>NC_072442.2:47575625-47881250 GCF_028878055.3 Symphalangus syndactylus | reverse complement strand
TAGAGAAGACCTTAAATGACCTGATGGAGCTGAAAACCATGGCACGAGAACTACATGATGCATGCACAAGCTTCAGTAGCCAATTCGATCAAGTGGAAGAAAGGGTACCAGTGATTAAAGATCAAATTAATGAAACGAAGCGAGAAGAGAAGTTTAGAGAACAAAGAGTAAAAAGAAACAAACAAAGCCTCCAAGAAATATGGGACTATGTGAAAAGACCAAATCTACGTTTGATTGGTGTACCTGAAAGTGACAAGGAGAATGGAACCAAGCTGGAAAACACTCCTCAAGATATTATCCAGGAGAAACTCCCCAACCTAAGCAAGGCAGGCCAACATTCAAATTCAGGAAATACAGAGAACACCACTAAGATACTCCTCGAGAAGAGCAATCCCAAGACACATAATTGTCAGATTAACCAAGATGGAGATGAAGGAAAAAATGTTAAGGCAGCCAGAGAGAAAGGTCGGGTTACCCACAAAGGGAAGCCCATCACACTAACAGCAGATCTCTCAGCAGAAACTCTACAAGCCAGAAGAGAGTGGAGGCCAATATTCAACATTCTTAAAGAAAAGAATTTTCAACCCAGAATTTCATATCCAGCCAAACTAAGTTCTGTAAGTGAAAGAGAAATAAAATCCTTTAGAGACAAGCAAATGTGGAGAGATTTTGTCACCACCAGGCCTGCCTTACAAGAGCTCCTGAAGGAAGCACTAAACATGGAAAAAAACAACCGATACCAGCTACTGCAAAAACACGCCAAATTGTAAAGACCAAGGATGTTAGGAAGAAACTGCAGCAAGTAATGGGCAAAATAACCAGCAAACATCATAATGACAGGATCAAATTCACACATAACAATATTAACCTTAACTGTAAATGGTCTAAATGCTCCAATTAAAAGACGCAGACTGGCAAATTGGATAAAGAGTCAAGACCCATCAGTGTGCTATATTCAGGAGACCTATCTGATGTGCAGAGACACACACAGGCTCAAAATAAAGGGATGGAGGAAGATCTACCAAGCAAATGGAAAACAAAAAAAAGCAGGGGTTGCAATCCTAGTTTCTGATAAAACAGACTGTAAATCAACAAAGATCAAAAGAGACAAAAAAGGCCATTAAATAATGGTAAAGGGATCAATTCAACAAGAAGAGCTAACTATCCTAAATATATATGCACCTAATACAGGAGCACCCAGATTCATAAAGCAAGTCCTGAGAGACCTAAAAAGAGACTTAGACTCCCACACAATAATAATGGGAGACTTTAACACCCCACTGTCAATATTTAACAGATCAGTGAGACAGAAGGTTAACAAGGTATCCAGGACTTGAACTCAGCTCTGCACCAAGCAGACCTAATAGACATCTACAGAACTCTCCACCCCAAATCAACAGAACAAACATTCTTATCAGCACCACATCACACCTATTCCGAAATTGACCACATTGTTGGAAGTAAAGCACTTCTCAGAAAATGTAAAAGAACAGAAATCACAACAAACTGTCCCTCAGACCACAGTGCAATCAAATTAGAACTCAGGATTAAGAAACTCACTCAAAACCGCACAACTACATGGAAACTGAACAACCTGCTCCTGAATGACTACTGAGTAAATAATGAAATGAAGGCAGAAATAAAGATGTTCTTTGGAACCAATGAGAACAAAGACACAACATACAGGAACCTCTAGAACACATATAAAGCAGTGTGTAGAAGGAAATTTATAGCACTAAATGCCCACAAGAGAAAGCAGCAAAGATCTAAAATGACACCCTAACATCACAGTTAAAAGAACTAGAGAAGCAAGGGCAAACAAATTCAAAAGCTAACAGAAGACAAGAAATAACAAAGATCAGAGCAGAAATGAAGGAGTCAGAGACACAAAAACCCCTTCAAAAAAATCAATGAATCCAGGAGCTGGTTTTTTGAAAAAAATTGACAAAATAGATAGACTGCTAGCAAGACTAATAAAGAAGAAAAGAGAGAAGAATCAAACAGATGCAATAAAAAATGAAAAAGGGGGTATCACCACCGATCCCACAGAAATACAAACTACCATCAGAGAATACTATAAACACCTCTACGCAAATAAACTAGAAAATCTAGAAGAAATGGACAAATTCCTGGACACATACACCCTCCTAAGACTAAATCAGGAAGAAGTTGAGTCGCTGCATAGACCAATAACAGGCTCTGAAATTGAGGCAATAATTAATAGCCTACCAACCAAAAAAAGTCCAGGACCAGACGGATTCACAGCCAAATTCTACCAGAGGTATAAAGAGGAGCTGGTACCATTCCTCTGAAACTCTTCCAATCAACAGAAAAGGAGGGAATCCTCCCTGACTCATTTTATTAGGCCAGAATCAAACTGATAGCAAAGGCTGGTGGAGACACAACAAAAAAAAGAGAATTTTAGACCAATATCTCTGATGAACATCAATGTGAAAATCCTCAATAAAATACTGGCAAACCGAATCCAGCAGCACATCAAAAAGCTTATCCACCAAGATCAAGTTGGCTTCATCCCTGGGATGCAAGGCTGGTTCAACATAGGCAAATCAATAAATGTAATCCATTACATAAACAGAACCAAAGGCAAAAACCACATGATTATCTCAACAGATGGAGAAAAGGCCTTCAACAAAATTCAACAGCCCTTCATGCTAAAAACTCTCAATAAACTAGGTATTGATAGAATGTCTCTCAAAATAATACGAGCTATTTATGACAAACCCATAGCCAGTATCATATTGAATGGGCAAAAACTGGAAACATTCCCTTTGAAAACTGGCACAAGACAGGGATGCCCTCTCTCACCACTCCTATTCAACGCAGTGTTGGAAGTTCTGGCCAGGACACTCAGGCAAGAGAAAGAAATAAAGGGTATTCAATTAGGAAAAGAGGAAGTCAAATTGTCCCTGTTTGCACATGACATGATTGTATATTTAGAAAACCCCATTGTCTCAGCCCAAAATCTCCTTAAACTGATAAGCAACTTCAGCATAGCACTAAATGCCCACAAGAGAAAGCAGCAAAGATCTAAAATCGACACCCTAACATCACAGTTAAAAGAACTAGAGAAGCAAGAGCAAACACATTCAAAAGCTAGCAGAAGGCAAGAAATAACTAAGATGAGAGCAGAACTGAAGGAGACAGAGACACAAAAAAACCCTTCAAGAAATCAATGAATCCAGGAGCTGTTTTTTTGAAAAGATCAACAAAATTGATAGATGGCTAGCAAGACTAATAAAGAAGAAAAGAGAGAAGAATCAAACAGACGCAACAAAAAGTGATAAAGGGGATATCACCACTGATCCCACAGCAATACAAATTACCATCAGAGAATACTATAAACACCCCTACACAAATAAACTAGAAAATCTAGAAGAAATGGATAAATTCTTGGACACATACACCCTCCCAAGACTAAATCAGGAAGAAGTTGAATCGCTGCATAGACCAATAATGGGCTCTGAAATTGAGGCAATAATTTAGCATACCAACCAAAAAAAGTCCAGGACCAGACGGATTCACAGCCAAATTCTACCAGAGGTACAAAGAGGAGCTGGTACCATTCCTTCTGAAACTCTTCCAATCAATAGAAAAAGAGGGAATCCTCCCTAACTCATTTTATTAGGCCAGAATCAAACTGATAGCAAAGCCTGGTGGAGACACAACAAAAAAAAGAGAATTTTAGACCAATATCCCTGATGAACATCGATGCGAAAATCCTCAATAAAATACTGGCAAACCGAATCCAGCAGCACATCAAAAAGCTTATCCACCAAGATCAAGTTGGCTTCATCCCTGGCATGCAAGGCTAGTTCAACATACGCAAATCAATAAATGTAATCCATTACATAAACAGAACCAAAGGCAAAAACCACATGATTATCTCAATAGATGGAGAAAAGGCCTTCAACAAAATTCAACAGCCCTTCATGCTAAAAACTCTCAATAAACTAGGTATTGATAGAATGTATCTCAAAATAATACAAGCTGTTTATGACAAACCCACAGCCAGTATCATGTTGAATGGGCAAAAACTGGAAGCACTCCCTTTGAAAATTGGCACAAGACAGTGATGCCCTCTCTCACCACTCCTATTCAACGTAGTGTTGGAAGTTCTGGCCAGGACACTCAGGCAAGAGAAAGAAATAAAGGGTATTCAATTAGGAAAAGAGGAAGTCAAATTGTCCCTGTTTGCACATGACATGATTGTATATTTAGAAAACCCCATCGTCTCAGCTCCAAATCTCCTTAAGCTGATAAGCAACTTCGGCCAAGTCTCAGGATAAAAATCAAAGCGTAAAAATCACAAGCATTCTTATACCCCAATAACAGACAAACAGAGAGCCAAATCATGAGTGAACTCTCATTCACAATTGCTTCAAAGAAAATAAAATACCTAGGAATCCAACTTACAAGGGATGTGAAGGACGTCTTCAAGGAGAACTACAAACCACTGCTCAACAAAATAAAAGAGGACACAAACAAATGGAAGAACATTCCATGCTTATGGATAGGAAGAATCAACATTGTGAAAATGGCCATGCTGCCCAAGGTAATTTATAGATTCAATGCCATCCCATCAAGCTACCAATGAATGACCTTCTTCACGGAATTGGAAAAAACTACTTTAATGTTCATATGGAACCAAAAAACAGCCTGCATTGCCAAGACAACCAAGCAAAAGGAATAAAGCTGGAGGCATCATGCTACCTGATTTCAAAGTACACTACAAGGCTACAGTAACCAAAACAGCATGGTACTGGTACCAAAACAGAGATATAGACCAATGGAACAGAACAGAGGCCTCAGAAATAACACCACACATCTACAACCATCTGATCTTTGACAAACCTGACAAAAGCAAGAAATGGGGAAAGGATTCCCTATTTAATAAATGGTGCTGGGAAAAGTGGCTAGCCATATGTAGAAAGCTGAAACTGGGTCCCTTCCTTACACCTTATACAAACATTAATTCGAGATGGATTAAAGACTTAAATGTTAGACCTAAAACCATAAAAACTCTAGAAGAAAACCTAGGCAATACCATTCAGGACATAGGCATGGGCAACGACTTCATGACTAAAACACCAAAAGCAATGGCAACAAAAGCCAAAATAGACAAATGGGGTCTAATTCAACTAATGAGTTTCTGCACAGCAAAAGAAACCACCATCAGAGTAAACAGGCAACCTACAGAATGGGAGAAAATTTTTGCAATCTACCCATCTGACAAAAGGCTAATATCTAGAACCCACAAAGAGCTTAAACAAATTTACAAGAAAAAATCAAACAACCCCATCAAAAAGTGGGCAAAGGATACGAACAGACACTTTTCAAAAGAAGACATTTATGCAGCCAACAGATACATGAAAAAATACTCATCATCACTGGTCATCAGAGAAATGCAAATCAAAACCACAATGAGATGCCACCTCACACCAGTTAGAATGGCGATCATTAAAAAGTCAGGAAACAACAGGTGCTGGAGAGGATGTGGAGAAATAGGAACACTCTTACACTGTTGGTGGGAGTGTAAACTAGTTCCACCATTGTGGAAGACTGTGGCAAATCCTCAAGGATCTAGAACTAGAAATACCATTTGACCTGGCAATCCCATTACTGGGTATATACCTAAAGGATTATATATCATGCTACTATAAAGACACATGCACACGTATGTTTATTGCGGCACTATTCCCAATAGCAAAGACTTGGAACCAACCCAAATGTCCATCAATGATAGACTGGATTAAGAAAATGTGGCACATGTACACCATGGAATACTATCCAGCCATAAAAAAAGATGAGTTCACATCCTTTGTAGCGACATGGATGAAGCTGGAAACCGTCATTCTGAGCAAACTATCGCAAGGACAGAAAACCAAACACCGCATGTTCTCACTCATAGGTGGGAAATGAACAATGAGAACACTTGGACACAGGGCGGGGAACATCACACCCTGGAGCCTGTCATGATGTGGGGGGATGGGGGAGGGATAGCATTAGGAGAAATCTGTAATGTAAATGAGGAGTTGATTTATTTTTATTTGATTAGATTTAGTTCTAGCCACTTAAGCTTTCTAGAGGTGTACTGATTGGCTTGAAATCCCAGGGCATGCCTATTTATGAGGCAATTGTTAATGTTCTACAACTTGCAATCAGAAACAGTTACTTAATTTATTTTTCACATCGTTTGGACAGTCTATTCATTCACTCATCAGATATTTAAGACTTGTAAAATAAGAGAAAGGTACTCTGCTAGACAACAGGAGTACAATGTTAAAAATAATCAGTATGGTCTCTGCTAACAAGAAATCTTAAACTTGTAATGGGGAGTAATATAAACGCTCATATGTATAATTCAATATGGTAAGTACAATGATGCAGACATATTTAGTATAGAACAAAAGATGAGGGAAGAAAGAACAGAATAGGCTTTCTGAAGAAAGTCAACCCTGAGTTGAAGCTGAGTTTTTAAAAAATAATATGAGTTTTCAAATTACATGTGTGTAACTATGTTTGTGGCAATGTATTGGCTGAGGTGAGAGAAGATATACAATAAGATGCTATGCCATATGTATTAGGTAACAAAGAATATTTATTCAGTTGTGAAAGAAACTTTTAGAAGACTCTGCTAAATATCAGGCATCATACTAGATATTAAGATGAAATACAATGGATGCTAAAAATAGCATAGTCTCTGATATTAAGTAGTTCAGACTCTCAAGGAGAGACAGACACGGCATAGATATTTGTTATCAAAGAAATGAAGGGAGAAATTTTTCTACCAATTGAGTAAGGTGACATTCCTGCTACCAGTCTGGAGTGCTATTCATAACCAACATGGGAGTTCAGATGTTTCAGTGTGACTGCAGAGCAATGTGAGAGACAGGAGGTAATAAGAAAGGCTGGAAGTCAAGACCAAATGTAAGAGAGGCTTCTAGATTTCATGGTTGGACTAGAGAACTTGGAATTTTTTGGTAGTCAATAGCAAATCACCAAAGGGATTCAAGCAGGAATATAAAGCATTTATATTTTAGATAGAGCATTCTGATAGCTCTAGAAAACACAGAATTAAAAGGAAATAACCTGTAGTTAGAGATGACTTCATTTGGCAATTCATGGAATACAGGCAGGGAGGGGGTGTGAGGAGTAAAGGCTAATACAAAACATTCTAGCTTAAGTGAATGGAAAACGATGGTTTAACCTACTAAGAGAGAAGCCAGTATATGGCAGAAAATTATAAAATTAAATTTTAAAATACGGTGAAAGTAAGAAAGTATAATAGGAGTTTTGTATACATTGATCTTATACTAAGGGGAGAAACAAGCTGGGAATCTAGAAGTCTTCAGCATAGACATAATATTGAAAATATTTCCCTTGGAAAATGTATAAAAATGAAATGAGTAATGGTAATTTAATACAAATGGCTGAGGAATGACTATTTAGTAAAGGCATTGCCTATTTTAAAATTTTCATTCTGCTCCACGTACATTTCCTAATTGTAGATTGGTCTTGACTATTTTCTAAGCAATGCAAAGAACACAGAAGGAAAGAAGCTAATGACTATGGATTTCTGAATCAAAGAGACATGCCCTATTCTTATTATGCTTTATTCTTTCATTTTTGAAAATGTAGATAGTTTCTATGGCAAATAAGCAGCTAGCTATCCACCAATATTCCTACTTCCTCCCACAATGTGGAACTGTAGATGGAAGAGAACGCCCAGCCAGATACTACATCTAACACCCTGCTGCTAAAGTGGAGCTCTCTGAACCTTTTCCAGGTCTGAGTGATGCCTGACTCATGAATCTTTTAATGCTCAAATGAATTCTGTTAACATCGTTTTGTCTAAAGATTTTTTTCTTTTAACACCTTAAAAAATACATGCTTTGTCCATTAGGACAGGCTTCTAACTTATCTTAGTAAAATGCGTGTTTTTGTATACGAAATATCACTAGTTCATATGTATTCCCTTATACAAGCCCACAATGTCAATTCCTTTCTAAGCTCCATTGCTCTCTACAATGCTTACCACTAAGTGAAAGATTTTCTGTCAGATCTTTAAGTTCCTTTTCTTTAAGTACAATCCCCAGGTTTCCCAGAACAGTGTCTAGGTTATTGACTTTAACCCTTCCTGCTTAGAAAAGAAACAAAGAATCATGATGACAAAAATTAATGATTTCAAAATATTGATATATTCAGGCATTGATTTTTACCTGATGTGCCCTTTATTATAATAAAAATATAGATGTACTACTTATTTGTATTAGTGAATAGGCATGTGAGATAAGCTCAGCAAATCACCTATCATAATATTAAGAACAACTTAACAAAAAAAATTCTGAAGTTGAAACATTATTTGGGGAACTGTGACTATGTATTTAAAGTTTTTATCTGCATTATTAAGTAGTAATTATCTACAAAAAGAGGGCCCAAAAGAATACCAATGGTACGGTTGTCCCCATGGGGATTATGGGGATAATACTAGGCAAGTCTGTCTCCCGAGTAAAATCAAGACAATAGCTGAAAGTGATAATTTGAATTTCTGACTATCAATGTTATACTCTATTGCCACATCTAAAAAGTATTTAAAATGGTAACAAATTGCTCTATGAGAGTATTATGGACAACACATTCACCACAAATGTTAACTGCCATTATTCTAAGGGTCTGGAAGGAGGCCAAATGCCACCAGCAAGAGATTTCTCTCACCATGTACTAAAAAGCAGAACTTGTAACCAACCCTTTTTCCTCCTCTACTCCCTTCTCTTATTCTAAGGACTGATAGGTGAAAGAAGCAGCAAAAAAGCAGCTTGGCTACAATTCTATGTTTTTTTCTACTTTTTAAACTTGTTTGTTAACTTGCATTTGGGAAAGTACATATTATAGAACATAACTTGAAGAATCTTGATTCATGGAATAAAATTATAATAAAGAGCACTCTAAATCCTTCATATAATAGGTTGCTATTGGGGAAATTTCCAGAAAACTGCCCTATCTTCTCTACATTATATTCTGCATGTAATTAGATTTCAAATGATTATTTGAGGGTGCCATTTAGAAATATTCAAAAGAGAACAGACTCCTTGCAATAATATAACATGGGTAATTATATCAAAGTACCATGTAATGAATGTAATAAAATGATAGATCTAAATATAGACACATACACACCATTAAAACCTAGTGGTATAGACGTGTTGTTTTTTAGAAGACATTTGTGTAAATCATGCTTCTTTCATAGACTTCACACCATCCAACAATCTGTTCTGACATACCTTTCCAGCAGCTATAAGAAAAGGCACAATTTGCCTCAGAAGGAAAAGAAAGTGGGTGGTCACACAGTTATTGTGCAAATGGATAATTCAAATAAAAGAGTTTAATGCTTGACCATTTTTGGGACCATCTAATAATTCCAAATAATAAAATAATCATCATCTGTGCTGTACCATCTTCAATTTGAGGTAGTGAACAGGTAGGAAGAGACCCATACAACTACACTGAATTATGGGAGAACTGCAAACAGAACATACTTCCATAATTTCATAAATAAGAAAATCCTCTCTTAGTGATGAATCTGTGGGCATCTCATGCAGCAGAGCAGTAATCTTGCTATTAAGATTGGCCACCAAATTAGAATGGAAATCATAGAAATTTATAACTGTGGCAGGAGAAATTGATATTGTGGGGTATATTTTTAATTACATGTTTTTTCTCTTCACAATGTCACTAATATTTTGTTCCCTACTAAAGCTTCAGCTTGCTATTTGCTATGCCAGTCAAGATATGGGTTATCTGAATATTGGTAAAATAAATCATATTATTGATCTATTAAAAATATTTCCTCTATATTGCTTACTAAAATACAGAATTTTAATTGTATTGTTAAATCTAGATAGGGTAAAGTCCAACATAATACTATAAGAAGATGCATTTAATGAAAAATTAATATAAGACAAAATATGACAATTTGAGTAAATCGAGAAAGCATCTAAAACATTAACACAGTTTTATAGTAACTTGTCACTCATCAGTAAACGCTTTTAAAGCATCCATTAACTTTTTCATTTCAACCTTCTGATTAATTGTTAAGAAAACATGCAAATCATATGGACATGCCACTGACACTCATTAAAATACAACATAAAAAGAAATAGAAATCATATACTCTATAATTTTATCCTGTTTATCCCTTTCATAAGTTAGAAGTTCCAGATTATGATTTCTAGGGTGTTGACTCATTGTCCTAAAGGAAATAAAATCTCTAACAGTCAAGGGTGAGTTATATAATAAAGTCACTTTTTTTCATGGGGTCTGCTTTATGACTCCTATGCCTTGGAAAACTATCTACTGTTTACATCAAACACAAAGAATAGGACTTACAACTTGTGTGTATTGCATATTAATGTTTCAGTTTGGATTTTAGAAATAATCTCCTTATGTAATGAGTTGATATTCAGTAGTTTCTAACTTTTCCCTGAGGCAGAGTTTCTTACTCCGTTGTTACATAAGTAAAATAATAATCACTCCAGTGATTAATATGAGATATTTTGTAAAGTGAAAGCTTAATATTTATTTATAAAGCCAATTTTTAAAAAAACATTAAAATGAGGCTGGGTGCAGTGGCTCATGCCTGTAATCCCAGCACTTTGGGAGGCCGAGGCAGGTGGCTCACTTGAGGTGAGGAGTTTGAGACCAGCCTGGCCAACATGATGAAATCCTGACTATGCTAAAAAAATACAAAAATTAGCTGGGTGTGGTGGTGCGTGCCTGTAGTCCCAGCTACTTGGGAGGCCGAGGCAGGAGAATTGCTTGAATCTGGGAGGCAGAGGTTGCAGTGAGCCGAGATCGCGCCACTGCACTCCAGCCTGGTCAACAGAGTGAAACTCCATCTCAAAATAAAAACAAAAATAAAAATAAAAATAAAAATACATTAAAATGAAAGTATGTTATGCAGATAAAATTAACTCAGAAATTAAGGTTGTGTTAGAATCTCAGATACATTTTCCTTTATTGGATGAAAAACAACTAAGAAATGTTCTCTCTGTTCTTCATTTGCAAAACATATTCTTGATTGTTTGCCTGACTGTAAATGACAAATATTTAAACAGAAGTTCCATGTAATTGAGAAACTCTGTTAGTAAAACTATAATTGAAAAACATTTCCAATAATTGAAGTTTGTATTGATTATCTTATAAGTTACAGAAGGTGGCCAAAAGCAAGCATCAATTGGCCATGTTATAAAATCTAGGCTGAGAGGAATTTTTGTTCCTCATTTTCTTCTTTATCTAAAAAATTCAAGTAGGCCATTATTCATTTTTTTAGATTTGCTGAACTGTTGTGAATACACAGCAGTCTCCTCTTATGTGTGCTTTCACATTTTGTAGTTTCAGTTACCTGCGGTCAGCAGTGGTCTGAAAATATTAAATGAAAAATTCCAGAAATAAACAATTCATAAGTTTTAAATTGTACACCATTCTGAGTAGCACGGATGAAATCTTGCACCACCCTGCTCTGTCCTGCCTGGGATGTGAATAATCTCTTTGTTGAGCATATTCATGCTGTATATGCTACCCACCCATCAGTCACTTAGTAAGCATCTTGATTATCAGATCAACTGTCTCAGTATCACAGTGCTTGTATTCAAGTAACCCTTATTTTACTTAATGGCTCCAAAGTGCAAGATTAGTGATCTTGGGTATTTGGATATGCCAAAGTGAAGCTGTAAAATGTTTCCTTTAAGTGAAAAGGTAAAGTTCCACACTTAATAAGGAAAGACAAAAATTTGTATGCTGAGGTTGCTAAGATCTATAATACTGATGCATCTTCTATCTGTGAAATTGTAAAGGAAGAAAAAGAAATTTATGCTAGTTTTGTTGTCACACACCAGATTACAGAAGTATACATATGATTCTGTACTATCCATAGTTTGAGGCATCCACGGGGGTTCTTGGAACATATGTTGCATCTTGGATAAGGGGAAACTACAGTAATTCACAAACCACATAATCTACCTTTTTTTTTTTCCCCAGACAACCTCGCTCTGTCGCTCTGTCATTCAGGCTGGAGTGCAGTGGTGAAATCACAGCTCACTGCAGCCTCAACCTCTCAGGCTCAAGCGATCTTCCTGCCTCAGCTTCCAGAGTAGCTGGGATTTACAGATGCATGCCACCATGCCTAGATAAGTTTTAAAAAATTTTTTAGTAGAGATAATTTTTTTAATGTTTAGTAGAGGTCTCACTATGTTGCCCAGGCTGGTCTCAAATTCTTCTCCAGCCTCAGCCTCCCAAAATGTTGGGATTACAAGCAAGAGCCACTGTGCTCGGACACCCATTTAAAGTGTACAATTGCATGTGGTGGTGTTTTTTTAAGCATATGCATAGACCTAGGCGACTATCACCACAATCTAATTTTTTTTTTTTTTTTTTTTTTGAGATGGAGTCTCGCTCTGTCGCCCAGGCTGGAGTGCAGTGGCGCAATCTCGGCTCACTGCAAGCTCTGCCTTCCGGGTTCACGCCATTCTCCTGCCTCAGCCTCTCCGAGTAGCTGGGACTACAGGCGCCCGCCACCACGCCCGGCTAATTTTTTGTATTTTTAGTAGAGACGGGGTTTCACCGTGGTCTCGATCTCCTGACCTCGTGATCCGCCCGCCTCGGCCTCCCAAAGTGCTGGGATTACAAGCGTGAGCTACTGCGCCCGGCCTTCCACAATCAAATTTAAGAACATTTCTATTACCTCAAACTTCATCTGCATTAGCCTATAGTAACCAGCCCCTAGTAATCTAATCCACTCTCTGTCTCAATTGATTTACCAATCCTGGATATTTCATATAAGCTGAATTGTATAATATGTGGTCAGTCCTGTCCACGTGTTCAGCATTCCTTTGAATCCAAATTTAAAGGAGTTGCTGACATATGTTCATAAAATTACAAGAATATCACCTTATTTTCTTTCTGAGTTCATTTCTAAGTTTTTATAAATGTCTTCTTAATAGCAAACTTTTTCGGAGGTGATTATATAGATGTTCACATTCTCAAGTTATCTTCATCAGTTGAAAAATTTAAATGCTCACCATCAACAGGTAAGTTCTCTATCAAAGCTTTACTTTCCATTCCTGTGAGTTTCATCCCCATGTTTTTCAAGACAGTGTCTGGTTTAGTGACATCAATAATCCCTCCTGGGGAAAAAAAAGAGGAATATAAGCAAATTTGAATAATCATAAAATGTGACAAAGGCTATGAATTACTATGTGTTATGGATATAAGTTTCACCAAGAAGACTAAGGTCCAATGAGGTATGTTCAGTTGTACAAAGACTGTCAATAAGGGTAGAATTAAAATGTCTACCCTTGAGCTTTTTTGGGAAGGGGAGAATAATTTATATAATTCACTTTCAAAGGTTGTGGCATACCTACTAGACCATTTATATAAATGGCAAAGAAAAAGGTCACATACTGCCAAGAGTAGGGAAGTATTATTCTTGTTTCCTGAACTAAACAGTTTTTTCTTCTCTGAATAAATTTATCAAATAATTTTGAATAATTCATCTCATTTTTTGTTAAATTACAAAATATTACAGGGATGAAACATTTTATGAAGATACCACTGACACCTTTGTATTCCACCCAGCTTCAGGAATAAACACTACTGATGTAGCAAAAATGTCCTGTGAAACCCTCTTCATCCTCAGCCCTATTATTCTCTCACATTTTTCTCATGTGAACCACTGTCTTAAACACAGTGTTTATAATTCCCATGCACATTGTACATGTATATGTGAAGTAGTTTTGCGTAACTTTAAAATTTATATACATCATATAATAATGTGAGTTTCCTTTGCCACTTGCATTTTTAATTCAATTTTCTTTGCTTTTTAAAAAAGATTTGCCCATGTTGAAATGTGAAGGTCTTCTTCATTCATTTGAACTACTGTTTATTATTCTACTATAATGTTATTCCAACATGAATTGATCCATTCTCCTGTAGATGAATGTTTAGGTTGTTTCTGATTTTTTGCTATTACAAGAAAAGAAAAGGATGTTAATGAGCAATAAGAAATCATCTGGGCCGGGCGCGGTGGCTCACGCTTGTAATCCCAGCACTTTGGGAGGCCGAGGCGGGCGGATCACGAGGTCAGGAGATCGAGACCACGGTGAAACCCCGTCTCTACTAAAAAAAAAATACAAAAAATTAGCCGGGCGTGGTGGCGGGCGCCTGTAGTCCCAGCTACTCGGAGAGGCTGAGGCAGGAGAATGGCATGAACCTGGGAGGTGGAGTTTGCAGTGAGCCGAGATTGTGCCACTGCACTCCAGCCTGGGTGACAGAGCAAGACTCCGTCTCAAAAAAAAAAAAAAAAAAAAAAAAAAAAAGAAATCATCTGAAGGTAGAAAACTCACTGGTAACAGTAAGTACACAGGAAAAGAGACTATTATAACAGTGTGACTGTGGTGTGTAAACTGCTCTTTTCTTAAGTAGAAAAACTAAACAATGACCAATCAAAAATGTTAACTACAACTTTTCAAGACATAGTACAAAAAGATATAAATAGAAACAACAAAAGTTTAAAGGCAGGTGGATGAAGTTAAGGTGTAGAGTCTTTATTTGTTTTATTTTTGCTTGTTTGTTTGCTTATGTAAAAGTGTTAAGTAGTTATCAGGTTAAAATAATGGCTTATAAGATAGTATTTGCAAGCCTCATGGTAACCTCAAACAAAAAAAATCATACAATGAGTACACAAAAAATAAGAAAACAAACTAAATCATATGACCACAAAAAATCACCTTTACTAAAAGGAAGATAAGAAGGAAGAAAAGAAGAAAGAGAAGACCACAATACAGCCAGAAAACAAATAACAAAATGGCAGGAGTAAGTCTTTACTCATCAATAATAACACTGAATGTAAATGAACTAAACTCTCCAATCAAAACACCTACTGTCACTGAATGGACCCTGCCACCCACCGCCAAAAAAAGACTAATAGATTCTGTTGTCTACAAGGAATACACTTCACCTATAAAGACACACACAGACTGAAAATAAGGGATAGAAAAAGATATTCCATGACAATAAGAAACCAAAAAGAGCAGGAGTGGCTATACTTATGTCAGATAAAATAGATTTTAAGACAAAACTGTAAGAAGAGACAAAGAAGGTCACTATATGATGATAAAGGGGTCAATTCAGCAGGAGGATATAATAATTTTAAATATATATGCACCCAACACTGGAGCACCCAGATGTACAAAGCAAATATTATTAGAGCTAAACAGAGGGATGGACTCCAATACAACAGTAGCTGGAGACTTCAACATCCCACTTTTAGCATTGGACAGATTTTTTAGACAGAAAATCAACAAAGAAACTTCGGATTTAGTCTACATTATAAACCAAATGGATCTAATAGATATTTACAGAACATTTCATCCAATGGCTGCAGAATACATTCTTTCCTCAGCACATGGATCATTCTCAAGGATAGACCATATGTTAGGTCACAAAAGAAGCCTTACAACATTCAAAAAATGGAAATAATAGTGAAGATCTGACAACAATGGAATAAAATTAGAAATTCGTAACAAGAAGAATTTTGGAAAATGTACAAATACATTGAAATTGAATAATATCCTTCTGAGTGACCATGGGTCAATGAAGAGATTAAGAAGGAAATTTAAAAATTTCCTGGCTGGGCGCGGTGGCTCATGCCTGTAATCCCAGCACTCTGAGAGGCCAAGGTGGGCAGATCACCTGAGGTCAGGAGTTCGAGACCACTCTGACCAACGTGGAGAAACTCCATCTCTACTAAAATTACAAAAATCAGCTGGGCGTGATGGTGCATGTCTGTAATCCCAGCTACTTGGGAGGCTGAGGCAGGAGAATCCCTTGAGCCCAGGAGGCAGAGGTTGCAGTGAGTAGGGATCATGCCATTGCATTCCAGCCTGGGCAACAAGAGCAAAACTCTGTCTCAAAAAAATCTTGAAAAAAAATGATAATGGAAACACAACATACCACAACCTATGGGATATAGCAAAAGCAGTACTAAGAGTGAAGCTTATCACTATAAGTGCCACACCAAAAAAAGAAAAACTTCAAATAAATAACCTAACAATGCATCTTAAACAGTTAGAAAAGCAAGAGCAAATCAAACCCAAAATTAGTAGAAGAAAAGAAAAAATAAATATTAAGGCAGAAATAAATGAAACTGAAATGAAGAAAATACAAAAGATCAATGAAACAAAAAGTTGGTTTTTTGAAAAGTTAAACATAATCAACAAACCTTTAGCAAGAGTAACTAAGAATAAAAGAGAAGAGATCCAAATAAATAAAACCAGAGATGAAAAAGAAGACATGACAACTGATACCAAAGAGATTCAAAGGATCATTAGTGGCTACTATGAGCAACAATATCGTAATACATTGGAAAATCTAGAATAGACAAATTTCTAGACACATACAACCTACCAAGACTGAACCATGAAGAAATCCAAAACCTGAACACACCAATAACAAGAAATAAGATCAAGCCATAATAAAAATTCTCCCAGCAAGGAAAATCCCAGGATCTGATGTCTTCACTGCTAAATTCTTCCAAACATTTAAAGAAGAACTAATACCAACCCTACTCAAACTATTCTGAAAAACAGAGAAGAAAATACATCCAAATTCATTCTACGAGGCCATCCAAATTCATTCTCCCTTCCTTCTCCCTTCCCTTCCTTCTTTCTTTCCCTTGTTCCCTCTCTCCTTCCTTTCCTCCTCCAAATTCATTCTACAATGCCAGTATTATCCTGATATCAAAATCAGACAAAGACACATAAAAAAAGAAAACTACAGGCCAATATAGCTGACTAATACTGATGCAAAAATCCTCAACAACAACAAATATATATAACAAAATATTAGCAAGCTGAATTCAACAATACATTAAAATGATCATTTATCATGACCATGTGGGACTTTTCCCTGGGATGCAAGGATGGTTCAATATATGCAAATCAATTAATGTGATACATCCTAACAGCAGACTAAAGGACAAAAACCATAAGATCATTTCAGCTGATGCTGAAAAAACATTTGATAAAGTTCAAATCCCTTCATGATGAAAATCCTCAAAAAACTTGAGATAGAAGAAACATACCTTAACATAATAAAAGCCATATATGACAGATCCACAGCTAGTATAATGCTGAATGAGGAAAAACTGAAAGCCTTTCTTCTAAGATTCAGCACATGACGACAAACACACCCACTTTCACCACTGTTATTCAACACAGTACTAAAAGTCCTAGCTAGAGCAATTAGACAAGACAAATAAATAAAGGACATCCAAACTGGAAAGGAGAAAGTCAAATTATCTTGCTTGTGGATAATATGATCTTAGATTTGCAAAAACCTAAAGACTCCACCCAAAACTACTAGAAGTGATAAATTCAGTAAAGCTGCAGGATACAAAATCAGCATAAAAAAGTCTGTAACATTTCTATATGCCAGCAATGAACAAGCTGAAAAAGAAATCCAAAAAGTAATCCCATTTACATCAGCCACACATAAAATTAAACACCTAGGAATTAACCAAAGAAGTGAAAGATCTCTATAATGAAAACTATGAGACAATGATGAAGGGAATTGAACAGGACAACAACAACAACAACAAAATGGAAAATTATTCCATGTTCATGAATTGGAAGAATCAATACAGTTAAAATGTCCATACTCCCCAAAGCCATCTACAGATTCAATTCAACAGAATTCCTATTCAAATACCAATGATATTCTTCACAGAAATAGAAAAAACAATCCTAAAATTTATATGGAACCACAAAAGACCCAGAATAGCCAAAGCTATCCTAAGCAAAAAGAACAAAACTGGAGGAATCACATTACATGACTTCAAATTATACTACGGAGATACAGTAAGCAAAATGGCATGGTACCAGCATAGAAACAGACACAGAGACACACGGACTTTTTTTTTTTATTACTGATTCAATCTCTACATGTCATAGGCCTGTTGATACTTCTTCTTGAGTGATTTTAGGTAATTTGTGTTTCTAGGAATTTCCCTATTTCATCTAGGTTATTATAATGTCACCATACAATTGTCATAATATGCTCTCATAAACCTTTTTATTTATGTAAGCTTGGTGGTAATGACCCCACTTGCATTTCTGATTTTAGTTATTTGTATCTTTTCTCTTTTTTTCTTTGTCAGTCTGGTTAAAGGTTTGTCAATTTTGTTGATCTTTTCAAAGAATTCAGTTTTGGTTTCATTAATCTCGCTATTGTTTTTCTACCAAATGTCTAAGTGTTATCTATCTTCACTTTAATCTTTATTTCCTTCCTTGTACCAGCATTGCTTTTAGTTTGGTATTCCTTTTCTAGTTTCTCAAAGTGCAATGTTAGGTTATTGATTTGAGTTCTTTCATCTTTTTTAATGTAGGCATTTACATCTATAAATTTCCCTCTGAGCACTGCCTTCACTGCATCCCACAGTTTTGGTATGTTGTGTTTACATTTTCATTCATCTCTAAGTATTTTTTAATTTTTTGTGCCTTGGTGGCAGTATATGGGGCCAACTCTGCAGGTGTGCAAAATGCAAGAATTGTGGGGGTGTGGCTACCTCCACCTAGATTTAAAGGATGTTCTGCAGAGCCTTGGGGAACAAGCAGAAAAATTCCATGGGGCAAAGCCACTGCAGAGAGCCCCCACTAAGGAAATGAATGCCCAGTGGAGCCATGGGGGCAGGACTGCCCTCCAAGACTGCAGACCAGTGGAGCCACCAGTGTGTAACTCCAGTCTGGGAGAGGCCACAGGTATGTGACTCCAACATGGGAGAGATGCCGTGTGGGCTGCACCCAGCAAAGCCACGAACACAGGGCCACCTAGAAACTTTGGGGTCAAACCTCTGCCCCAGTATGTCTGGAAGGTGAGACACTGAATCAAATAAGATCATTCTCAAGCCTTAAGACTTAATGTTCTTTGACCTGTTGGGTTTTGAATTTACTTGGGACTAATTTCCCTCCTTCTCTACTTCCCTCTTTTCCATCTTTCCTTCCTTCTCCCTTCCCTTCCTTCTTTCTTTCCCTCATTCCCTCTCTCCTTCCTTTCCTCCTTCCCTTCCTTTCCTCCTTCCCTCCCTCCTTCCCTCCCTCCTTCTCTCCCTCCTTTCTTCCTTCTTTACCTCCCTCCTTCCCTCCCTCCCTCCTTCCTTCCTTCCCTCCTTCCTTATTTCTCCTCTTTAGAATGGGAATATATATCCTATGCCTATTATATTTTGGAAGCACATAATTTGTGTGATTTCATAGGCTCACAGCCAGAGGAAAATTTTCCTAAGTATAAATTATACCTTGAGTCTCACCCATACCACCACTTAGATGATATTTAGATGTGACTCTGGACTTTAGAGTTGGTGCTGGAACAAGTTAAGACTTTGGGGGCTATTGGGATGGGATGAATGTATTTTTGGGAGATCAGGAGTAGAATGCTATGGTCTGAATATTGGTGTCCCCTCAAAATTCATATGCTGAAACTTAACTCCAAAAGGGATGTTATTAAGAGGTAGAATCTCTGGCAGGTGATTACATCATGAGGGCTCTGTCCCCCATGGGACAGGGATTAGTGCCCTTATGAAACATCTTGAGGGAGCAATTTGCCTCTTCTGCCCCTTCCACCAGGCAAGGATACAGCAAGAATATTCTATCTTTGAAGCAGAGAGCGAGCCCTCTCCAAACACCAAACCTGTCAATGCCTTGATCTTGGATTTCCTAGCCTCTGAAACTGTGAGAAATGAATTTCTATTGTTTATAAATCAGCCAGTTTTAGGTATTTTTGTTATAGCAACATGAATGGATTAACACACATACAGAGCATCGATCCCAATCTGAAGAAGGTCAAGGCAAAAGTTGTTCGTGCCCCATCCATGATGTAACTTCTTACAAGTACCTGTAATTCTCTAGTTGTTTTCTCTAGCTATATAAGTATGCTTAGCCAGTTTGGGGCATATTAGAGGTGCCAGGGATTAAGTTTACTCAGGAGCATCACTCAACCATTGATTAGTGGGAAGTGGTCCTCCTTTATTTTTCTTTAAGTCCTTGGACATAATTGCAATAGCTGCTTGAAAGCCTTTGCTAAGTCCAACATCTGAGCTATATCTAACTATGTATCTGTTGATTCTTCTTTTTTCTTTATTTGACTATAATACTTTTCTGATCTATCTAGTAATATTTATTGTATGCTGGATGTTGTGATTAATATCTCATAAGACTCTGGATTCTGTTCCATTCCTCTGAAGCATTTTGAATTTTATTCCAACAGGCAGTTCCATACAGGTGACCCTGAACTAGTGTAGGTTTGATTTTGCATACTGTAATAATTGATCTAAACCAGTGCTGTCAAATAGACCTTTCTGTGATGACGGAAATGTCTACCTCTGCACTAATACAATAGGACTAGTCAGGTATGACTATTAAGCACTTGAAATATGGCTAGTGTGACTACAGAACTAAATTTCTAGTATTATTTAATTTAAATTCATTTAAATTTAAATGACTGCATGTTGCTAACGGCGACCATATTGGACAGTGCAGATCTAGAATAATCCTTACTCCAGGATGTGGTATTTACTTCGGAGGTGTAGCCTTTCTGGTTTCTCGGCTACTTGTCCAAGGGGTTAACGAGGTTTCTTCACTCTAGCTGGACTGACACGTCAACTAGCATTGCTTTCCCTCTAGTGTCTTTGTTCCACTCTCAGTTCTATAGCAGCTACTTTCTAGTGTAGCATCACTTTGAGCATGTGCAGTCTAAATCTTGGCTCAGAAGTCAGAGCATCCCCCACCTGACCCCATAGACTTCTGCCTCACTTCCTACACAGTCTTCTTCTCACTGGCACTATGCCCATCAGATTCCAGCCACTTCAACAGCCCTGAACTCTAATCTATAACTGCCTCAGCTCAGTGTGACCACTGTGTTCTGCCTGGGCTTTAGTTTCCTAAACTATAACTGGAAAATTGTCCTTAGGCTTACTTCATAATTTTTTCTTCTCTCAAGGATCAGAGTCTTGTACTTTCTGTCATGTCCAATCCTTGAAAACAGTAGCCTTATATATATTGTCCAGTTTAATAATTGTTTATGGCAGGAGAGCTAGTTATTTCATAATGATCCACAGGGAAGATCCTGGTAATGTTTTTTTCAAAAGTTTTAATTTTGCTGAAACGCACATCAATGCTCTATATATGTAAATTAAGTCTGTTAATTATATTGTTCAAATATTCTTGATAAATTTTGATTGCTTATTCTAGCAATTTCTGAAGGATATATGTTGTAATCTCTATGGTTAGGATTTATTTCTCCATTAAGTTTTGTCATTCTGTGCTTTATATATTTTGAAATTATATTATTATGAACATTAAAATTTAGAACTGGATTATCTTCCTCATGAATTAACTCCTTTATCATGCTGCAATGTGCTGGATTATCTTGCTATAATCTCTACCTAGCTTGGTATTAATTTCATTATACCAGATTTATTTTCATTTATGTTTGTATTATGTAACCATCCTTTTGCTTGCAACTTTTCTCTGTATTTATATTTAAGATGTGTCTCATGTAAGTAGTATATATTATTTTTTAATCTAGAGTCACAATCTTTTTGTTTTAATTTGAATATTTATCTCATTTACATTTAATATATTATATTTTAGTTAAATCAATATTTATTATTGCTTTATTTGCCAACTTGTTATGCTTTCATTTTCTCTTTTAATTTACTTCTTCCTTTCTCTTGACTTATTTTTATTTTTCCATTATTCCCTCTATTACAGGGAAAATGGTGGCTCATGCCTGTAATCCCAGCACTTTGAGAGGCTAAGGTGGGCAGATTGCTGGAGCCCAGGAGTTCAAGACCAGCCTGGGCAACATGGTGAAACTGTCTTTACAAAAAATACAAAAATATTAGCCAAGTGTGGTGGTGTGCACTTGTAGTCCCAGCTACTTCAGAGGCTGAGGTGGGAGGATTGCTTTGAGTCCAGGAAGGCTCTTGGTTGCAGTGAGCTGAGATCATACCACTGAACTCCAGCCTGGGCAACAGTAAAGAAAAAGACTCTATACTTTTATTTCCTCCCCATTACATTTTAGATTATTGATATTATGGTTTATACATTTTTGTATTGTGTGCCCATTAACAAATTATTATAGTTATAGTAATTTTTAATATGCTTATCTTTTAACTTTTATACTAGTGTTGAAAGTGATTTATCTACTGCCATTAGAATATTAGAAAATTCCAGATTTGTCTAAATATATTTACTTTAATTAGTGAGTTTTATACATTCATATGTTTTTATGTTGTTAATTAGCATTCTTACATTTTAGCTTGAAGAACTCCCTTAAGTATTTCTTGTAGGGCAATAAACTAGTAATAATAAGCTCCCTCAGCTTTTGTTTATATGGGAACATGTTTCTGTCTCCTTCATTCCTGAAGGACAGCTTTGCCAGATACAGTATTCTTGGTTAGCATATTTTGCTCTCTCCATATTTTGAATATATAATCCCATTATTTTCTTGCCTACAAAATTTCTGCTGAGAAATCCATTGTCAGTCTTATAGAGGGTCCCTTGTACGTGATAATTCACTCTTCTTTTGATGCTTTCAAAATTCTTTTTCTTTGGCTTTTGACAATTTAATTATAATATGTCTTGATGTAGGCCTCTTCAAATTCAACCTATTTGCTGACCATTAGGCTTCAAGAAGCCACTGGCTGGGCCCTCTGGTTGGGCATGGCCACCAGCAGAATGCAGTGCCATCACCAAGGTCAGCACACTGGTTACTGTGAACCATGTCCCTCTTTTTCTGTTCCTATGTGACCCCAGGTTGTCTAGCCCTGCCAATTCCCCCATTGTTCCCCATAAGGAAAGACAAAAATAGGCCCACCTAAAATTGCCCAGAACACTGGGGAAGCTTGATGTTCTCCTTAAGATCTCTTTCCTCACTAGAGAAACCATTGGCTTGGGGATCCCTTTTGGTGTGGTGCTGTGCTAAAACAAAATGAAACCTCTCCTCTCACCCTTCTGATATAGCTTTCCTCCATTTTTTATGTGCCAAGGGGGTGCTTTTTAGCCTCAGTCTCAGGTTCTGAGATTTTAACAAAGGCACTCTTGTCTATGGATAGTTGATAATCAGTGTTTCTGTGAGGTGAACTAGAGCAGGGACCTCCTATTCTGCCATCTTGCTGATGTCACTCTCCCATATATTTAACATCTAACTACACGTCTTTAATTGATACATCAACAGTACTGAAAAATGAAGCAATGATTTGATAAAGATATATTTTGGGGAATGAGCTTACCATAGGGCAACGGTGAAACAGTATGCAACCCATGGCAAAGTTATAACTAAATGGCATACAAGTCATATGAACAAACATTTTTATACATAAGAGACAGTGTTCAGTAAAATGTTCCTATGGAATGCTGTTTTGTCTTATTGGACTGTGTCTAGCTTAATATATTCTATTTTAGTTCCTTTAAGTTAGAGATTACTTTGTGATTTACCACACTTCAATTCTAATTCAATTTTTTCTTTAAGACAGGCAATTCTGTCCTCGATTCCTGAAATCTGATTCAAGAATTTGAAAATCCATGCCTATAAATAAGTAGGGAAAATGTACATGTCGGCTGAAACTCTGGTAGCTCTAGTTCCTATGAAAACTGCTGATTTGACTAAGGCCCTAGCAACTTTCTCAGCTACTCCTGGTACACTAAGAATTGTTTACATTCGGCCCCACAAAACCAAACACTACGTCTATTTTTGCTTACCACTGTATCTCTGGCACTTCGCATAGCACCTGATATATAGTGCTTAGTAAAAAATTGTTAAATGAATGAGTGAATGAATGAAAAATTTAAAAGTACCAACTTTAGATTAATACATTAAGAGAAAAAATATCATTCTCATCAAATAAGTACTATCAAAAATATCAGCCAAAATTCTCTTGAGGGTGGCAAAGCTATTAAGAATCCAAATTCTCTTGAGGATGCAAAGCTGTTAAGTTTCTCACCATTCACTGGTAGATTTGGGGTTAGATCATTAAGTTCCTTAGCTGTGAGTTTGAATGCCATGTTTCTGAGTATACTGTCAATGTCATGAACATTGACTTGCAACTCTATAAAAGAGGAAGACATGAAGAAATTGAAACAAAAGTCAAAATGTAATAAATATCAATTTTTATGTATCATGATTATCAATTTCATTATAAAGAAGAGCCCAGGGACACTTAAGTATTTAAAGAGGGCCATTAATGAACTAAAATTAATCTATTCATTTACATCCAATATCCAAAATGAGCCCACATAAATAGCATGTTGAAAGTTGATAAACCACTCAGGTTATTTATAGCAGAAAAATAGCAAATTTTTAAATAGTTTTTAACAATGTATCCATACAAATAAGGTTCTGTTTGCTCACTGTCTTATTGGACTGCACTCTGTATCTCAAGATATATTAGCTTCTCTAAAATTTTGAGACCTAGGACTAAATTTTATTATTTCCACAGCCAAAATTGAGAAAAATCTAAGATAGGTAGAATAACTTTAAAAATAAAACACAGGAAATTATTAAATCAACGTGAACATGCATATGTATTAAAATTAATTATGGAGCTATATATGAGATTGATAGCAAAATTTCGTGGTGAGGATAAAACAAAAGCATAACACAAGTACCTCAATTAATCTGCTTTCTCAATTTGCATATCACTTACCTTTTATACCTTTCACACAATTCAGCAACCTATTCTTATATATTTTTCCATTAGCTGTAAGAAAATACGTAATTTATGTCATATGGAAAACAATTATATATGCAAAAGCAATACAAAAATCTCTAAGTTCAGAAATACAGACCATAAAATAATTTGCTCTTAAAATTTACTTAATATCCTCTAAAATGACAAAATTAAAATGTAGACAAAATTCTTAATATGGTAAATCTGTCAATTCTTTAGCATCTGAGAAAATTATTAATATCAACTAGGATAAAGCAAAAAAAGTATACCTTTTCTGACTTTATTCTTTTTTTCTCCACAGCTCCTATACATCTATACATTTCTCCTCCTCCTCCTCCTCCTCTCCCATATCCTCCTCCTGTTTCCTATAGGTCTTAACTCAACACATCTCAATAGAATGAAAGATAACCATCAATATTAATTCCTTAGCCCTGATGACAAGATTTATGGTTATGTATATTTTATTAGACAATTTTTACATTCCTAAATATTAAAAAGTTACCTATGAAATTATGAATATTTTAAAATCCCTAATTTATAAACAATGTACAATAAACATAGGTTGTTGGATAATATAAATTTTGAGGATATATTCCTATTTCAAGACTCTACTGATATGTGTAATGTGGAATAACTCCCTTGATGACTACACTAACTCTCCTGAAGACTACTACTATTTGAAATGCCCACCATCAGTTGGAAGTAATTTCTCTAGCTCCAAGTATTCTCTAGATGTGAGCTCTATCCCCATATTTTGCAGGACATTTTCCAGGTCATTGAAGTCAACTTCTCCTCCTTCAAAACAAAAAACGTAGAGAAAAATAAAATTTAAAAAAATATTATAATTCAGAATTATGAAAGCAGAATTAAGGCAAATAATGGTATTTGCTAAACAATAAGCAGTCAATTGCAGATACAGAGAATGAATAGTATTCCTTCAACCCTAGTAAAAGAAGTGTTCTCACAGTGATGTTTATAAAATAATATTGCACACAGTTATATAAAGCTTATGCCACTTTTTTTTTTTTTTGAGACGGAGTCTCACTCTGTCGCCCAGGCTGGAGTGCAGTGGCGCAATCTCAGCTCACTGCAAGCTCCGCCTCCCGGGTTCACGCCATTCTCCTGCCTCAGCCTCCCGAGTAGCTGGGACTACAGGCGCCCGCCAACACGCCTGGCTAATTTTTTTTTTTGTATTTTTAGTAGAGATGGGGTTTCATGGTGTTAGCCAGGATGGTCTCGATCTCCTGACCTCGTGATCCGCCCGCCTTGGCCTCCCAAAGTGCTGGGATTACAGGCTTGAGATACCGCGCCCGGCCGCTTATGCCATTTTAAATGAGCATAATGGCAAAGACAATTGGTACAAATAAATGTGTTATCTAGGGTAGGGAATTAAACTAGAAATCAATAGTAAAGGATTACTAAGAAAACTCCCATATATTTGGAAATCAATAAGTGCATTTTTAAATAATTCATGTGTCAAAAAGCAAATCAAACAAAGTTAGAATATATCTTGACAATGATAATATTACATATTAACACTTGTGGAATAAGGTAAGGATGTGCTGACAGGGGAATTTAGTCTTAAATGCATATGCTAAAAAAGATAAAAAGACCAATAATCTAAGATTCTATCTCAAAAAGTTAGAGAAAAAGGCTGGGTGTGGTGGCTCAACACCTGTAATCCCAGCAATTTGGGAGGCTGAGGCGGGTGGATCACGAGGTCAGGAGATCGAGACCATCCTGGCTAACACAGTGAAACCCCGTCTCTACTAAAAATACAAAAAAAATTAGCCGGGCGTAGTGGCAGGCGCCTATAGTCCTAGCTACTCAGGAGGCTGAGGCAGGCGAATGGCGTGAACCCAGGAGGCAGAGCTTGCGGTGAGCCGAGATCATGCCACTGCACTCCAGCCTGGGCGACAGAGTGAGACTCCCGCTCAAAAAAAAAAAAAAAAGAAGTTAGAGAAAAATAGCAAATTAAACCTCCCGAAAGTAGAACAAAATAAATAATAAAGACAAAAGCAGGAATTACGGAAACAAAAAACAAACCTTACATAGAGAGAATGAACACAGAAAAAAGTTGTGTTTTAGAAAGACTAACAAAGTTGATAGATACCTGTACTAAGATTGACAAAGGAAAAAATGGAGAAAACATAACCAATGACAAATGAGACCATTACAGTTCCTATAGATACCTAAAGGATAATAGGAGGATATTATAAACATTATGTAATTAGTTTGAATATTTAAAAAAGGTATAAAGTCCTAGAAAAACATAACTCAGCAATAATGCTATATATATAGATACAGATATATACAAAGTAAAAAAGACTTAGGAGTAAATCTAACAAAAAAGAAAAATTGAGTTGACCGAAATAAACTTAGTGATGGAACGATTTTTAATCATGTGCCACCAACTTGAATTGGCTCATGACAACTGATTGTTAAATTTTCAGGAGTTTTGTGAACTTGATTTTAAATTGTTTACTACTGGAAGTCAGCCATGGTAAGACAATTTACATCATGGAAGTTGAAAAATGCTACAAATCAAATGGTGGTGTTTTACAGAGAGTCATTTTACCAGCATACCATTTACTGAAAAACTCAAAATTATAAATATATCCATTCTCTATAAATTGATCTAGATTCATAGGCTGTGGCAAGATGGCTGAATAGGAGAAGCTCCAGCCTGCAGCTCCCAGCAAGACCAATGTAGAAGGTGGGTGATTTCTGCATTTCCAACTGAGGTACCTGGTTTATCTCATTGAGACTGGCTACACAGTGGGTGCAGCCTATGGAGGGCAAGCAGAAGCAGGGTGGGGCATCACATCACCTGGGAAGCGCGAGGAGCTGGGGAACTCCTTCCCCTAGCCAAGGGACTGTGCCATGAGGGACTGTGCTATCCAGCCCAGACACTACATTTTTCCCATGGTTTTTGCAACCCATAGACCAGGAGGTTCCCTTGTGTGCCTACACCACCAGGGCCCTGGGTTTCAAGCACAGAACTGGGTGGCTGTTCAGGCAGACACTGAGCTAGCTGCAGGAGTTTTTTTCGTACTCCAGTGGTGCCCGGAACCCCAGTGAGACAGAACCATTCACTCCCCTGGAACAGGGGCTGAAGCCAGGGAGCCAAGTGGTCTTGTTCAGTGAGTACCACTCCCATGGAGCCCAGCAAGCTAAGAATCACTGGCTTGAAATTCTCACTGCCAGCACAGCAGTTTGAAGTCAGCCTGGGATGATTGAGCTTGGTGGGGGAAGGGGCGTCTGCCATTACTGAGGCTTGAGTAGGCAGTTGTCCTCTAACAGTGTTAACTCTGACTGTGCGGAACTCACTTTAGCGCAGCAAAGCCCCTGGGGCCAGACTGCCTCTCTAGATTCCTCCTCACTTGGCAGGGCATATCTGAAAGAAAGGGAGCAGCCCTAGTTAGGGGCTTATAGATAAAACTCCCATCTCCCTGGGACAGAGCACCTGGGGGAAGGGGCAGCTGTGGGCATAGCTTCAGCAGACTTAAATGTTCCTGTCTGTTGGCTCTAAAAAGAGCAGTGGATCTCCCAGGACAGCACTCGAGCTCGGCTAAGGAACAGACTGCCTTCTCAAATGGGCCCCTGACCCCTATGCCTCCTGACTGTGAGACACCTCCCAGCAGGGGTCGATGGACATCTCATACAGGAAAGCTCTGGCCAGCATCAGGTGGGTGCCTCTCTGGGACGAAGCTTCCAGAGGAAGTAGCAGGCAGCAATGCTTGCACTGGTGATACCTAGGCAAACAGGGTCTGGAGTGGACCTCCAGCAAACTCCAGTAGACATGCAGAAGGGGGGCCTGACTCTTAGAAGCAAAACTAACAAACAGAAAGCAATAACATAAACATCAACAAAAAGAACACCCACAGGAAAACCCCATCCAAAAACCATCAGCATTAAAAATCAAAGGTAAATAAATCCACAAAGATGAGGAAAAACCAGCACAAAAACGCTGAAAATTCCAAAAACCAGAATGCCTCTTCTACTCCAAATGATCGCAACTACTCTAAAGCAAGGGCACAAAACAGAAGTAGGCTTCAGGAGGTAGGTAATAACAAACTCCTCCAAGCTAAAGGAGCATGTTCTAACCCAATGCAAGGAAGCTAAGAACCTTGATAAAAGGTTACAGGAACTGCTGACTAGAATAACCAGTTTAGAGAAGAACATAAATAAAGTGATGGAGCTGAAAAACACAGCATGAGAACTTCATGATGCATACACAAGTATCAATAGCCAAATCGATCAAACAGAAGGAATGATATTAGAGATTGAAGATCAACTTAATGAACTAAAGCAGAAGACAATATTAGAGAAAAAAGAATGAAAAGGGATGAACAAAGCCTCCAAGAAATATGAGACTATGTGAAAAGACCAAACCCACAATTGATTGGTGTACCTGAAAGTGAGTGACGGGAGAATGGAACCAAGTTGGAAAACACACTTCAGGATATTATCCAAGAGAACTTCCCCACCTAGCAAGATAGGCCAAAATTCAAATTCAGGAAATACAAAAAACACCGCTAAGATACTCCTTGAGAAGAGCAACCACAAGTCACATAATCGTCAGATTCTCCAAGGTTGAAATGAAGGAAAAAATGCTAAGGGCAGCCAGAGAGAAAGATCAGGTTACCTACAAAAGGAGGCCCATCAGACTAACAGTGGATCTCTCTGCAGAAACCCTACAAGCCAGAGGAGAGTGGGAGCCAATATTCAACATTCTTAAAGAAAAGAATTTTCAACCCAGAATTTCATATCCAGCCAAACTAAGCTTCATAAGTGAAGGAGAAATAAAATCCTTTACAGACATGCAAATACAGAAGGAACTTGTCATCACCAGGCCTGCCTTACAAGAGCTCCTGAAGGAAGCATTAAATATGGAAAAGAAAAACCAGTAATGATGGGAGGTTCCAAGATGGCTGAATAGGAAGAGCTCCAGTCTGCAGCTCCCAGCGTGAGTGGCGCAGAAGATGGGTGATTTCTGCATTTCCAACTGAGGTACCAGGTTCATCTCACTGGGGCTTGTAAGACAGTGGGTGCAGCCCATGGAGCAGGGCGGAGCATCACCTCACCCAGGAGGTGCAAGGGGTCGGGGAATTCCCTTTCCTAGCAAAGAGAAGCCATGACAGATGGTACCTGGAAAATCAGGGCACTCCCACCCTAATACTGCACTTTTCCAATGGCCTTAGCAAATGGCACAAAAGGAGATTATATCTCACGCCTGGCTGGGAGGGTCCCACGCCCACGAAAACTTGCTCACTGCTAGCACAGCAGTCTGAGATCAAACTGCAAGGCAGCAGCAAGGCTGGGGGAGGGGCGTCTGCCATTGCTGAGGCTTCAGTAGGTAAACAAAGCAGCTGGGAAGCTCAAACTGGGTGGAGCCCACCGCAGCTCAAGGAGGCCTGCCTGCCTCTGTAGACTCCACCTCTTGGGGCAGGACATAGCTGAACAAAAGGCAGCAGAAACTTCTGCAGATGTAAACATACCTGTCTGACAGCTCTGAAGAGAGTAGTGGTTCTCCCAGCACAGAGTTTGAGATCTGAGAATGGACAGACTGCCTCCTCAAGTGGGTCCCTGACCCTCGAGTAGCCTAACTGGGAGACACCTCCCAGTAGGGGCCGACTGACACCTCATACAGTCCAGTGCCCCTCTGAGACGAAGCTTCCAGAGGAAGGATCAGGCAGCAACATCTGCCGTTCTGCAATATTTGCAGTTCTTCAGCCTCCACTGGTGATACCCAGGCAAACAGGGTCTGGAGTGGACCTCCAGCAAATTCCAACAGATCTGCAGCTGAGGGTCCTGACTGTCAGAAGGAAAACTAACAAACAGAAAGGACATCCACACCAAAACCCCATCTGTACACCACCATCATCAAAGACCAAAGGTAGATAAAACCACAAAGATGGGGAGAAACAAGAGCAGAAAAGCTGAAAATTCTAAAATTCAGAGCACCTCTTCTCCTCCAAAGGAATGCAGCTCCTCGCCAGCAATGGAACAAAGCTGGACAGAGAATGACTTTGACAAGTAGAGAGAAGGCTTCAAACGATCGGTAATAACAAACTTCTCTGAGCTAAAGGAGGATGTTCGAACCCATCGCAAAGAAGCTACAAACCTTGAAAAAAGAGTAGATGAATGGCTAACTAGAATAAACAGTGTAGAGAATTCCTTAAATGACCTGATGGAGCTGAAAACCATAGCACAAGAACTACGTGACACATGCACAAGCTTCATTAGCCAATTTGATCAAGTGGAAGAAAGGGTATCAGTGATTGAAGATCAAATGAATGAAAAGAAGCGAGAACAGAAGTTTAGAGAAAAAAGAGTAAAAAGAAATGAACAAAGCCTCCAAGAAATATGGGACTATGTGAAAAGACCAAATCTACGTCTGATTGGTGTAACTGAAAGTGACGGGGAAAATGGAACCAAGTTGGAAAACACTCTTCAGGATATTATCCAGGAGAACTTACCCAACCTAGCCAGGCAGGCCAACATTCAAATTCAGGAAATACAGAGAACACCACAGAGATACTCCTCAAGAAGAGCAATCCCAAGACACATAATTATCAGATTCACCAAAGCTGAAATGAAGGAAAGAATGTTAAGGGCAGCCAGAGAGAAAGGTCGGGTTACCCACAAAGGGAAGCCCATCAGACTAACAGCGGATCTCTCGGCAGAAACTCTACAAGCCAGAAGAGAGTGGGGGCCAATATTGAACATTCTTACAGAAAAGAATTTTCAACCCAGAATTTCATATCCAGCCAAACTAAGCTTCATAAGTGAAGGAGAAATAAAATCCTTTACAAGCAAACTAATGCTGAGAGATTTTGTAACCACAAGGCCTGCCTTACAAGGGCTCGTGAAGGAAGCTCTAAACATGGAAAGGAACAACCGGTACTGGCCACTGCAAAAACATGCCAAATTGTAAAGACTATCGACGTTAGGAAGAAACTGCACCAACTAATGAGCAAAATAAACAGCTAACATCATAATGACAGGATCAAATGCACACATAACAATATTAACCTTAAATGTAAATGGGCTAAATGCTCCAATTAAAAGACACAGACTGGCAAATTGGATAAAGAGTCAAGACCCAACAGTGTGCTGCATTCAGGAGACTCATCTCATGTGCAGAGACACACATAGGCTCAAAATAAAGGGATGGAGGAAGATCTACCAAGCAAATGGAAAACAAAAAAAAGCAGTGGTTGCAATCTCAGTCTCTGATAAAGCAGACTTCAAATCAACAAAGATCAAAAGAGACAAAGAAGGCCATTACATAGGGTAAAGGGATCAATGCAACAAGAAGAGCTAACTATTCTAAATATATACGCACCCAATACAGGTGCACCCAGATTCATAAAGCAAGTCCTGAGGGACCTAAAAAGAGACTTAGACTCCCACACAATAACAATGGGAGACTTTAACACCCCACTGTCAACCTTAGGCAGATCAATAAGACAGAAAGTTAACAAGGATATCCAGGAATTGAACTCAGCTCTGCACCAAGTGGACCTAATAGACATCTACAGAACTCTCCACCCCAAATCAACATAATATACATTCTTCTCAGGACCACATCACAATTATTCCAAAATTGACCACATAGTTGGAAGTAAAGCACTCCTCAGAAAATGTAAAAGAACAGAAATCACAACAAACTGTCTCTCAGACCACAATGCAATCAAACTAGAACTCAGGATTAGGAAACTCACTCAAAACCACACAACTACATGGAAACTGAACAACCTGCTCCTGAATGACTACTGGGTATAAAACGAAATGAAGGCAGAAATAAAGATGTTCTTTGAAACCAATGAGGACAAAGACACAACATACCAGAATCTCTGGGACACATTTAAAGCAGTGTGTAGAGGGAAATTTATAGCACTAAAACCCACAAGAGAAAACAGGAAAGATCTAAAGTTGACACCCTAACATCACAATTAAAAGAACTAGAGAAGCAAGAGCAAACACATTCAAAAGCTAGCAGAAGGCCAGAAATAACTAAGATCAGAGCAGAACTGATGGAGATAGAGACACGAAAAACCCTTCAAAAAATCAATGAATCCAGGAGCTGGTTTTGTGAAAAGATCAACAAAATTGATAGACCACTAATAAAGAAGAAAAGAGAGAAGAATCTAATAGATGCAATAAAAAATGTTAAAGGGGATATCACCAATGACCCCACAGAAATACAAACTACCATCAGAGAATACTATAAACACCTCTACGCAAATAAACTAGAAAATCTAGAAGAAATGGATAAATTCCTGGACACATACACCCTCCCAAGACTAAACCAGGAAGAAGTTGAATTGCTGAATAGACCAATAACAGGTTCTGAAATTGAGGCAATAATTAATAGCCTACCAACCAAAAAAAGTCCAGGACCAGATGGATTCACAGCCAAATTCTACCACAGTTGAAAGAGGAGCTGATACCATTCCTTCTGAAAGTACTCCAATCAATAGAAAAAGAGGGAATCCTCCCTAATTCATTTTATGAGGCCAACATCATTGTGATACCAAAGCCTGGCAGAGACACAACAAATAAAGAGAATTTTAGACCAATATCTCTAACGAACATCAATGAGAAAATCCTCAATAAAATACTGGCAAACCGAATCCAGCAGCACATCAAAAAGCTTATCCACCACGATCAAGTCAGCTTCATCTCTGGTATGTAAGGCTGGTTCAACATATGCAAATCAATAAACATAATCCATCATATAAACAGAACCAAAGACAAAAACCACATGATTATCTCAATAGGTGCAGAAAAGGCCTTCGACAAAATTCAACAGCCCTTCATGCTAAAAACTCTCAACAAATTAGGTATTGATGGAACATATCTCAAAATAATAAGAGCTATTTATCACAAACCCACAGCCAATATCATACTGAATGGGCAAAAACTGGAAGCGTTCCCTTTGAAAACTGGCACAAGACAGGGATGCCCTCTCTCACCACTCCTATTCAATGTAGTGTTGGAGGTTCTGGCCAGGGCCATTAGGCAAGAGAAAGAAATAAAGGGTATTCAATTAGGAAAACAGGATGTCAAATTGTTCCTGTTTGCAGATGACACGATTGTATATTTAGAAAACCCCATCGTCTCAGCCCAAAATCTCCTTAAGCTGATAAGCAACTTCAGCCAAGTCTCAGGATACAAAATCGAAGCGCAAAAATCACAAACATTCTTATACCCCAATAACAGACAAACAGAGAGCCGAATCATGAGTGAACTCCCATTCACAATTGCTTCAAAGAAAATAAAACACCTAGGAATCCAACTTACAAGGGATGTGAAGGACCTCTTCAAGGAGAACTACAAACCACTGCTCAACAAAATAAGAGAGGACACAAACAAATGGAAGAACATTCCATGCTCATGGATAGGAAGAATCAATATCGTGAAAACGGCCATACTGTCCAAGGTAATTTACAGATTCAATGCCATCCCCATCGAACTACCAATGACTTTCTTCACAGAATTGGAAAAAACTACTTTAAGGTTCATATGGAACCAAAAAAGAGCCCGCATTGCCAAGACAATCCTAAGCCAAAAGAACAAAGCTGGAGGCATCATGCTACCTGACTTCGAACTACACTGCAAGGCTACAGTAACCAAAATAGCATGGTCCTGGTACCAAAACAGAGATATAGACCAATGGAACAGAATAGAGCCCTCGGAAATAACACCACACATCTACAACCATCTGATCTTTGACAAACCTGACAAAAACAAGAAACGGGGAAAGGATTCCCTATTTAATAAATGGTGCTGGGAAAACTGGCTAGCCATATGTAGAAAGCTGAACTGGATCTCTTCCTTACACCTTATACAAAAATTAATTCAAGATGGATTAAAGACTTAAATATTAGACCTAAAACCATAAAAATCCTATAAGAAAACCTAGGCAATACCTTTCAGGACATAGGCATGGGCAAGGACTTAATGACTGAAACACCAAAACCAATGGCAACAAAAGCCAAAATTGACAAATGGGATCTAATTAAACTAAAGAGCTTCTGTACAGCAAAAGAAACCACCATCAGAGTGAACAGGCAACCTACAGAAAGGGAGAAAATTTTTACAATTTACCCATCTGACAAATGGCTAATATCAAGAATCTACAAGGAACTTAAACAAATTTACAAGAAAAAATCAAACAACCCCATCAAAAAGTGGGCGAAGGATATGAACAGACACTTTTCAAAAGAAGACATTTATGCAGCCAACAGACACATGAAAAAATGCTCATCATCACTGGTCATCAGAGAAATGCAAATCAAAACCACAATGAGATACCATCTCACACCAGTTAGAATGGCCATCATTTAAAAGTCAGGAAACAACAGGTGCTGGAAAGGATATGGAGAAATAGGAATGCTTTTACACTGTTGGTGGTAGTGTAAACTAGTTCCACCATTGTGGAAGACAGTGTGGCGATTCTTCAAGGATCTAGACCTAGAAATACATTTGACCCAGCAATCCCATTACTGGGTATATACCCAAAGGATTATATATCATGCTACTATAAAGACACATGCACACATATGTTTATTGCAGCACTATTCCCAATAGCAAAGACTTGGAACCAACCCAAATGTCCATCAATGATAGACTGGATTAAGAAAATGTAGCACATATACACCATGGAATACTATGCAGCCATAAAAAATGTCCTTTGTAGCAACATGGATGAAGCTGGAAACCATTGTTCTGAGCAAACTATCTCAAGGACAGAAAACCAAACAGCGCTATGTTCTCACTCATGGGTGGGAATTGAACAATGAGAACACTTGGACACGGGGCGGGGAAGATCACACACCAGGGCCTGTCGTGGGGTAGGGAGAGGGGAGATGGATAGCATTTGGAGATACATCTAATGTAAATGATGAGTTAACAGGTGCAGCACACCAACATGGCACATGTATACATACGTAACAAACCTGCATGTTGTGCACATGTACCCTAGAACTTAAAGTATAATAATAATAATAATAATAAAAGAAAAACCAGTACCACCTACTGCAAAAACATACCAAAATATAAAGACCAACGACACGATGAAGAAACTGTATCAACTAATCTGCAAATTGAACAGCTAGCATCATGATGACAGTATCAAATTCACACATAACAATATTAACCTTAAATGTAAATGGGCTAAATGACCCAATTGAAAGATACAGACTGGCATGTTGGATAAAGAGTCAAGACCCATCAGTGTGCCATATTCAGGGGACTCATCTCACATGCAAAGACACACATAGGCTCAACATAAAGGGATGGAGGAATGTTTACCAAGCAAATGGAAACATACTTTATACCAACAAAGGTCAAAAAACACAAAGAAGGGCATTATATAATGGGAAAGGGATCAATGCAACAAGAAGAGCTAACTATCCTAAATATATATGCACCCAATACAGGAGCACCCAGATTCATAAAGCAAGTTCTTTGAGATCTACAAAGAAACTTAGACTCCCACACAATAATAGTAGGAGACTTTAACACACCACTGTAGATATTAGACAGGTCAACAAGACAGAAAATTAAGAAGGATATATAGGACTTGAACTCATCTCTGGACCAAGTGGACCTAAAAGACATCTACAAAACTCTCCACCCCAAATCAACAGAATATGCATTCTTCTCAGCACCACATCACACTTATTCTAAAATTGACCATATAATTGGAAGTAAAACACTCCTTAGCAAATGCAAAAGAATGGAAATCATAACAAACAGTCTCTCAGACCACAGTGCAATCAAATTACAACTCAGGATTAAGAAACTCACTCAAAACCAAACTACATGGAAACTGAACAACCTGCTCCTAAATGACTACTGGGTAAATAACAAAATGAAGGCAGAAATAAATAAGTTCTCTGAAACCAGTGAGAACAAAGACACAAAGTATCAGAATCTCTGGGACACAGCTAAAGCAGTGTTAAGAGGGAAATTTATAGCACTAAATGCCCACAACAGAAAATGGGAAAGATCTAAAATTGACACCCTAACATCACAATTAAAAGAACTAGAGAACCAAGAGCAAACAAATTCAAAAGCTAGCAGAAGATAAGAAATAACTCAGATCAGAGCAGAACTGAAGGAGATAGAGACACGAAAAACCCTTCAAAAAATCAATGAATCCAGGAGCTGGTTTTCTGAAAAGATTACAAAATAGACAGACCACTAGCCAGACTAATAAAGAAGAAAAGAGAGAAGAATCAAATAGACACAATAAAAAATGATAAAGGGGATACCACCAATGACCCCACAGAAATACAAACTACCATCAGAGAATACTATAAACACTGCTATGCAAATAAACTAGAAAACGTACAAGAAATGGATAAATTCCTGGACACATACACCCTCCCAAGACTAAATCAAAAAGAAGTCAAATCCCTGAATAGACCAATAACAAGTTCTGAAATTGAGGCAGTAATTAATAGCCTACCAACAAAAAAAAAGCCCAGGACCAGATAAATTTGCAACCAAATTCTACCAGAGGTATGAAGAGGAGCTGGTACCATTCCTACTGAAACTATTCCAAACAATTGAAAAACAGGGATTCCTCCCTAACTCATTTTACGAGGCCATCCTGATCCCAAAACCTGGCAGAGACACAACAAAAAAGGAAATTTCAGGCCAATATCCTTGATAAACATCTATGCGAAAATCCTTAATAAAATACTGGCAAACTGAATTCATCAGCACATCAAAAAGCTTATCCACCATAATCAAGTCAGCTTCATTACTGGGATTCAAAGCTGGTTTAACATATACAAATCGATAAATGTAATCCATCACATAAACAGAACCAATGACAAAAAAAAAACCACATGATGATCTCAACAGATTCAGAAAAGGCCTTTGATAAAATTCAACACCCCTTCATGCTAAAAACACTCAATAAACTAGGTATTGATGGAACATATCTCAAAATAATAAGAGCTATTTATGACAAACTCATAGCCAGTATCATAGTGAATGGGCAGAAGCTGGAAGCATTCCCTTTTAAAACTGGCACAAGACAAGAAAGCCCTCTCTCACCACTCCTATTCAACATAGTATTGGAAGTTCTGGCCAGGGCAATCAGGCAGGAGAAAGAAATAAAGGGTATTCAAATACCAAGAGAGGAAGTCAAATTGTCTCTGTTTGCAGATGACATGACTGTATATTTAGAAAACCCCATGGTCTCAGCCCCAAAACTCATTAAGCTGATAAGTAACTTTAGCAAAGTCTCAGGATTCAAAATCAATGTGCAAAAATCATAAGCATTCTTATACACCAATAATGGGGAGCCAAATCTTGAGTGAACCCCCATTCACAATTGCTACAAAGAAAATAAAATACCTAGGAATACAACTTACAAGAGACGTGAAGGACCTTTTCAAGGAGAACTACCAATCTGCTCAAGGAAATAAGAATGGACACAAATAAATGGAAAAACACTCCATGCTCATGGATAGGAAGAATCAATATTGTGAAAATGGCCATACTGCCCAAAGTAATTTATAGATTCAATGCTATTCCCAACAAGCTACTGTTGATTTTCTTCACAGAACTACAAAAACTACTTTAAATTTCATATGGAACTGAAAAAGAGCCCATATATAGTCAAGACAATCCTAAGCAAAAAGAACAAAGCTAAAGGCATCATGCTACCTGACTTCAAACTATACTAAAAGCCTACAGTAACCAAAACAGCATGGTACTTGTACCAAAACAAATATATAGACCAGTGGAACAGAACAGAGGCCACAGAAATAACACCACACATCTACAACCAAATGATCTTTGAGAAACCTGATGAAAACAAGCAATAGGAAAAGAATTCCCTGTTTAATAAATTGTGCTGTGAAAACTGGCTAGTCATGTGCAGAAAACTGAAACTGGACCCCTTCCTTACACTTTATACAAAAATTAACTCAAGATGGATTAAAGACTTAAATGTAAATCCAAAAACCATAAAAACCCTAGAAGAAAACATAGGCAATACCATTTAGGACATAGGCATGGGCAAAGACCTCATGACTAAAACACAAAAAGCAATTGCAACAAAAGCCAAAATTGACAAATGGGATCTAATTAAACTAAAGAGCTTCTGTACAGCGAAAGAAACTATCATCAGAGGCAACCTACAGAATGGGAGAAAATTTTTGAAATCTATCCATCTGACAAAAGTCTAATATCCAGAATCTACAAGGAACTTAAACAAATTTACAATAAAAAAACAAACAACTCCATCAAAATTTGGGCAAGGGTAGCCGGGTGCACTGGCGGGCACCTGTAATCTCAGCTACTTGGGAGGCTGAGGCAGGAGAATCACTTGAACCCGAGAGGTGGAGGTTGCAGTGAGCCGAGATCGCACCACTGCACTCTAGCCTGGATGACACAGCAAGACTCCATCTCAAAAAAAAAAAAAAATTTGACAAAGGACATGAACAAACACTTCTCAAAAGAAGACATTTATGCAGCCAACAAACATGAAAAAAAAGCTCATCATCACTGGTCATTAGAGAAATGCAAATCAAAACCACAATGAAATACCATCTCATGCCAGCTAGAATGGCGATCATTAAAGTCAGCAAACAACAGATTCTGGAGAGGATGTAGAGAAACAGGAATGCTTTTACACTGTTGGTTGGAGTGTAAATTAGTTTAGCTATTGTGGAAGACAGGGTGGTGATTCCTCAACGATCTAGAACCAGAAATACCATTTTACCCAGCAATCCCATTACTGGGTATATACCCAGAGGATTATAAATCATTCTACTACTAAGACACATGCACAGGTATGTTTATTACAGTGCCATTCACAATAGCAAAGACTTGGAACCAACCCATATGCCCATCAATGACAGACTTGATCAAGAAAATGTGGCACATATACACCATGGAATACTATGCAGCTATAAAAAAGAATGAGTTCATGTCCTTTGCAGGGACATGGATGAAGCTGGAAACCAGCATTCTCAGCAAACTAACACAGAAACAAAGACCAAACACCGCATGTTCTCACTCCTAAGTGGGAGTTGAACAATGAGAACACATGGACACAGGGAGGGGAACATCATACACCGGGGCCTGTTGTGGGGTGGGGGCAAGGGGAAAGAGAGCATTAGGATAAATACCTAATGCATGCAGGGCTTAAAACCTAGATGATGGGTTGATGGGTGCAGGACACATGTATACCTAAGTAACAAACCTGCACTTGTATCCCAGAACTTAAAGTTTAATAAATTGAAAAATAATGACCTAGATTCAACAAAAACCCCAGCCATAGGGGTGGATTAAAGTTTGATTTGAAATGTATATGAAAATATAAAAGGCCAAGAATAGCCAGGGCAATCATAAAAAAGTAGAACAAATGTGAAAGATTTACACTTCAGATATAAGATACATTGAATATATTAAGAGAGTGGTGGACTGGTGCAAGGACACACAAACAACAACAATAAAGTAACAGATTAAATAGTCCAGATATACAAACACATTTATGGTCTTTGATTTATGAATAAGATAGCCTTACACTGCAGTGAGAAAACTGTATTCTTTTCAATAAATGGTGCTGAATATCCACTTAGAAAAAAACTGAATTGTCACCCTTATCCTACATCACGGATTGTAGATCTAAATGAGAAAGTAAAATAACAAAGGTCCTAAAAAGTGAAATAAGAAAATATTTCCACGGGCTTGGTGTATGCAAGGATTTCTCTTCTTTTATTTTAAGTTCAGGGGTACATGTGCCAGTTTGTTACTCAGGCAAACGTGTGCCATGGTGGTTTGCTGCACAGATTATCCCTTCCCAAATATTCTACCATAAAAGAGAAGACTGATTAGACTACATGTAAAAATAGGAACATTTTTTCTGTAAAAAGTATAATTCAAGTGAAAAATCTAATACATATAGTGAGATATCTGTAATTTATAACCTGCAATGGACTTGTATCTAGAATATATTAAAAAAATAAGTAAAAGACAGTAAGTTTAAAAAATCAAAAGTAAAAGACAGACATCCAAACAGACAAATAGGTAACAGACATCAAGAGGAACTTTACAAAAGAGATTATCCAAATAACTAAGATATGTAAAAAAGGTGCTCAATATCATTCATCATTAGGGAAATGCAAATTATAAACACAGTGGGATAGTAATACATGCTAACATGGAAAAGACAGTATCAAGTATCAGGCAAGGATATAAAGCAAAACTCTCACACACTGTTGGTTGAATTGTAAAATGGTACTACTACTTTGGAAAATTGAATGACAATATCTAATAAAGTATACATAATTCTATAACAAAGCAGTACAATTTCTATGTATGGCCACATAATCATGCACATATGTTCATCAAAAGGCATGTATAAAAATATCATTTGTAGTTGGCCAAACTGGAAATGTCCTTCAGTAATAGAATTGACAAATATATTATAGTATACTTACACAATGGAATATTACACAGCAATATATTCAAGTACAACAAACTAATTGAAATCATTCCCCATACCAAAAAAGGTTCCCTAAAGATTTCTACTTGATTACACTTTATTAGTCTTTGTACTATATAGCAGTGAAAATGAGAAAACTACTGCTGCATGCAACAATATGAATGAATCTAAGAATTGCATGTGACATAATGTTGAGTGAAAGAAATTAGACATAGAAGAATACAGATTGTATAGTTTCATTTATGTAAAGTTCAAAAACAGACAAAACTAGTAAATCTGTGGTCCTAGAATTCAGGATAGTAATTGCCTCCAAAAAGTAAGGAGGAACAGTCTATGTAGTGGTATCAGGAGTCTTCTGGGTTATGGGTAATCTTTTATTTCACAACCCAGGTTATAGTTAAATGGGTTTGTGTAGATGTTCATTTTGTGATAATTCTTAAGTTGGACACATATGATTATATAATATAATTAATTATATATGTCAAAACTTAGTGAAATAATTATCATAGAAAATATGGCTTAAAATATTAGGATCTTAAATTCATAGTAACTTCTTACTAACCTGTAATAACTTGCACTGTATCCATCAATGATTTCAAATCAGTCTCCCCTTTAGCTGTAAGATAAAGTGAATTCAGGAAAAAAATTATTTCTAAATAATAATCCAGAAACCAGCTAAAGTTTGTTATTATACATCATTACTTAGCTTCACTTCAATTGAATAACTTTTTTGTCATTTTTTTAACTTTTGAAATTCTTAGAAACAAAATAGTATGGTGTAGCACAATAGACAACCCCATATGTTCTCAAAGAAAAAAGTGAATAATAGATTTACATGTAGAAAGACAAGAACTTCCATTCCAAGAAGGCTAAAACATAATTGCTAATTGTATTATACTGTTTAAGCACAGTATTTAGAACTATTTTCCCACAATTTCATATATGCTCTTTTCCTATCCAATTGAAACACATAAATCAAAGTTGAAATTAACTCTTTCTACATGCCTATTTCAGATGTATAATTATATTTGAGGACTATGCTTATTACTAGTATCAGCATTTAAGCTTCCATTTCCTCTTTATTTTTATATAGTAAGAGCAAAATTTAAGTATGTATGCATGCAGATGTATATGCACAATCACATATTAAAATAATAAGATAAATATTGCTGTCCAGAAAAAGATGGCAACTACCAAATTGAAATGCCAGCTGCCAGACCATGTTACCATACAGTCATTTCAGCTAAGGTCCCAAGTTTGAATTCACAATACAAAGGACAATTTGAGGATTTTAATGTATGAATGTATAAATAATGTATGAATGTATAGGTTGTATGAGAGATAAACATACAAAAATTGCTGACTATAATAAACTGCTATGGTTGAAGCCAAGGTTGAGGAACTAGAGCCCACCCTATGTATCACTACCTGTTTATCCTCTTCCTGCATAGCAACACTTGAAACAATTCAATAAAACATAGTCTTCAAGAGTTAATTCCATATTAGTAAGCTGGCCCTTGACCATTGGACCACAAAGTCTGGCTCGGGAAAGAATATGTTCTTACTGGGCTCTTATGCTTTCCTATAAACATGATGAAAAATACCATCCATGCAAGTTAATTCTCTGAAGACCCTCAATTCTGATAATGCCACAGTTCTCTGGTGACAAAGACCATATGTTCATCTCTGGTCTATTCCTAACAGACTTTGATACAGCATGTCACTCAGAATTGCTGCAAATAAATGATTACATTATACCAGGTGTAAATATTAGTGTCCTGACCAAAAGCAGTTCTTCATTTTCTTTAGGAATTATCTTGTCAATATCTATTCATTCACTTATTCATTATGTCATTCTCTCATTTACTCAGTAATGTGTCCATCTCTAATTTAACATTTGTGGAGTGCCTACTTATATGCCAAGTACTCTTCTAGGTATTGGAAGATAAAAATATACCCATCCCTACTTTAAGGCTAACATTAAAGTGACAAGATAGGCAAATAAACAGAAATACACAATTACAGTACAATGTGGCAAATATAATGAAAAATGTATGCACAGTTATTGTGGAAATACAGAAAAGAGGTATCTAATATAGTCTGGGTAGTTAAAACTTTCTGAAAAAAAAAAAACGTGGCTCTCAATTCTGATAAGCAATGAGAAAGAGTTAGTCATATGAAGGGAAAGGAGAGGCCCTCTGAGTAATGGAGACATCATAAACAAAGCAAGGAAGTGATAAAAAGCATGATATAAAATACAAGTGATATAAAGTTATTTTATTCTATGATATAAAATGGAATAAAAGTGCAATATTATTGGAGTGTAAAATACTAGATTAGGTAAACAGGATCCAAATCATGAAGGAACTTGTTTTCCATATCAATGGACTTAAGACATTTTTTAGCACATGATTGTAAGCCACTAAACACTTTTAAATTGAGTCATGATGTGGTCAGATTTGCATCTCATATAGATCACTATGATGGCTATTTTGTAGAAGCCACTGTAATAGCTGAAACCAGGAAGGAAAGAACCTGAAATATGACAATGATAGAAGGAACAAAGAGATGTTAACAGATTTATATATGGAATTTTTTCAATGTTTTATTATGTAAATTTTCAAACATATGGCAAAGTTGAAAAAACTGTACAATGAACAGGCCTATCATCTAGATTCTACTATTAACATTTTAGTATACTTGCTTTGTCATATACCAATCATCTATGTATGGTAGTTTGAGGTAAAACTGGCATGATAAAGTGATAGTCCAGATAGGAGGTGATAGGAAACAAGTGGTTATAAAAAATGAATCCCATATATCTAGCTTATGTGACTAAATAGACAGTGATAGAACAAATGGGGCAGAGAATATAGGACTAGAAGGTAGCTTGGACAGGGAACAAATGAATTCAGTTTCAAATAGGTCAAAGGATGTCTCCTATGGAATATCTGAGTAGAAATATCTAGCAGGCATTTAGATATACCGATCTGCAATGCAGGGGAGAGGTCTGTGTAAAAATACAGATTTGAAAGTCATCAGCATGTAGGTGATATGTAAAACCGTAGATATGAGTGAGATTTTCCAGAGAGAGGATATAAAATGAAAATCAGAATAAGAAAATCCAGATTGTGGTAACCACACAGAAACTAGGGGAACAAAATTTCAAGGTCAGATTTATCATCAATATCAAAGACAGCAGAGAGCTCCAATAAGAAACAGAACGAATAATGTCTAATGCAATCGACAAATGGAAACTTATGGTGTCCTTAGAGAAGTTTCAGTAATATTAGGGAGCTGAGTCAGAATACAAAAATGAATGGGAAATATAGAAAAAATACACATTAACCTTCTTTCATTCCTTTCTTTTTCCACTCTTTTCTTTGGCTTCCTGAACATTCCCAGATGTGAAAAACAATCTTAGAATCAATCTAGTCAAATGCTTTGTATTCTATGTGGATTTAGAAAATGAAGACAGGCTTTGTTCTTGCTCTGAAACTGAATCTTTCTGAGATGTTGCAAGGTTTTTTATTATCACAAAATTAAACTGGTTTTAGAAATACTCATATATAAACCCTCAACCCACTTCTGAAGAATTTTTTTATATCTAAAATGAGTCACCATCAACTGGAAGGTTTCTTGTCAGCTCTCCAAGTTCTTCTTTGGTAAGTTCAATCCCCATGTTTCCTAGTACGTTGTCCAAGTCTCTGATATCTACTGTCTCTCCTTAGTAAAGAGAAAGAAATATGAAAATTTCCACTAATGCTGAAATGTTCCACCTTATACTTGCTTATGCATTAAAGATTTTGTTTTGCAAGTAGACTTAAGATCACTGGAACCTGTTTAAGTTTACACAGAGATTCAATATGGTTAGAATTAAGCTTAGTTCCCTTAAATCTTTTTAGAAGAATAACATATTCACCATAAATTTTCAAAGGGAACAAAATTAGCTTCCAGTGTATTATTCTTATAATGAAAATAAGAATTTCTAGTGAAATGAGAAAATTACTATGGTTGGAATAAGAATACATGGGTTTGAATACTGTTTTCTACTATTTATTATCTACAGGAACTTATTCAAATAACCTAACTTCTTTGGTCTCCAGTTTTCTGTTGTATGAAATGAAGATATTCCTACCTGTTTCACAGAGTTTCTGTGGGGATAAAGTTACATGTGAAAAATCCTAGAACTCTGTCAGCATAGAAAGTGCTTGATACATTTTAATAACTACGTCTGAGCCAAAGGTAGGCTCATTTACCTTTTTAACCCAAACTAGATTCATTGTCCACGCTAACCACAATGACTGAATGGCAATTCTCTTGCATTTTACAATTAACCTTTAAAAATAAACTCAGTCTCTTCTCTAGGAAAGTGTATCAAAATGTGTATAAATATGATCAATATAAATAAAACAAAAATAGACATTCTGCCAAGATAAAAAATAATGTAAATTATGTTGGATCCATATGTTGGAGAGTAGCAGGATTCCTTATCAAGTGATTAGGAACTATGACAACAAAGAGGAAAATTGAGAGTGATTTGTTAATTCATCATCCATCTTACCATTGAAAGCTTTCAAACCAGATAAGATTTCATTCTGATACACCTTCTCAGACTTAGTTTATGTCTCTACTGTGAAATATATCTGATCATCTATTTATGGTCATTACTGAGAAAAAACTTATTGTAAAAGACTAATATTTAGCTCAGAAGACAAACATTTAGCAAAGCGATATAACCGAATATATGTCCATCATTGCGATGATTCATGTCTTTCTTTTTTTTTAATTTTATTATTATTATACTTTAAGTTTTAGGGTACATGTGCACAACGTGCAGGTTTGTTACATATGTATACACGTGCCATGTTGGTGTGCTGCACCCATTAACTTGTCATTTAGCATTAGATATATCTCCTAATGCTATCCCTCCCTGCTTCCCCTACCCCACAACAGTCCCCGGTGTGTGATGTTCCACTTCCTGTGTCCATGTGTTCTCATTGTTCAATTCCCACCTATGAGTGAGAACATGAGGTGTTTGGTTTTTTGTCCTTGCAATAGTTTGCTGAGAATGATGGTTTCCAGTTTCATCCATGTCCCTACAAAGGACATGAACTCATCATTTTTTATGGCTGCATAGTATTCCATGGGGTATATGTAAACTACTTCAACCATTGTGGAAGTCAGTGTACCGATTCCTCAGGGATCTAGAACTAGAAATACCATTTGACCCAGCCATCCCATTACTGGGTATATACCCAAAGGATTAAATCATGCTGCTATAAAGACATATGCACACATACGTTTATTGCGGCACTATTCACAATAGCAAAGACTTGGAACCAACCCAAATGCCCAACAACGACAGACTGATTCATGTCTTTCTTTGGGAGGGAGGGTAATGCTCAAACAGCGTGCATCACAAAAGACATTCTTCAATTTCCTACAATGGTAATAGTTCTTCACTAATAATGAGTAATGTCATTCATAGTAGTAACAATAGATTTCAGACCATGCTCTCCTATGCTACAGCTAAGTCAATACAAATGTTTCATAGCCTTTCCCCCAAGTTCGAAATTGACCTGTAATTCACACTTTTGACACTGAACTTATTTCTGTAATGCTAGAGTTTTGCCTTTTTTTGACTTTTTTTTTCTCATGCACCTGTTCCAGGAATCCAATCTAATGGGTGTGGATCTGTGAGCACGTGCAAACATACACACTCTTAAACTGATAATTCCCAAACCCTAATTGTTTGCAACCACTATGAGCCCACAAATAATGGAGATGGAAGTTTTGGGAAGGTAGAGGAGTGATAGAATGATCAATCTTTCCCTTTTCCCATCTCTTCTCAATTCAAGTCTGCTTGATTTGTTCTGGCATGTTATAATTACTTAATAACCTTGATTCCTGGCTTCTCCTGAATAAAAAAAATTTAAGGATCTAGAAGTAGTTTGAAACTTCACAATAAAGGCTGAAGCTCCCTCTTCTTATTTCTCAAAGGTCCGCACTTGGGAAAATAGGAGACAAGCGTAGAGATGGTCAGTAACAGTCCACCACATTCCAGTAAGAAGACCCAACAGAAGGATAAACCACCACATCAGGCTTTTCTCCTGGAGTCAGTCACCAGCACAAGCAACAGCACCAGAGAGACTGCATAACACATGATCTGTGAAGTCTGTGGTAAGCTATCTATGATAGTGGCAAGACATCTTAAAAGAAAACAATTGTAGAAACCAGGCAGGCAGGGTACACTCAGTATATGCAGAAATAGAAACAGAGGATAAAGGTATCACATCTTTCAGGACAGATAATATTTACAAAGACAGAAAAGGGAAGAGGGCATCCCAGGTGGCACATACAGGCTTTAAATCCTATACCTAATATGGAGATGAAGCTATTTGATGACAGTGATGGTGGGAGGAGAAAATCAATCCAATGTGGTGACAGGCTGTCATGTTATCAGCATACCAGGCCTTGGCGGGGTCCCAGGGGACAATTCTTTTATCCAGAGAGTGCACACATGTGGACTCCACAAGTAGCATCTCCCCTTATTAGCCTTCAAACTGGAAGCAGATGGGCAACAGGTATACCAGCCCTGCTGGAATTCATAATAAAAACTGGCAATCACAGAACCACAAAAGGCCAGAGCAATACCTACAGGCTGGCTGGGGCTCAGCTGGAAGAACTGGAATGGAACACTTGGGGGACTATCGGAGCTTAAACACCAGGAAGGCTTGAGAGGAGGAGTACACAGGGACATCTGGAAGCAGGAAGTAAATATTTGACTTTAGAACTATTTCCCTATAGACTGGGATACCGAAAAAAGGGAACCAAGATACAAATTCAGACCAGAAGAAGCCTAGAAGAAGAAACAAGACAGGGACCAGTCAGTAGCAGTTGGGCATAAGCAAGAGGTACATCACATGGTAAGAAGTAAGAAACAGCTGCTGGTCCTAGGGTTGGGTGGGCAGCCAGGATGACAGAATAGAGAAGCACTCTCAGTTATGAAGATCAGAAGGATGGTGAAGACAAGATATCATTACAATCTGGAATCTTAAACCATTATTTCCACCAACCAAAACAATGTGGTTATGGCACAATGTCTCCTTAACCTGTGAGTTCTGCACCAGCTTCACGGAATCCAAGAAACAGGTAAAATGCACCTAAGATGGTTTCATAAATTTTCATACTCTATTATTCCATTTCTATAACATTCTTAGAGATGAAACTATAGTGGAGAACAGATCACTGGTTGACAGCCTAAATAGAAAAGTTTTAAATTAAAAAAAAACAAAACGCAAAATACAACTCACAGAGAAGAGAAATAAAATCCATAAAATAGTTTAAGTTTCATAAAGGAGCACTTTTCTGATTTGCCTTAAAAATTAGGAATATCTGATGAGGACGATGAAGAAAAAAAAAGAAAAAAGTAGGAATATCTTCACTGGCTGGCCGTGGTGGCTCACATCTGTAATCCCAGGACTTCGGGAGGCCAAGGCAGGAGGATAGCTTGGGCCCAGCAGTTCAAGACCTGCATGGACAACATAGTAAGACCTTGTCTCTAAACAAAAAAAAAAAAAAAAAAAAAAAAAAAAGAGAGAGAGAGAGAGAGAGAAAAGAAATATCTTCATTAAAATATGGAAGCTAGGCCAAAATCTTGTCACTCTTGAAGCAGTTGTTAGTGACACCCTGTCATGCCGAATATATGTACAGGTATAACATTTTAAATTATATCAATGTACTTTTCATTCTCACATTTCTTTTCTTCCATGCAACCTTTCCCAAATCAGCCATAGAATTTACACCACTTCAAAAGAAAAAACTTGTTTTTAATGTTTAAAGGCTACTTTTACGAAGCAAAACTTCAAGGTCTGACACTTAGTGTTATTGTAAACTAGAGGACTGAGAGGCCAAAAATTACATAAGGGAAACTCCTTTCCTCCTTCTTTCTACCCCCTACTTGATAAGAAGAAAAATGAAAAAAGTCCACTTTACGGTTTAAGAAAGTGCAACTGGGAAGAGCAATAGTTACAGTAATACAGTTTTATCTAGTTATCATCTATCTACCTACTGACCTACTTATCACCTTTCATCTATTTCTCTTTTATCTATTTATCTCCACTTACTGAGAAGTTTAAGTGTTCTTGCAGCCTGCTGCCCACCTTCCACCTCCACCCGAACTCCCCTCTCCAAGAGGAGGTAAGACAGAAGAAAAACTCCAGATATGCAGGTGGGATGAGGGTGGGGTATGAAAAAAGCAACAAGGACTTGTGTCATACTTCCTATTTGGAACTTTGTGAAGTTACCACCTCACTAAGTGCGCAGGCACTAGCATTCCACTGTCATGAAGGATAGATATTGTGGCATGGTGTATGTAGGCAGACAAAGGGCTGAAAATATGCCACCCCTTAGTCTCCTTTGGTTTTTGTGTGATACGTGAGAAATTCAGATACTTCCATGTACTTCCAGTGAGGAATGTGAAAGGTATCTCAGAGATGAAGGCCAGTGGGTTTGCCATGGGATATCAAGTCAAAGGGCAAGATGTTTCCTAACACAAGCTGTTGGGGTCAACGGTCCAGTCTGGGTACAGACAGAATACTTAACTGAGACTCAAAGGCCCTTATTACCAGTGAGTGCTAAGGCTGAGCCAAGTTAGTGAAGGAAGGATCACAGAATCTTGACTTTGCTGGGAAAACAGATTGTGAATTTTTCAAGCAGTAGAATTCTGCAGGAGAGGTCAACAGGATCCATGGAATCCCATGAAATATGGGACATTGCTAAAGAGAGTATCAAGAACCCAGACAATAAGACAAGGTCTGGCTGCCCTCTTCTACCACCAGGAAGACATTCAAGCTTTCCCTTATACTGGGATGCCTTTCTGAGGGGAAGTAAGGGAAAGACTTGAAAACTGATAATTTCCCAAAATGAGCTGGGTCAGCCAAAAGAGACTGATTTTTTGCTTAAACCAGAAGAAACTGGATTACTGGTCAATTTGAATTCTACCTTCTCACCTTTCAACATCCCACCCATAGCCAGAATAGGATGGGGGACTGAGAGAGAAATGAAGTTAGAAAAAATAAAGAACACACCACATTTATTGTGTATCTCAGTTTGTTGTATGTCAAATTTGAATTTGCTACACACACATACCCATTCCTTTAATATTTTTTTTCTTTATGACTACTTCCCTATTTTCTTCCTCTGTACCTCTCAGACTTGTTTCCTTCTTTTTTTATACTTAGACTTTAGGCCTATAGGTAATTCTGGTATACCATTCGAAATTGTTTAATACTGATGGAAGAACCCGTAAGTGAATGGTTTGCTGCTATAAATATACTAAAAATTCAATCACAAAACAGTTTTATTTTTCATTATAGTCATATTGAGCTAATGTTTTCCTCAACATATTTTATAAAACGTTAGTATGATGATATAGATCTGGAAATTTTCACACACAAGCCTCAAAACAAAGCTCCCTTGAAGAGAAATTCATCAGCTGAACCTTTCCTTATCTGTGAGTTTAACCGACATACTCCCAGGAATATTTTGAAAGTCACTGGGATCAATTTTCTTTCCTTTGAAAGATTAGAAAAAGAGCCCAGAAAAACATTTAAGAATTATTTAATAATTGCAAGATAAGCAAAATACCTAGCATGCTTGTATCACTCTAATTCAGCTATAGAATGAAAATAAAGATATGAGCTATTTCCAATTAATTGCAGTCTAAAATAGCCATATTTTGGTAATCCTCTTATAATTCCAGGTCAGAAATATTATATATCAACAACCTAAAATTACTAACAGGGAGTATCATTATTATTTTCTTTTGTATTATGAAGCTGGTTGTCTATATATAGATACAATCTGAAGAAAAATTACATACATTTTATCCTGATATTTACCCTCTAAGCTTCTAGTCCTTCATTTATAAAATGAAGATTATAATAATACCTATCTAATAGATATAACAGTAACAAATGAACTAATGCATGCAAAGCACTTGGCACAGTGCCTGGTATATAGAAAGTGTCCACTACATAGTAGTCATTATTATTTTTATTATGCTGATTTAGGTTTCATATTTCTAAAGTATAACAAGTGAAGCATGCTATTGGTAATACCTCTAGAGAATGGAGGACTTCTGTCAAGAAATGGCACTATAATTTTATGTTGAGAACACTGAAATTCAAAGTAGTTCATTAGAAAACATTTGCATTAGTTAATAAAGTGGCAGAAGTTACAAAGAAATGGTTACATATTCAAAATACTGTTGCAAAAAAAAATGTGTAAAGCATTAGTATCTCAGTTTTACACCAACTTCTTACCTGTAACAGGTATAGCTGCATGCACTAGTTTAATATGTTCCACTTTCCCATCAGCTATAAAACAAAACAAATCACAGAGGCCACAGTGAGATTCAAAAACACAATGTGAAATTTTTTTTTTTTTTTTTTTGAGACGGAGTCTGGCTCTGTCTCCCAGACTGGAGAGCAATGGTGTGATCTCGGCTCACTGCAACCTCTGGCTCCTGGGTTCAAGCGATTCTCCTGCCTTAGCCTCCCAAGTAGCTGGGACTATAGGCACGCGCCACCACGCCCAGCTAAGTTTTGTATTTTTAGTAGAGACGGGGTTTCACCATTTTGGCCAGGATGGTTTTGATCTCTTAACCTCGTGATCCGCCCGCCTCAGCCTTCCAAAGTGCTGGGATTACAGGCGTGAGCCACCGCGCCCGGCCTGTGAAATTCTTAACTGTGAGACACAGCATAAGAAATCAACAATTTCCCACTATTTTCACTATAACTGTATTTTTACCATCCCTCCCCACACCATAAGAACATGGAAAAAAATGAGCATTTGAAAAATGATACACATGCTTTTTTTTCATTAAAGTACTTTGGTGTTAAACTCTATTTATAGCATTAGAGCAAAAATTTTGAAGTATTTTCCTCCATATCAAGCAGGTTCATTTGATCTCCTAACCTCTCTAATTTGTTCTCTTTCACTCAAGGAAGGAAAGAAAATGAAATTTAATGCATGTCTACCAAGCCATATATTGTGATAGATGCTTTCATACAGTGCATCTATTTCATACTTCTATGAAGTTACTATGACTCCTTTTTAAAAAACATATAAAGAAGTTGAGCCTCAGAAAAGTTAAGAACCTTGCCTAAATCACAAAGTTAGTATGAGATTGAAAACTGTATCTGTCAGATTCCTAAATCAACATTTGTTCCATTCCAAGTCAAGTAGGCTGCTGGGGCAGGATTTAAAAGCAGCACAATCACTTGCACCAACATTCTTAAAACTGACTATGGTCACACTTAGTCCTCAGTAAGCACTTTTGATAAGCTGATATTTCTAACCCTTAAATTACTTTCACTTACACTTTTTTGCCTATATATTTCTCTTCTCCCTTAATCTAATGCACCTTTAGAAACAAACACTAAGTTTTACATTTTTATAAATCTCATCTCCAGAGCCTAGCATGGGGTTTTGCTTCTTTGAATTTACTTCAAGAAACATAGAATATTCTAAAGTATCATGAAGGTAGTGCTCAGTTCAGCAAAATGAAATGCTTACTTTTGGACTGAGTTCCCTTAACATGTGTCAGTTGTATTTGAAGAACTAAAAAAATAGAATTTTAAAAATGTGAAATCATAAGCCCACAATCCCAAATTATCCTTTAATGGGGATGAGGGTGTCTATAATACTCATAATTACCTGGCCAATTGTGTGACAGTTCTTCAAATTCCTTATCAGAGAAATTCATTTCCATTTTCTCTAGAATGGTGTCAAGGTTATCAATATCAACCTTTCCCTCTTGGAAAAGAGAAAGAACTATGAAAAAGGTATCATGACTCTACAACACCAAAACAATGTCTATATATTATCAATACTATGTCCAAAATCTATCCAAGTGGCAATGAGGTTTAATATCAGAATTAGAAATAAAATGTATTTCATTAGGCTTATGTTAAAGAAAATCCTATTCAGCAAGATTTCTAAAAGGAAGTTGACTCCAAACGTCAGCTCAAATGTTACCCTCCTCTATCAGGCAGTCCCTAACTATCCTATCTAAAGTAACCCCGCCATCTTCCACTCTTGCTCATGTTACCTTCTTTTTCTTTCATAGCACTAATAATTGCTTTATAAAATTATCTCATTTTTATTTATTAATTTCTCCCTCACTTTAGTGGGAATATGAGTTTCACGAAGGCAGGAATATTGCTTGATTCACCACTGTATTTCCTACACCTATAATACTAGAGAAGTACCTAGTACTATAAGAGCACAGTAAATGTTAATTAACTGAATGAATTATAGCATTGAAGGCAAGGAATCTAATATTAAAACCTTAAACAAATAAATGTTGTCCAGACTATCTAAAAAGGTAGTCTCCATTGCTGAGAAAATCCTGAAGTCTCTATTTCACATTTTTGTTGCAAAGACACAGAGCTTGTTTTTTTCCTCGCCTATCAAGATTGGAACTTCTTTCCAAAATACGAAACAGTTTATCATGTGATATTAACTGATAAATACGTAAAATAATAACAAACCAATTAATATGTGGTGGCAAGACTGTCACTCTAATGACTAGGAAATGGTATAAGAATCAAAGCAAAAGGATCACAGTTACTGTCTTTTCATCTTTTTTTTTTTTTCCAGAGACGGAGTCTTGCTCTGTCACCCAGGCTGGAGTGCAGTAGGCGCGATCTCGGCTCATTGCAACCTCTGCCTCTCAGGTTCAAGTCTCTTACCTCAGCCACCCAAGTAGCTGGGATTACAGGTGCCTGCCACCAAGCCTGGCTAATTTTTGTATTTTTAGTAGAGACGGGGTTTCACCATGTTGGCCAGGCTGTTTTCAAACTCCTGACCTCAAGTGATCCACCTGCCTAGGCCTCCCAAAGTGCTTGGATTACAGGCCTGAGTCACCGTGCCCAGCCTCATCTTACTTTTAAGAGCCTCCATTACATCTATTTGCTTCATCTGATTTATTTTTTTCTGTTGCAATAAAAGGCAAATATATAATGATTTATAAACACTGTGAAAGACTCCAACATTTCGTAAATAAATTTAGAAAGTTAAAATTTCTTTTATAATTCTGCATGACAGTCTTTCCAAATGAAATGAAAGTAGGACATTTAGAATACTTTCCATTTGGTAATATGACAATTAGTAACTCGTATCCATTCTTAATCTTTCTCTACTCCCACCTACTCCTGCCATCCTATCCTAATTATTTAGGAGCAAATCATAGACATCATATCAAATCATCTGTAAATATTTCAGTATGTATGAATAAAATATAAGAGCACTGTAAAAATATTACTAAATCATTATCATGCTAAAATTGTTAACAAGTATTCCTTAAATTATCAAGTATCTAGTTTGTGTTCACATTTCTCTGTCTCAATTTTATATGAGTTTGTTCAAATAATGATCCTAATAAAGTCTGTTACCTGTAATTGCAAATGCTATTACATCTTTTAGGTCTCTTTAAAAAAAATTTTTTTAGCTTTTACATTGATATAAAGACATTTGTTCAATTCATACAAATAATTTTTCAGATCTATACAGTAAGCCTGAGCTGAGGGGAAAAAAAAATCCTTACATTGATAGCAAAATATCTTCTAGCCCTCATAAGTCATCTGCAATCACTTACTAGGGAAAAATTCCATAATCACATAGATCATGCAAACACTTTTTTATGCTATTGGTATTCACTTTTCTAAACCGAGCAAAACAATGAAACCTTTTACTTTTTTATGGATTTCAATTTTCACATATATTAATTTTCCTTCCAACCTTGATCCAGCTCATTACCTAAAGGAATGAGATAAGGAGTGAGAAAAAGATCCTTGAATTTTCTCATTTTCCTCCTTTTTCCTTGAAGTAAACCAAGAATTCATTAAAAATTTTTATGCTGCATTTTCTTTTTCTTTATTTTTAAATTTTTTTTCAATTTTTATTTCAGATACAGGGGGTACATGTGCAGATTTGTTACATGGGAATATTGTATGATGCTGAGGTTTGGGGTATGGATCCCCATCATTTAAATTTTTATAAATCAGAACCATAACAAAAGACTCAATGGAGTAAATAAACAAATAGGTATTCAAATGTCAGTAATCTAATAGGCCCTAATACAGCTTTAAGATAATTTCACTTTAACATGGAAGTGTTAGAACAGAAAAGAAGTTTCCCAAGAGGCACTCATTTTTAAAATAAATTGTGGCTTAAATTATTACTGTATAGACTATATCAGGCAAAGGCAGAAAGAATTAATTTTTTCCTCTTTTCATGAAGCACTGCAAATCATCTACCATCTTGATTAATTGTGTTTATTGAAAGTTTTCTTAACATTAGACATTTTTATGGGAGTAAAATGATTAGCAAATAATCATTTAATTTCTTCTCTCCTCCTAGTCTAGCCACATAAACCAGCCGTAAAGGATGATACAGATTTCAGCTCTAATTTGTAAAATATTCCAAGAGCTGCCACACTCCCAAAAACTAGAGAAAACTGTCACCCACAAATAAACTATCAAGATAAATGTAAGCACAGTGTGGTTCTAATTTCTTTCATACAATCCCAGACAACCCCAAATAACTATAAATGCCTTATTTTAAAAAAAGTAATTTTAAAACCTTCAAAAGTACTTAAAATATTTAAATGTAGAGCTCTCAAATTTCCTTCAATCAGGCCAGAAATCATCACAAAAATTATGATCACAGTTACAAATGGAATGAGTGAAATGTTTAAGTTTAGGACAACCAAAAAGCCCTATGTAACTTCTTAAATATAATCATTTACTCAAATATACTGTAAATGGGAATGGTGATAACACAGGGAGCATACCTTGCAGGTGAAGTTTCTAGAAATTCATGAAAACAATGCCATTCCATATTACAGATACAAAAGGAAAAACAGTTCTAATAGAGTTAAGAGGACTCTGGTCATCTTTGTACATTTAGTCATGCAAGGTGTTAACTATTTTCATTTCCCATGACATAAGATAGTCCATAGGAGGAGCTAGTGGATATTGTCCATTATGAAGGGATGATGGAAGCTGGACCAAGGCTTAACAGCTGAAAGACCACCTGGAGCTTCCAGAATCCTGTGGCTACTTCAGATGCCACTCAGGTCCCTTTTAATTTATAGGTCCTGACTCTATCTCATTTTTCTCTGCACTTTTTTTTTGTTGAAAACACTACGTTGTTAGTTCCTTATAGTTTCTCATAACCTGGATTTTGATTATTACACCCCCGTGGTGGGGTTTAACATATTCCTCTGTGCTCTTATTTTTTTCTGTGAATCAATAGGAAGATACAGAGGCTTGACCAGACACAGGGTTGATCGTCTGGAAAAAAATACCTCATAGCTGGTATTTTGTATTTTCATCAGAAAACAATGTCTAGTTTTCTTTATTTTTGGGTGATAGTAGTGATCACTGATAATTATAGACTAGACCCATTAAATTATTAGGGGTTGCAAAATCCTCATATTCAATTTCAATCATTCATTTCTTTGTTAAGCTGCAATACATTTATAAGATAAACTTCCTCTTTGGTTATTTGGTTACTAAAAATTACAGTTTGTATAGAAAGTGCTTATTTCCCTCTATTTACCAGTCTCAAAATAATTTGTTTCCTAGAATCTTCCAGTGATGATTTGTGATGATTTTGTTAGTTGTGAGTTTTGTTGTTTCACTTGAGTATCATTAAAAAACTCATGGATTTAAAGATTTGTTTCAAATTACCACAATTATTCTTACTGATGATCAAATTGTGCTATCTTTGGCCAGAGGGAACCCATTCAAGTCAGAGTTTGAGTCCTTTTAGTAGTACTGGATAGGTTTATTGCTTTCTGGCATTATAAAATATTCCAGGCTCTTCCTGTACATTTTCTTTGGCATACCTGGGATCAGCCATTTCTCCAAAAAGCCATTCTTACAGAAGGTAGCTAGTCAGACATGAGCAGAGCAGGAAACACTCTGGCTTTACACCAGGAATGTCAGGTGACCATCAGGTGCTGGTCAGGTGGTTGTTAACTCTCTCTCTCTGAAAATATAATCTGTCACAGCCAGCACCAGGAAAAGGTAGTCTCTCAATAAACAGAAACACCTAAAACTGGTGATCGGAAGCTTCCCAATAAGATCTCAGGAGCTGGGTGAGCGGGCTCAAGCATGTGCATTAAGAAGCAAAATGACAGAGTTTAACTGGTATATGACCTTCTAGGGACATTCAGCTGGTAAGGGAAGAACACCTCAAGTGAACAAGGCATACAACTCCAGTAAATACACTGTGCATGCTCTCCTTGCAAGCGCTAGTAGGCCATTGTGCATGTGGACAGCCCACCCCAAGGGAAAAATCAGGGTAGAAGGGATGCAAGACTCTGGAAGTATGTCAACATATAAAACCCCACGCCAAAAGGTCAAACTGTGCACTTGTCTTTCAAGTCACCCACTTTGCCCTCTTCCAAGTGTACGTTCCTTTCTTTTGTTCCTGCTGTAAAGCTTTTTAGTAAACTTTCACTCCTACTCTAAAACTTGCCTCAGTCTCTCTTTCTGCCTTATGCCCCTCAGTCAAATTCTTTCTTCTGAGGAGGCAAGAAATGAGGTTGCTGCAGGCCTGTACTGATTCACTGTTGCTAACATACTTTGATGCCACGTCTTGGATACGTTCTGCTGATAACACCATGCTTCCTTTTAAAGAAGGGAGATACAGAATTTGGAGACTACAATCTGGGTCTTAGGGGCTGTGTTGTAATAAAAATATATTTTGTCTTGGTCCTCAGTTCCTGTCACAGAGTGATGAGAGTGTCTTTGTTATTTATAAGGAACCCCTTTAGACCATACTTGAGTTATGCTAATGAAGTAACTCATGGCATGGATCCTTGGATAGCTTGGGGAAGAGGAGGTTGGTTACAAGAAAACCAACCATGTGATTAGAGAGTTTAAACTTTCAGCCCCACCCCCATCTTTTGATCTTTGGAGTATAGAAAGGGACTAAAGATTGAGTTCAATCATATGACCAATGATTTAATGAGTCATGCCTATATAATGAAACCCAAGATAAAAACTCTGAAACAAGAAGGCTTGGAGAACTGCTGGGTTGGTAAATAATATTAATGTGCTAGGAGGATGGCATGCTTAAAGAAGGCACAGAAGCTCTGTCCCCACCCACCTTGCCACCCTATATATCTCTTCATCTAGCTGTTCATGTGTATCCTTTATAATAAACCAGTAATCATAAGTATAGTGTTTTCCTGAGTTCTGTGACTTGTTCTAGTAAATTTGTGAACCCAAGCAGGGGGTGGATGCAGGAATCCTTGAATTTTTAAACTGGTTGGTCAGCAATCTGGATGGCCCACTGACTTATGGCTGGCATCTAAAGGAAAAGTAGTCTCATAGTATTAAGCATTTTAAACTGTGGGGCCCATGCTAACTCTAGGTAGTCAGTGTCAGAACTCAATTGAATTGTAGGACACTCAGTGTCAGAGAGTTGGTTATTGGAATGACACAGGGGTGCTCTTCAATAAAGGCTAGTTAGTAATTGGTTCCAGGCCTTTTCCATGGATGTAATTAGGAAATATGCATCTTAAGATAAATTACATCATGAATTCATAGTAATATATTCACAATCCAGGGTGTTTTAAAGTAAATCTCATTTATCTAAATTAATATTTCCTTTCTCCTATGCCAAAAGTCACCATTCTCAACAATATCAACATAATGACTCATTTGCTTTATCCCACAGAATATACACAAGAACACAAGAGTCTCAGAATAATGCCACAAAAGCTAACAATAATAAGCTAATTGTTGAAAATATTTTCAGGGTTATTGTTATCATTCTTTGCAGATATTTTTGTCCTTTGATATTCCATTCAGGGGTGCACAGTCAAATTTGTATTTTTTATAAAATTGTTTGAAGTAGTTCCTTTCTATGTTTTAAGCTACCAAATCAATATAAAGTTAGGTTCATCTGATTTTGCTTTCAATTTTTAGAAACTGCTTTTTAAAAAATTGCTAAATAATTATGTAAAATATTTACAAAAATCCAAAGTTAAATATTTATTCAAAATAGGAGGCTGGGCATGGTGGCTCACTCCTGTAACCCCAACACTTTGGGAGGCCAAGGCAAGCAGATCACTTGAGGTCAGGAGTTCGTGGACAGCCTGGCCAACATGGTGAGATCCTGTCCCAGCTAAAAATACAAAAATTAGCTGGGCATGGTGGCAGGCGCCTGTAATCCCAGCTACTCAGGAGGCTGAGGCAGGGGAATTGCTTGAACCCAGGAGGTGGAGGTTGCAGTGAGCCAAGATTGTGCCACTGTATTATAGCCTGGGCGACAAGAGGGAGACTCCGTCTCAAAAAAAGATACATTTTTTAAGTGTATCCTCTTTTCCAGTTTTATTCACCTTGTTCCTTCCCATCCCTGAGAGTAACTATTTAAAAATTGTATATCTGATACTTTCATTTCTCTTTTTAAATCAACTTTGTTGAGACATAATTTACATATGATAAGCCACAATTTTAAGTGTTTGGTGTGATAAGTTTTGACAAATACATACATCCATGTAAACAACACTAAAATCATGATATAAAACATTTCCATCACCCCTCAAAAGTTCCCTTTCTATGCTGTCGGTCCCTCTAAAACATAAATCTAAACAATCACTGATGTAATTTCTGGTATTATGTTTGCTTGTTCTTGAATTTCATAAAAAGTATAATGTAGTCAGTATTATTTTGTGTCTGTCTTCTTTTACTCAGCATAATGTTTTGAAATTCATCCAGAATGTTGCCTATTATCAGTAAATCATTCATTTATATTGCTGAGTCATATTCCATTGGATGAATACTATACTTTGTTGATCCCTTTGCAGGTAGATGGACATTAGGATTATTTCCAATTTTTAACTCTTACGAATGAAGCTATGAGCATTCATGCACAAATATTTTTGAGAACATTTATATTTCTTTCTTTTGGAAAAATATATAGGAGTGAGAATGCTGAGTTTTACAGTAAGTTTATGTTCGGTTTCTTAAGAAATTACCATGCTGATGTCCACAGTGGTTAGAAGACCCTCTAGCAATTATATGAGTTTCAATTGCTCCACATCACTACCAACACTGGGTATGGTTGATCTTTTTATTTTTAGTTTTTCTAGTGGATGAATAGTGATATCTATTTATGTTTTAAATTGCATTTCCCTGAGAGAAATAGGAATGCTTTTTTACTGTTGATGAGAATGTAAATTAGTTCAACATTGTGAAAATGGTGTGGTGATTCCTCAAAGATCTAGAACCAGAAATACCATTTGACCCAGCAATCCGGTTACTGGGTACGTACCCAAAGAATAGAAATAATTCTATTACAAAGATACATGCATGAGTATGTCCATTGCAGCACTATTCACAATAGCAAAGCCATGGAATCAACCCAAATGCCCATCAATGATAGAGTGGATAAAGAAAATGTGGTACATATACACCATGGAATATTATGCAGCCATAAAAAGGAATTAGATCATGTCCTTTGCAGGGACATAGATGGAGTTGGAAGCCATTATCCTTAGCAAACTAATACAGGAACAGGAAAATCAAACACCACATGTTCTCACTTACAAGTGGTAGCTGAACGATGAGACACATGGACACATTGGGGGAACAATACACACTGGGACCTGCCATTGGGGGTAAGGGGAAGAGCATCAGGAAGAGTAGCTAATGGATGCTGGCCTTAATACCTAGGTGATGTGTTGAGCTGTGCAGCAAACCACCATGGCACACGTTACTTATGTAACAAACCTGCACATCCTGCACATGTACCCCGCAATTTAAAATAAAAGTTGAAGAAAAAAAAAAAGAATCAGATCTCACACCTATGAGTGATCTTCAGCCTGCCCCATTTCTGGTCCAAGAACTGTTGAAACTCTGATTGCCTAACCTCCTCCTGGCCTTCTTCTCCACTTCTTAGTATCTTACTTTCAGGCCTTCTCTTTCCTTCTATGTCTACTCATTTACCTTCTTATTTTCCTTTATCTGTTTTTCTTTTCCTAAGTTAAGTCACTCATAGTAGAGTCACTCTCAGATATTGTGTAAGCCTGCCAATGACACCAAAGAATTGTAAGAGAAGACAATATTTTAACATATTTAAGAGTTAACCTTTCTGAATACAATTCAGAGCTGCAACATGGCAAAATAGGTATTGTTTAACTAATTCTCATAGATAAGATATGCTCCTCTAAAAATATCAGCAATGCCAGAAATGTTTACCATCAACCGGTAAGTGTTCTCGTAGATTCCAAGATTCCTTATTTGTGAGCTCCACTCCCAACTTCTCCTGAATATTGTTAGGCTTTTTAGCATTAACCTTGTCTCCTTAAGAAAGATGAGACAAATTAGAGGAAAAAAAAATTTGTTTATCTATGTCCACACATATACATAACATAATATCTGAGATAAAAGTACTCTGTGCATGTTGTGCTTTTAAGCAAACTTGCATGATTAAGATTATTTTAAAATACATATAAAATAAATAGCAAAATTAGCAACAGAACCTGATATCATTAGTCCTTGTTCAAGGATCAAAATTATACCTCCGACAACCAGCGTAAGCCAAATTTTTTTAATGTGAAGTTGGTAATTGTCTACCACTAAATTTCACCAGTAGATAATAATTCAATTATTTTGGCCACTACTTACTATCTATACCAGAAGTGGTATTTGTTCCCTTCTACTTCCTCCAATCCTTCTAGATTTCTACTTATGTATTTAGTTACCAAAGTAACTTAAATCCTGCCAATTTATAACAGCAATACTTCCGTGCAGTCAAAAACATGACCACTTTAAGAAAGCCAGAGTAAATTACATTATTTAGAAAAAATATATAAAGAGATCATAGAAGTTGTTTGGCGTTACAGTAGTACAGTGATTCTTTGTTCATGAAACAAACTCAGTATCAGTGGATACAAATTATCAATCAATAAAATGATTACCATTTTTTTACTCATTAAATAATATAAACACTAAAAATCAAAACCAAGAATTTCAGTGCAAAATATAAAAAAGAATTAAAAGAAATGTACCAAAATATAGATGTTGGTAATCTTTGTCTTTGGTTGTAAACTAGGGGTGATTTTTTGCCTTCTTTATGCTTCCTTTGTTTTCTACAAGCTTTGTGTATTATGAGCATGTATTCTCATAATCAAGGACAAACATTTAATAGCTTTATTAAAATACTATTGTGAAGGCTAAAGATTTTAATTTTATGTCTTATTACTCACCTTTAAGAATCTTTATGGTATCCATCAATTTAAGTTGAGTTATCGTCCCATCAGCTGTGAGAAAAGATACAAAGTTTTAAACAAAAGCAATAATAATATGGGAAGTCAAAAAGCACTATAACGCAAAATTATAAAAATTAGTATAAACAGCAAATCTTTTAAAATTTATTTTTTAATCGACAAAAATTATATATATTTATGGTGTGTAACATGTTTGATATAAGCATACATTGTGGAATGGCTAAATCAAACTATTTAACTTATGCATTGTCTCATATACTTATCATTTTTTTGGAGTGTGAACACAAAGTCTACTCTTTTAGTAATTTTCAAGCATATAATACATGGTTATTAACTATAGTCACCATAATGAACAATAGATGCCTTGAACTTATTCTTCGTGTCTAACTGAAATCTTGCATCTTTGGACCAATAACCCTCTATTTCCTGCACCCACCAGCCTCTGATTATCACTGTTTTACTCTGTTTCTATGAGTTCGACTTTTTAAAATTCCACATATAAGTGCAATCAAGTGGTATCTGTCTTTCTGTGACTAGCTTATTTCACTAATATAATGTCCTCCAGGATCATCTATATTGTAGCAAATGACAGAATTTTCTTCTTTTAAAAGTCTGAATAGCATTCCACTGTGCGTATATATCACTGATTTCATTTTATATATATCCAGGAGTGGAATTTTTGATCATATGGTAGTTCTATTTTTAATGTTTTGGGCAATCTCCATACTGATTGCCTTAATGGCTATATTATTTTACATTCCCACCAACAGTGTGCAAGAGTTGCCCTTTATCCACATCCTTGCCAATACTTACCTTTTGTCTTTCTAGTAATAGCCATTCTAACAGGTGTGAGGTGATATCGCATTGTGATTTTAATTTTAATTTCCCTGATGATTAGTGATGTTGAGCATTTTTTCATATATCTGTTCCCCATTTGTATGTCTTCTTTTGAGAAATCTATCCATCAGGTCCTTAGCTCCTTTGCCCATTTTTAATTTTTTTTGCATTCTTATTATTGTGTTGTTTTAGTTCCTTTTTATTTTGGATATTAACCCCTTATCAGATGTATGGTTTACAAGTATACTTGTCAATTCCAAAGTTTGTCTCTTCACTCTGTTCCTTATTTTCTTTGCTGTGTAGACGCTTTTCACTTTGATGTAACATTATTTATCTATTTTCACTTTTGTTGCCTGTACTTTTGGGTTCATATATGAAAAATCATTGCCCAAATCAGTATCATGGAGCTGTTCCCTATGTTTTTTCTGGTAGTTCTACAGTTTCAGGCCTTATGTTTAAATCTTTAACTCATTTTGTGTTGATATTTTTATGTTGTGTGAATTAGGGTTGCTATAGTTTGAATGTCCTCTCCAAAACTCATGCTGAAATGTAAGTACCAATTTCACAGTATTGGGAGGTGAAGCCTTTAAGAGGTTATTAGGTTATGAGGGCTCTAACTTCTTGAACAGATAAATGCCCTTATTAAGGGAGTGGATTAATTATCATAGGAGAGGGCTCCTGATAAAAAGATGAGTTCGGCCCAATTTCCTCTCTCTGTCTTGAGTGCTCACTTCTGCTTTCTGCCTTCCAACATGGGATGACCCTCTCTAGATGCCAGTGCCATGCTCTTGAAACTTCCAGCCACCATACCATGAAACAAATAAATATCTTCTCCTTATAAACTACCCAGTCTGTGGTATTCTGTTATAGTAGCAGAAAACAGACTACATTAAAGTTCTAATTTCATTTCAGCTTTTCCAACACCATTTATTGAAGAAACTATGTTCTTAGCCTCTGTCTAAAATCAAATAACCATAAATCTATGAATTTATTTCTTGTCTCTCTATTCTGTTCCATTGGTCTATGTGTCTGTTTTGGGGTCAATACCATGCTGTTTTGATTACTATAGCTTTGTAGTAGATTTTCAAATTTGGTAGTGTGATGCCTCCAGCTTTGTTCTTTTTGTTCAGGATTGCATGACTATTCAGTCGTATGGTTCCACATAAAATTTAGGATTGTTTTTTCCATTTATGTAAAAAGGTAACTGGAATTCGGATAGTAACTCCATTGAACACATTGCTTAGAACACGTTGATTAGAATACATTGCATAGAACACATTGCTTTGGGTAGAATGGGCATTTTATCATTTTGTCATTATCAATTCTTCTAATCCATAAACAAAGAATATCCATGAATGTGATATCACTCCACTTATTTGTGTCTTTAGTTTCTTTCATCAATGTTTTATACTTTTCAGTACACGGATCTTATACTTCCTTGGCTAAATTGATTCCTAAATATTTCCTTGACTGTTTTTTTGCAGATAATTCGTTGTTAGTGTATAGAAATGTTAATGATTTTTTATGTTGAGTGTGACTTTACTGAATTCATTTTTTATTTCTAACAGTTTTTTGGTAGAAAGTTTGGAATTTTCTATATGTAAGATCATGTCATCTGCAAACAGAGACTATTTAACTTCTGTCTTTCCAATTTGGATGCTTTTTATTCCTTTCTCTTGCCTAACTGATTTGGCTAGGACTTCCAGTACTATGCTGACTAGAAGTGGCAAGAGTCAGCATTCTTCTCTGGTTGCCGCTGTTAGAGGAAAAGCTTTCAACTTTTCAGTTAAATATGTTGTTAGCTGTGGGTTTGTCATATATGGTCTTTATTGTGTTGATGTACAATCCTTTTGTACCTAATTTGTTGAGAGTTTTATCATAAAAGAATGTTGAATTTTGTTGAATGCCTTTCCTGCTGCTATTGCAATTATAATATGGTTTCTGTCCTTCATTCTGTTAATGTGATATATCACATTTATGGATTTGCATATTTGGAACCATCCTTGAATCCCTGAGATAAACCCTACTTGATCATGGTGAATGATCCCTTTAATGTGCTGTTGAATTCTGTTCACTAGCATTTTGTTGAGGACTTTTGTATCTGTACTCATCAGGGATATTGAACTGTAATTTTCTTTTCTTATAAAGTTCTAACCGGATTTGGTATCAAGGTAATCCTGACCTCATTAAATATGTTTGGAAGTATTCCCTTCACCGTAATTTTTTGGAAGAGTTCGAAAAGGCCTTGTGTTAATTCTTTCTTAATTGTCTGGCAGAATTCAGGAGTGAAATCATCAGATCCTGGGCTTTCCCTTGATGGAGGCTTTTCTTTACTGATTGAACCTTCTTACCCATTATTGATCCTTTCAGATTTTCTGTATCTTTGTGATTCAGTCCTTATAGGCTGTATCTGTCTATAGCTTTATCCACTTCTTCTATATCATCCAATTTGTTGATGTATAAATGTTTGTAGCAGTCTCTTATGATCCTTTGTATTTCTGTGCTATCAGTTGTGATGTCTCCTTTTTCATTTCTGATTTTATTTATTGGGTCTTCTCTTTTTTCTTAGTTTAGCTAAAGAGATTTTCAATTTTGTCTATGTTTTTAAAAATCAAATTATTAGATTCTTTGACTCTTTTTACTGTTTTCTAGTCCTATTTCATTTATTTCTACTCTGATCTTTATTATTTTCTTCCTTCTACAGGATGCCTCATTTTATTGTGCTCATCTTACTGCACTTTGCAGATACTGTGTTTTTTACAAATTGAAGATTTGTAAAATCTTCAATTTGTAAAAAACACAGTATCAGGCAAGTCTACCAGTGCCATTTTTCCAAAGCCATGCTCTCATTTCATATTTCTGTGTCACCATTTTGATAATTCTCGCAATATTTCAAACATTTTCATTATTATTATATTTGTTGTGATTTGTGATCAGTGATCTTTGATATTACTATTGTAATTGTTTTGGGGTGCCATCAAGCATGCGCATACAAGATGGAGAATTTAATCAATATATGTTTTTGCGGCTTCTGACTGCTCCATGTACAGGCCATTCCCCCATCTCTCTCCCTCTCCTTGGGACACTCTGTTCTCTGATATGCAACAATATTGATGATACCCCTATAAATGGCCTCTAAATGTTCAAGTGAAAGGAAGAGTTTCACATTTCTCATCTTAAATCAAAAGCTGGCAATGATTAAGCTTAATGAAGAAAGCATATCAAAAGCCAAAATAAACTGACAGCTATGACCCTTGTGCTAAACAGCCAATTTGTAAATGCAAAGGAAAAATTCTTCAAGGAATTAAAAAGAGCTACTCTAGTGAACACATAAAGAAAGAGAAACAGCCTTATTACTGATATGGAGAAAATTTTAGTGGTCTGGATAGAAGATCAAAGCAACACAACATGTCCTGAAACCAAAACCTGAAGCCATCTCCATAACATAAAAGTACAAGGTGAAGCAGCAAGTGTGCCAAAGAAACTGTAGCAAGTTATCTAGAAAATCTGGCTGAGATAATTGATGAAAGTGGCTCTACTAAACAACAGATTTTCAATGGAGATGAAAACAGCCTATTGAAAGAAGGTGCCATCTAGGACTTTCATAGCTAGAGAGGTAAAGTTAATGCCTGGGATCAAAGCTTCAAAAACAAGCTGACTCTCTTGTTAGGGGCTAATGCAACTAGTGACTTTAAGTTGAAGTCATTCATTAACTTAATTAAACATTCTGAAAATCCCAGGGCCCTTAAGATACTACTAGCACAGGATAAATCTACTCTGCCTGTGCTCAATAAATGGAACAACAAAGCCTGGATGACAGCATACTGTTTGTAGCATGACTTACTGAAAATTTTAAGCCCACTATTGTGAGCTACTGCTCAGAAAAAAATATATTTGCCAAATATTACTGATCACTGACAATGCAGATAGTCACCCAAGAGCTCTGATGGAGAAGTACAAGGAGATGAATTTTGTTTTCATGCCTGCTAACACAATATCCATTCTGCAGCCCATGGACCAACGAATAATTTTGACTTTCAAGTCTTATTATTTAAGAAATACATTTTGTAAGGCTGTAGCTGCCATAGATGGATCCTCTGATGGATCTGGGCAATGTAAATTGAAAGCCTTCTGGAAAGGATTCACCACTCCAGATGCCATTACAAACATTTGTGATTCATGGGTGGAGGTCAAAATGTCAACATTCACAGGAATTTGGAAGATGTTGACTCCAACCTTCATGATAACTTTAAGAAATCATTTGGAGGAAGTACCTGCGGATATGGTAGAAATAGCAAGAGAACTAGAATTAGAAGTGGAGCCTGAAAATGTGACTGAATTGCTGCAATTTCATGATATAACTTCAATGGATGAGAAATTGCTTCTTATGGGTGTGCAAAGAAAGTGGTTTCCTGAGATGGAATCTGCTCCTGATGAAGACGCTGTGATGCTTATTTGGTTTGTACTCCCAATGTCTTGTCACAGATGACAACCTCAGTAGATGTCTGTCTGTGTAAATGAATATTTATCTTATAAGAATAAAGGGAGGATTCAGGGGATCATGGTAGATGGGAAGCAGTTTTAGATTGCAGCTCCGGACAGAGCAGCATGCAGAGGCTTGCATTGTGAATTTTAGTTCCAGATCAACTTCAAGAACAAACCAGCAATCTTGAGAGAAAGTGGACTCCTCCTGCAGGACCCAGGAGACACCCCTAATACTGTGAGTGCCCCAACTGCGGAAGTGAGAAAGGGAGACCCTCTTCTCCCAAACACACTCCCCCACTGGAGAAACTGAAGGTCTGTTTGTGGGAGAAGTTTCTGACTTTACCTGGAGCTGAGTCAAGTTGGAGAGCTGAGCGAAATACAGGGGTAGAGGAAGCAGCAGAAAGGCCCTGGGAGCTTGGTGGGTCCCCAAGCAGCCCATTCCTGCCTGGCATCACAGGGATCCATTGGGAAGGTGGCCAGACAACCACGGGGTAAAACTACACGGAGAGAAGGAATTATCTAGCTGAATCTTGTAACAATTTGAGGGGGCAAGACGCCTCCTAGCCAGAACTCTGGAGAAGGCACGAATCAGGTGTGCAGACTTCACAGGTAGGGGAAGAACTAAAATCCTTTTCTCTTGCAGCTGGGAGGCAGATAGCCTTGGGCAAATTTTCAAACCTGTCTTGCCCTCCACTTGGAGACAGACAGGGCTATTGTGGGGAGGGTAGGCACAGTGGGAGTGAGACCAGCCCTTTAGTTTGCATGGCAGCTGGGTGAGGCCTGTGACTGCCAGCTTTCCCCCACTTACCTGACAACCTGCATGACTCAGCAGAGGCAGCCATAATCCCCCTAGGTACACAACCCCAGTGACCTGGGAATCTCACCCACATCTCCTACAGCAGCCACAGCAAGACCTGCCCAAGGAGAGTCTGAGCTCAGACATGCCTAGCCCCACCCCTACCTGATGGCCCTTCCCTATCCACCCTAGTAGTGGAAGACAAAGGGCATATAATCTTGGGATTCCTAGGGCCCCCGCCCACCACCGGTACCTCTCCACACTATGACAGCTTATGCTCTCTGGAAAGCACCACTTCCTGGCAGGAGGGCAACCAGCACAAAAACAGAACATTAAATGACCAAAGCTAAGGACCCTCATGGAGTCCACTGCACCCTCCACTACATCTACTGGAGCAGGCACTGGTATCCATAGCTGAGAGACCCATAGACAGTTCACATCACAGGACTCTGTGCAGACAACCCCCATTACCAGGCTGGAGCTGGGTAGACTCACTGGGTGGCTAGACCCAGAAGAGAGACAACAATCACTGCAGCTTGGCTCACAGGAAGCCACATCCATAGGAAGGGAGAAGACCACCCCTCATATTGTCTTATGCCCAATTTCTGCCTCCAAAGAAAGAAGAAGTAAAAACTAAAAGGCAGAAATGAAATCCACAGGCAGACAGCCCAGCGCCACACCTTGGGCCTGGTAGTTAAAGATCGACCCCTGACCTAACCGGTTATGCTATCTATAGATTCCAGACGTTGTATGGAAAAGCACCGTAAAAATCCCTGTCCTGTTCTGTTCTGATTACCAGTTCATGCAGCCCCCAGTCACATACTCCCTGCTTGCTCAATTGATCATGACCTTCTCACACGGACCCCCTTAGAGTTGTGAGCCCTTAAAAAGGACAAGAATTGCTCACTCGGGGAGCTCGGCTCTTGAGACAGGAGTCTTACTGATGCTCCCAGCCAAATAAACCCCTTCCTTCTTTAACTCGGTGTCTGAGGGGTTTTGTCTGTGGCTCTTCCTGCTATGTTTCTTGGTTCCCTGACTGGGAAGCAAGGTGATTGGCAGATGGTTGAGGCAGCTCCTTAGGCGGCTTAAGCCTGCCCTGTGGAACATCCCTGTGGGGGACTTCGACCAGCCCGAGTAACGCAGATCCTGAGAGTGCTCCTGGGTAGGCATTTGCCCCAGTGGGACGCCTCATCAGAGCAGTGTGTGGCAGGCCCCCGTGGAGGATCAACACAGTGGCTGAACACTGGGAAGGAAGTGGCACTTGGAGTCCGGACATCTAAAACTTGATAAGACTGGTCTTTGGAACTTGCCCACTCCGTTTGAGTGGAAGCGTGGCCTGATTACCCATGGCATGCCTTTATCAGCACTTTGGTTTTGGTTTTGGTTTTGACTTGGTTTGAATTGCTTGATAGGACCGGTCTTGGGAACTTGCCCACTGCATTTGAGTCGAAGCGTGGCCTGATCACCCATGGCATGCCTTTATCGGCACTTTGGTTTTGGTTTTGACTTGGTTGGAATTGCTTGACAGGCACATGTGCTTGCACAAGTGTAGCATGGATTTGACCCTGAGGCCATGTTTGAAAATGGTTCCTAGTGCTAGGAGGATTTAAAATTCTTATAATAAAAATTAGAGTAAAAACAGGAACCTGCTTACTGATCCCTTATTTACTACCTGTACTCATTCAAATGGTAAAAGGTTTCATCGATACTCTAGTTCACCAGAATGCCTCAGCACAAGTGTACTACATGAATCCCTATCAATCTGTCATGCAGGAAGACATAGGTAGTAAGGATGAAGGTGAGAACTCCCACTAATGAAACGAGTGGGAGTCTCCAAGGTGGGGAATAAGGGAGGAGACCACCCCTCATATTGTCTTATGCCCAATTTCTGCCTCCAAAGAAAGAAGAAGTAAAAACTAAAAGGCAGAAATGAAATCCACAGGCAGACAGCCCAGTGCCAGGCCCTGGGCCTGGTAGTTAAGGATCAACCCCTGACCTAACCGGTTATGTTATCTACAGATTCCAGACATTGTATGGAAAAGCATTGTAAAAATCCCTGTCCTGTTCTGTTCTGTTCTGTTCTGATTACCAGTGCATGCAGCCCCCAGCCACATACCCACTGCTTGCTCAATCAATCACAACCCTCTCACACGGACCCCCTTAGAGTTGTGAGCCCTTAAAAAGGACAGGAATTGCTCATTCGGGGAGCTCAGCTCTTGAGACAGGAGTCTTGCCAGTGCTCCCAGATGAATAAACCCCTTTCTTCTCTAACTTGGTGTCTGAGGGGTTTTGTCTGCGGCTCTTCCTGCTATAATAGGAAGAGTGGGAGAGTACTACATCAAGGGAACACCTCATGGGACAAAAGAATCTGAACAATAGCCTTCAGCCCTAGACCTTCCCTCTGACAGAGCCTACCCAAATGAGAAGGAACCCTGGTAATATGACAAAACAAGGCTCTTCAACACCCCTAAAAAATCACACTAGTTCACCAGCAATGGATCCAAACCAAGAAGAAATCCCTGATTTACCTGAAAAATAATTCAAGAGGTTAGTTATTAAGCTAATCAGGGAAAGACCAGAGAAAGGTGAAGCCCAATGCAAGGAAATCCAAAATATGATACAAGAAATGAAGGGAGAAATATTCAAGGAAATAGATAGCTTAAAGAAAAAAACAGTAAAAATTTCAGGAAATTTTGGACACGCTTTTAGAAATGCAAAATGTTCTGGAAAGTCTCAGCAATAGAATTGAACAAGTAGAAGAAAAATTCAGAGCTCGATGATAAGGTCTTCGAATTAACCCAGTCCAACAAAGACAAAGAAAAAAGAATAAGAAAACATGAACAAAGTCTCCAAGAAGTCTGAGATTATGTTAAACAACCAAATGTAAGAATAATCAGTGTACCTGAGGAAGAAGAGAATTCTAAAAGCCTGGAAAACATATATGGGGGAATAATCGTGGAAAACTTCCCCAGCCTTGCGAGAGACCTAGACAGTCAAATATAAGAAGCATAAAGAACACCTGGGAAAATCATCACAAAAAGATCTTTGCCTAGGCACAATGTCATCAGGTTATCCAAAGTTAAGATGAAGGACAGACTCTTAAGAGGTGTGAGACAAAAGCACCAGGTAACCTATAAAGGAAAATTTATCAGATTAACAGCAGATTTCTCAGCAGAAACCCTACAAACTAGAAGCGATTGGGGATCTATCTTCAGCCTCCTCAAACAAAACAATTATCAGCCAAGAATTCTGTATCCAGTGAAACTAAGCATCATATATGAAGGAAAGATACAATCATTTTCAGACAAACAAATGCTGAGAGAATTCGCCATTACCAAACCACCACTACAAGAACTGCTAAAACGAGCTGTAAATCTTAAAACAAATCTTGAAAAAAGCATCATCAAAACAGAACCTCTTTAAAGCACAAATCACACAGGACCTATAACATAAAAATACAAGTTAAAAAGCAAAAAAAAAAACAAATAAAAAACACAAAATACACAAGCAACAAGGAGCATGATGAAAGCAATGGTACCTCATATTTCAATATTAACATTGAATGTAAATGGCCTAAATGCTCCACTTAAAAGATACAGAACCGCAGAATGGATAAGAACTCACCAACCAAATATCTGCTGCCTTCAGGAGACTCACTAACACGTAATGACTCACATAAAAGCAAAGGGGTGGAAAAAGGCATTTCATGCAAATGGACACCAAAAGCGAGCAGGGGTAGCTATTTTTATATCAGACAAAACAAACTTTAAAGCAACAGTGGTTAAAAGAGACAAAGAGGGACAGTACACAATGGTAAAAGGCCTTGTCCAACAGGAAAATATCACAAACCTAAACATATATGCACCTAACACTGGAGCTCCCAAATTTATAAAACATTACTAATAGACCTAAGAAATGAGATAGACAGCAACGCAATAATAGTGGAGGACTTCAGTACTCCACTGACAGCACTAGAGAAGTCATCAAGACAGAAAGTCAATAAAGAAACAATAAATTGACACTATATCTTGGAACAAATGGACTTAACAGATATATAAAGAACACTTCATCCAACAACCGCAGAATACACATTCTATTCAACAGTGCATGGAACTTTCTCCAAGATAGATCATATAATAGGCCATAACATGAGCCTCAATAAATTTAAGAAAATTGAAATTATATCTAGCACTCTCTCAGACCACAGTGGAATAAAACTGGAAATCAACTCCAAAAGAGACCTTCAAAACCATGAAAATACATGGAAATTAAATAACCTGCTCCTGAATGACCACTGGGTCAAAAACAAAATCGAGACGAAAATTTAAAAATTTCTTAGAACTGAATGACAATAATGACCCAAGCTATCAAAACCTCTGGGATACAGCAAAGGTGGTGCTAAGAGGAAAGCTCACAGCCCTAAACGCCTACATCAAAAAGACTGAAAGAGCACAAACTGACACTCTAAGGTCACACCTCAAGGAACTAGAGAAGCAAGAACAAACCAAACCCAAACCCAGCAGAAGAAAGGAAATAACCAAGATCAGACCAGAACTAAATGAAATTGAAACAAGAAAAAATAAAAGATAAATGAAACACAATGCTGGTTCTTTGAAAAGATAAATAAAATTGATAGACCATTGGCAAGATTAACCAAGAAAAGGAGAGAGAAAATCCAAATAACCTCACTAAGAAATGAAACAGGAGATATTAAAATTGACACCACTGAAATACAAAAGATCATTCAAGCTACTATGAACACCTTTATGCACATAAACTAGAAAACCTAGAAGAGGCGATGGAAAAATTCCTGGAAAAATACAACCCTCCTAGCTTAAATCAGGAAGAGTTCAATATCCTGAACACACCAATAACAAGCTGCAAGATTGAAATGGTAATTTAAAAATTAACAACAAAAAAAAGTCCAGGACCAGACGATTCACAGCAGAATTCTACCAGACAATGAAAGAATTGGTACCAATACTTTTGACACTATTCCACAAGATAAAGAAGGAACCCTCACTAATTCATTCTATGAAGCCAGCATCACCCTAATACCAAAACCAGGAAAAAATATAACCAAAAAAGAAAACAACAGACCGATATCCTTGATCAACATAGATGCTAAAATCCTTAACAAAATATTAGCCAAGTGAATCCAACAACATATCAAAACATAATCTACCATGGTCAGGTGAGTTTCATACTGGGGAAGCAGGGAGAGCTTAACATACACAAGTCAATAAATGTCATACACCGAGGGTGGAGCCAAGATGGCCGAATAAGAACAGCTCCGGTCTACAGCTCCCGGCGTGAGCGATGCAGAAGATGGGTGATTTCTGAATTTCCAACTGAGGTACCGGGTTCATCTCACTAGGGAGTGCCAAACAGTGGGTGTAGGACAGTTGGTGCAGCGCACCATGCGCGAGCCGAAGCAGGGTGAGGCATTGTCTCACACGGGAAGCACAAGGGGTCAGGGAGTTCCCTTTCCTAGTCAAAGAAAGGGGTAACAGACGGCACCTGGAAAATTGGGTCACTCCCACCCTAATACTGAGCTTATCCAACAGGCTTGGAAAACGGCACACCAGGAGATTGTGTCCCACACCTGGCTCGGAGGGTCCTATGCCCACGGAGTCTCACTGATTGCTAGCACAGCAGTCTGAGATGAAACTGCAAGGCAGCAGCGAGGCTGGGGGAGGGGCGCCCACCATTGCCCAGGCTTGCTTAGGTAAACAAAGCAGCCAGGAAGCTCGAACTGGGTGGAGCCCACCACAGCTCAAGGAGGCCTGCCTGCCTCTGTAGGCTCCACCTCTGGGGGCAGGACACAGACAAACAAAAAGACAGCAGGAAACTCTGCAGACTTAAATGTCCCTGACAGCTTTGAAGAGAGTAGTGGTTCTCCCAGCACGCAGCTGGAGATCTGAGAACGGGTAGTCTGCCTCCTAAAGTGGGTCCCTGACCCCCGAGCAGCCTAACGGGGAGGCACCCCCAGTAGGGACAGACTGACACCTCACTCGGCCAGGTACTCCTCTGAGACAAAACTTCCAGAGGAACAATCAGACAGCTGAATTTGTGGTCTCACGAAAATCCACTGTTCTGCAGCCACCACTGCTGACACCCAGCAAACAGGGTCTGGAGTGGACCTCTAGCAAACTCCAACAGACCTGCAGCTGAGGGTCCTGTCTGTTAGAAGGAAAACTAACAAACAGAAAGGACATCCACACCAAAAACCCATCTGTACATCACCATCATCAAAGACCAAAAGTAGAAAAACCTACAAAGATGGGGAGAAAACAGAGCAGAAAAACTGGAAACTCTAAAAAGCAGAGCATCTCTCCTCCTCCAAAGGAACGCAGTTCCTCACCAGCAATGGAACAAAGCTGGATGGAGAATGACTTTGACAAGTTGAGAGAAGAAGGCTTCAGACGATCAAACTACTCCAAGCTATGGGATGAAATTCAAAACAATGGCAAAGAAGTTAAAAACTATGAAAAAAAAATAGATGAATGTTTAACTAAGATAACCAATGCAGACAACGGCTTAAAGGAGCTGATGGAGCTGAAAGCCAAGTTGCGAGAACTATGTGAAGATTTCAGAAGCCCTGGTAGCTGATGTGATCAACTGGAAGAAAGGGTATCAGTGACGGAAGATGAAATGAATGAAATGAAGCGAGAAGGGAAGTTTAGAGAAAAAAGAATAAAAAGAAACTAACAAAGCCTCCAAGAAATATGCGACTATGTGAAAAGACCAAACCTACGTCTGATTGGTGTACCTGAAAGTGACGGGGAGAATGGAACCAAGTTGGAAAACACTCTGCAGGATATTATCCAGGAGAACTTCCCCAATCTAGCAAGGCAGGCCAACATTCAGATTCAGGAAATACAGAGAACGCCACAAAGATACTCCACGAGAAGAGCAACTCCAAGACACATAATTGTCAGATTCACCAAATTTGAAATGAAGGAAAAAATGTTAAGGGTGGCCGGAGAGAAAGGTCGGGTTACCCACAAAGGGAAGCCCATCAGACTAACAGCTGAACTCTCGACAGAAACTCTACAAGCCAGAAGAGAGTGGGGGCCAATATTCAACATTCTTAAAGAAAAGAATTTTCAAACCAGAATCTCATATCCAGCCAAACTAAGCTTCATAAGTGAAGGAGAAATAAAATACTTTACAGACAAGCAAATGCTGAGTGATTTTGTCACCACCAGGCCTGCCCTAAAAGAGCTCCTGAAGGAAGCACTAAACACGGAAAAGAACAACCGGTACCAGCCACTGCAAAAACATGCCAAATTGTAAAGACCATTGAGGCTAGGAAGAAACTGCATCAACTAACGAGCAAAATAACCAACTAACATCATAATGACAGGATCAGATTCACACATAACAATATTAACTTTAAATGTAAATGGGCTAAATGCTCCAATTAAAAGACACAGACTGGCAAATTGGATAAGGAGTCAAGACCCATCCGTGTGCTGTATTCAGGAAACCCATCTCACGTGCAGAGACACGCATAGACTCAAAATAAAGAGATGGAGGAAGATCTACCAAGCAAATGGAAAACAAAAAAAGGCAGGGGTTGCAATCCTAGTCTCTGATAAAATAGACTTTAAACCAACAAAGATCAAAAGAGACAAAGAAGGCCATTACATAATGGTAAAGGGATCAATTCAACAAGAAGAGCTAACTATCCTAAATATATATGCACCCAACACAGGAGCACCCAGATTCATAAAGCAAGTCCTGAGTGACCTACAAAGAGACTTGAACTCCCACACAGTAATAATGGGAGATTTTAACACCCCACTGTCAACATTAGACAGATCAATGAGACAGAAAGTTAACAAGGATACCCAGGAATTGAACTCAGCTCTGCACCAAGCAGACCTAATAGACATCTACAGAACTCTCCACCCCAAATCAACAGAATATACATTTTTTTCAGCACCACACCACACTTATTCCAAAATTGACCACATAGTTGGAAGTAAAGCTCTCCTCAGCAAATGTAAAAGAAAAGAAATTATAACAAACTGTCTCTCAGACCACAGTGCAATCAAACTAGAACTCAGGATTAAGAAACTCACTCAAAACTGCTCAACTACATGGAAACTGAACAACCTGCTCCTGAATGACTACTGGGTACATAACAAAATGAAGGCAGAAATAAAGATGTTCTTTGAAACCAACGAGAACAAAGACACAACATACCAGAATCTCTGGGACACATTCAAAGCAGTGTGTAGAGGGAAATTTATAGCACTAAATGCCCACAAGAGAAAGCAGGAAAGATCCAAAATTGATACACTAACATCACAATTAAAAGAACTAGAAAAGCAAGAGCAAACACATTCAAAAGCTAGCAGAAGGAAAGAAATAACTAAAATCAGAGCAGAACTGAAAGAAATAGAGATACAAAAAACCCTTCAAAAAAATTAATGAATCCAGGAGCTGGTTTTTTGAAAAGATCAACAAAATTGATAGACTGCTAGCAAGACTAATAAAGAAGAAAAGAGAGAAGAATCAAATAGATGCAATAAAAAATGATAAAGGGGATATCACCACTTATCCCACAGAAATACAATCTACCACCAGAGAATACTACAAACACCTCTACGCAAATAAACTAGAAAATCTAGAAGAAATGGATAAATTCCTCGACAAATACACCCTCCCAAGACTAAACCAGGAAGAAGTTGAATCTCTGAATAGACCAATAACAGGCTCTGAAATTGTGGCAATAATCAATAGTTTACCAACCAAAAAGAGTCCAGGACCTGATGGATTCACAGCCAAATTCTACCAGACGTACAAGGAGGAACTGGTACCATTCATTCTGAAACTATTCCAATCGACAGAAAAAGAGGGAATCCTACCTAACACATTTTATGAGGCCAGCATCATCCTGATACCAAAGCCTGGCAGAGACACAACCAAAAAAGAGAATTTTAGACCAATATCCTTGATGAACATTGATGCAAAAATCCTCAATAAAATACTGGCAAACCGAATCCAGCAGCACATCAAAAAGCTTATCCACCATGATCAAGTGGGCTTCATCCCTGGGATGCAAGGCTGGTTCAACATACACAAATCAATAAATGTAATCCAGCATATAAACAAAACCAAAGACAAAAACCACATGATTATCTCAACAGATGCAGAAAAGGCATTTGACAAAATTCAACAACCCTTCATGCTAAAAACTCTCAATAAATTAGGCATTGATGGGACGTATCTCAAAATAATAAGAGCTATCTATGACAAACTCACAGCCAATATCATACTGAATGGGCAAAAACTGGAAGCATTCCCTTTGAAAACTGGCACAAGACAGGGATGCCATCTCTCACCACTCCTATTCAACATAGTGCTGGAAGTTCTGGCCAGGGCAATCAGGCAGGAGAAGGAAATAAAGGGTATTCAATTAGGAAAAGAGGAAGTCAAATTGTCCCTGTTTGCAGATGACATGATTGTATATCTAGAAAACCCCATTGTCTCTGCCCTTAAGCTGATAAGCAACTTCAGCAAAGTCTCAGGATACAAAATCAATGTACAAAAATCACAAGCATTCTTGTACACCAATCACAGACAAACAGAGAGCCAAATCATGAGTGAACTCCCATTCACAATTGCTTCAAAGAGAATAAAATACCTAGGAATCCAACTTACAAGGGACGTGAAAGACCTCTTCAAGGAGAACTACAAACCACTGCTTAATGAAATAAAAGAGGACACAAACAAATGGAAGAGCATTCCATGCTCACGGGTTGGAAGAATCAATATCGTGAAAATGGCCATACTGCCCAAGGTAATTTATGTATTCAATGCCATCCCCATCGGGCTACCAATGACTTTCTTCACAGAATTGGAAAACACTACTTTAAAGTTCATATGGAACCAAAAAAGAGCCCACATCACCAAGTCAATCCTAAGCCAAAAGAACAAAGCTGGAGGCATCACGCTACCTGACTTCAAACTATACTACAAGGCTACAGTAACCAAAACAGCATGGTACTGGTACCACAACAGAGACATAGATCAATGGATCAGAACAGAGCCCTCAGAAATAATGCCGCATATCTACAACTATCTGATCTTTGACAAACCTGACAAAAACAAGCAATGGGAAAAGGATTCCCTATTTAATAAATGGTGCTGGGAAAACTGGCTAGCCATATGTAGAAAGCTGAAACTGGATCCCTTCCTTACACGTTATACAAAAATTAATTCAAGATGGATTAAAGACTTACATGTTAGACCTAAAACCATAAAAACCCTAGAAGAAAACCTAGGCAATACCATTCAGGACATAGGCGTGGGCAAGGACTTCATGTCTAAAACACCAAAAGCAATGGCAACAAAAGCCAAAATTGACAAATGGGATCTAATTAAACTAAAGAGCTTCTGCACAGCAAAAGAAACTACCATCAGAGTGAACAGGCAACCTACACAATGGGAGAAAATTTTTGCAACCTACTCATCTGATAAAGGGCTAATATCCAGAATCTACAATGAACTCAAACAAATTTACAAGAAAAAAACAACCCCATCAAAAAGTGGGCGAAGGACATGAACAGACACTTCTCAAAAGAAGACATGTATGCAGCCAAAAAACACGAAAAAATGCTCATCATCACTGGCCATCAGAGAAATGCAAATCAAAACCACAATGAGATACCATCTCACACCAGTTAGAATGGCCATCATTAAAAAATCAGGAAACAACAGGTGCTGGAGAGGATGTGGAGAAATAGGAACACTTTTACACTGTTGGTGGGACTGTAAACTAGTTCAACCATTGTGGAAGTCAGTGTGGCGATTCCTCAGGGATCTAGAACTAGAAATACCATTTGACCCAGCCATCCCATTACTGGGTATATACCCAAAGGACTATAAATCATGCTGCTATAAAGACACATGCACACGTATGTTTATTGCGGCACTATTCACAATAGCAAAGACTTGGAACCAACCCAAATGTCCAACAATGATAGACTGGATTAAGAAAACGTGGCACATATACACCGTGGAATACTATGCAGCCATAAAAAATGATGAGTTCATGTCCTTTGTAGGGACATGGATGAAACTGGAAACCATCATTCTCAGTAAACTATCGCAAGGACAAAAAACCAAACACCGCATGTTCTCACTCATAGGTGGGAATTGAACAATGAGAACACATGGACACAGGAAGGGGAACATCACAGTCTGGGGACTGTTGTGGGGTGGGGGAAGGGGGGAGGGACAGCATTAGGAGATATACCTAATGCTAAATGACGAGTTAATGGGTGCAGCACACCAACATGGCACATGTATACATATGTAACAAACCTGCACATTGTGCACATGTACCCTAAAACTTAAAGTATAATAATAAAAAAAAAGTTACAGAATTAACTTATTAGATAAGTATTATTTTCCAACAAGCCAGAAAGTTTTCTCCATCTCCACATGTAATTCTTCAGTAAACCTAGCCCTTTTAGAATGTTTTAGACTCATGCCACAAATTCAGGTTAAGACTACTCTAGTCCTCCCAATCATCCCAAGGAGTCCTGACACACAAGACCACTTTCTCATTCCTAATTGAAATAAAGAGAGAAAAGGAAAGGAAAAGTCCTTCAGCAACAGCTAAAATGTATATGGAGATAATATTCTTTGTTAACAAGACTAACAATTCTTTGTTAGCAACATTCATTCATCCTTTAGAACAGCAAAGGTTAAAAATGGTTTAAAATGAATTTAAACTGCTTTCATTTATAGTTATACTGTTTTCTTGAAACTATCAGTGAATTTAAGTTAAGGATTATAAATTAATCCTTAATTTAAGGATTATAACTACTTAATAAAACTAGAATATTTTCCCTAAAAACATATACACAGTTAAACTATGATATTAATTCAAAAGGCAGTGTACAATGCAAAAAGAAAAAGGTAAAATTAAAAAGCACAATATTTACCAACCATGGCCTTTTCTAAATTGTTGCAGTGAAGTATTACTAAAAATTTCTGAAGACTACACACTTTCTAAAGTGGAACACTGGATTACTTGTGAAACTCAAACAACAATATTCAAAAATGTCTATTAAAAATACATTTGTGCTTTATAAAAATAAACATAGTTAAGTTTGACTATTTTATTAACCTCAGAATATAACAATGAACTGAAAAATACTTGCCAGCTCAAACCAAAATTAATTTGATGACTCATATCTCTAGGATAATGTTGGTTTAATGTAATGAATTTTTATGACCTATACAAACCTTTTAAATAATTTGTGCCAATCTCTACAACCAAAGTCTTTAAAAGAAAACATATATGGTAGAATTTTTTAACTTTTTTTTAGGTGGAGTCTCGCTCTGTCACCAGGCTGGGGTGCAGTGGCACCATCTTGGCTCACTGTAACCTCTGACACCCTGGTTCAAGCAATTCTCCTGCTTCGGCCTCCCAAGTAGCTGGAATTACAGGCACACGCCACCACGTCCAGCTAATTTTTGTACTTGTAGTAGAGACAGGGTTTCAACACGTTGGCCAGGATGGTCTCCATCTCCTGACCTTGTGATCCACCCGCCTCAGCCTCCCAAAGTGCTGGGATTACAGGCATGAGCCACCATGCCCAGGCCCAAAACAACTTTTAAAAGGTAGAACAAAGTTGAAGGGCTAACATTATCTGATTGATTTTAATTTTTGTTATGAAACTACAATAATCAAGACAATGTAATATTAGTGTAAAGATAGACAAAAAACAATGGAACAGAATAGAGAATCCATAAATATACATTTATGAAACATTCTACATATATAAACATTCCACTTATAAATAATGTTCTATACATATAATATTCTGTAAAAGTACAAAGGCAATTCAGTGGAGAAAGTATAGTCTTCTCAACAATAGAACAATTACATAACCATATGTTAAAAAAACTCCACACTTTACCCCACATACAAAAATTAACTTGAATTACACATCAAAAATGTAAAACCAAAAACTATAATTTTAGAATAAAACATATGATTTTAAAAAACTTGCAAACTTGGGTAAGAACAAGCTTTCTTACACATGACACCAAAAGCATGGTCCATAAAAGAAAAAAATTGGTTAATTAGACTTCATCAAAATTAAAATTAACCCTCTTTTAAAGACACTTAAGAAAACGAAGAGACAAAAGATTAGAAGAAAATATTTGCTAAGCATGTATCTGGTAAAAGACTTGTATCCAGAATACATAAAGAAATATGAAAACAGGCAACAGAGACCAACCCCATCTCTAAAAAATATATGTGTGTATATATATTTACATGTATATATATATATATGAAAACAAACAAGCCAACTTAAAAAGATGAACAAAGTTATAACAGACACCTCACCAAAGAATATACACATGACAAATAAGTATACAAGAAAATGCTCAACATCATTAGTCATTAAGAAAATGCAAAGTAGAACCACAATGAGATACTACTATATACTTCTTAAAATGGTTAAAATTTGAAAGCCTGAATATGCCAAGTATTGGCAAGAGTTTGGAGGAACTGAAACTCTCATACACTGCTCTTGGGAATGTAAAATGGTAAAACCAGTTTAGAAAACAGCTTGGCATACTCTTAAAAAGTAAAACATGCATCTACTATATGATTCTGTTAGCACACCCCTTGGTAATTGCCCAAAGAAATGAAAGCATATGTTCATACAACAACTGGTATGTGAATGTTTACAGAAGCTGTGTTTGTAATAGGCAAAACCTAGAAAAAACCTAATTTACCTGTATCACCAGGAAAATAAAACTGTGGCATATCTATAAAGTGGAATACTATTCTGCAATAAAAATAATGAACTACTGATGCACACTATAACATGGATGCATTTCAAAATAATTATGCTGAGTGAAAGAAGCCAGCAAAAAAGAGCACATCCATTTACATAAAATTACCGGAAATGCAAAAACAAATTTCTAGTGAAAGAAAGCATATCAGTGGTTGCCTCGGAATGTGGGAAATGTGGAGAACGGCAAGAGAGATTATAAAGGGTATGAGAAAGTTTTAGGTGTAAGGGATATATTTATTATCTTGATTGTGATGATGGTTGCATAGGTACATGCACATGTCTACACTTAATCAAAATATGTCCTTTAAAATATAAAATTATACAGTTTTACATCAATTATACCTCATAATGCTGTTTTAAAAATAATAACAAGAGGCAATGAAAACTATCTAAATATCTAAAATAAAATATTGATTGACCCACCTTCAAATATAGAAGTTGGCTTACTTGTGTTCAAATTCTCCAAAATTTTCTTGAGACTTACATTACTATTTTCTAAAAAGTAAGGTACAAGGATTATAAAATGGCAAAGTGTCAACGCTAATAATTATTAAATAACGATGACAAAGGATAGGGATGGGAAATTTTTGTAATTTCTAGAAATTAGCAGGATAAAAATCAATTAACTTAAAATAGTTTTACCCACAATCGATTTTCTCAAGATAAGAAATTCTAACTAAAGGAATTTACTTGGCTTAAATAATTAAATTTTATGCATATATTTTATAGATTTGATGCTAAATAGAGGATGGCTCTTAAAAATTTATTTCCAGTAGAAAAATCCATGAATTTTAATTAGCTCTCAATCTGCCTATGTTCTCATTATATTTCTAAGACCCAGTTTACCTCTCACATGTAAGAATGGCTTTTATCAAAAAGACAAAAGATAACAAGTGTAGGCAACGAAGTGGTGAAAAGGGAACTCCTGTACAGTTATGGTGGGAATGTAAATTAGTACCACCATTATGAAAAACAGTATGGAAGTTCCTTAAAAAATTAAAAACAGAATTCCCATGTGATCCAGAAATTTCACTTCTAAGTATATATCCAAAGGAAATGAATTCAGCATGTCAAAGAGATATCTGCACTCCCATGTTCATTGCAGCACTACTCACAATAGCCAAGGCAAAGAATCAACCTAAGTGCCCATTCAACAACAGATGAATACATTTTTAAAAATGTGATGTCTATCTATATTTATAAATATATATGCACAATAGAATACTATTCAGCCTTTTAAAAATGAAGGAAATCCTGTCATTTGCAACAACATGGATGAACCTGGAGGACATTATGCTTGGTGAAACAAACCAGGCACAGAAAGACAAATACTGCATGATTTCACTTATATGTGGAATCTAAAAAAGTTGATGTAATGGAAATAGAGAAGACAATGGTGATTACCAGGGATTGCAGAATTTGAGGGGAGAAATTGGTTAAGAGAAACAAAATTTCAGTTAGACAAGAGGAATAAGTTCTGGAGATCTATTTTAGTGCAAGGTGACTATGGTTCATAATGTATTGTATACTTGAAAACAGATAAAAGCCTACATTTTAAATGCTATCACAAAAAATTATAAGGATTTAAGGTGATGGATATGTTAATTAGCTTGATTTAATCATCCACAGCGTATACAGATTTCAGAACATCACACTGTACTCCATAGATACATATTTTTCACTTGCCAATTAAAAACTAAACACTTTTGGACTGAGTGTGGTGGCTCACACCTGTAATCCCATCACTTTGGGAGGCTAAGGTGGGTGGATAGCTTGAGTTTAGGAGTTTGAGACCAGCCTGGGTAACATGGCGAAACTTTGTCTCTACAAAAAATACACATTAGCCAGGTGTGGCAGCTGCTTGGTGGGCTGAGGCAGGAGGATGGCTTGAGCCCAGGAAGCCAAGGCTGCAGTGAGCCGTTATCACACCACTGCACTCTAGCCTGGGAGACAGAGAGACCCTATCTCAAAATAAATAAAAGTAAAAAATAAACACTTCTGCTGATCAAAAAATAAAATAAAATATACATATACACAACAGCTATCCCAAGCACATAGTAAAACTAGGGCTTCATTAAGCTCAAAATAGATTGCTCTTTCAAAAAGGATTCACCATCAACAGATGCTTGTCTCAAGATCTCTTGGAACATTTTGCTGCTTACTGGAATTCTGGCACTCAAGAGTTTGGAGCTCAGTTCATTTACAGGCATTGTATCATTTCTGATACTATCAAGAGTTCTAATCTCTTTAAATAAATCTGTAAATACGGGAAGAATAGAAAACAGATAATGAAGTTGGGGCAAAGCCCCTTTTAAGATATAACATCCACAGCCTGCTGTAGAAGACATTCTGAGTTAAAGGGCTTTTAAAACATACCTATGGGCTTTGTTTTTAGAAGTCAGTTAAATAATAAAAAATGTTCAACATACCCCTAGTCGGTAAAAGTTAAGTTTCTGCAAATTTTTTTGTAAACTCCACTTTTTTCAGTAACTATTATCCCTGAAAGGTGTTTCTGCTACATGCTCTGGTCTTTCATAGACTGCAAAGCTTTTCAAGACAGGTAGGTAGGTGGTAGCTCTTAAAATGAGGCTGAGAAGCACAAATAGAAGCCAAATAGTTGGGGAAAGGAAAACACTAACAAATATAAATTTGCTACAGACTGAAAAACAGTCATACACTACCTTAACATTAAAGAGTGTTTATCTCTTACCAGTCTACCAACTAATTTTAAGAACACTAGATCTTTCTTGTACTTTCCTTAATTAACATGCTTCACTATAGGTGAGGAAAATAAGCATGTGGCTATCAATAAAAGTGAGAGAAAATTTTACTAGATTAATGGGAAGGATGCATACTTTTACAATAAAGCATAATACTGAGACAAATTATTTGCTTTAAGGAAGCATATTCTAGGTATGTCATTCTAAATAATTCATTATACTCAAAGCATAAATTGAATATGATAAGGAATAAGAAAGCAGATTACAACATTTCAAATAAAGCAAAGAAAACTTAGGAAAGTGTTGAAAATACAGAGAGAAACAAACTATATTTTAGAAAAGATAGGATACAATAAAATGACCTAAGAAACTGCTTTCTAATTTTTATTCTTTTACTATACTTACTGTTGAATGGTGTGGATGGTTTAGGTGAATTAGTGAAAACATCAACTACATCTTTTAAGATCACTTTTCTTTCTGAAAGGTTAAGAAATAAAGTAGGATTTAAATAAAGTAGATTTTAAATTCATTAAGGCAGGGATCTGGTATTATTTTAATATTTCATCCAGCTTTCAAACCCTAGTGATCATAATGCATAGTAAGAAATACTTCTATATTGTGAGCACAGACACAAACAAAAATACAAGTTTTATAAAGCAATACTCACCCTTATTGTAGGTGATACATTCTAATATCTTCTAACAAATTTCAAGTTATTCTATTTCATTTTTAAATACTATTCAAGACCTATTAAATTTATTTCACAACTGACCCACAGTTTTAAAAATGATAAACAGGTTATATAGCACAAATATATATACACATAATTTTCATTAAAGCATACAAATACTTATAAAGAGTATAAGAGAATGTGTAAGACTACCCACTGAAGAGATGTTTTACCCATCAAAAACAGCAAAGGAAGAGACGAGAAAAAGAAAGAAAAGACATACTTTTCCTTTGCAAAAAAAAAAAAATCTGGTGACAAAGAGGAAAAATTCATTCTTTTCTTACTATCATTACTTCCTAATTGACATTGAAACAACAAACAAACAAAAAACTATACACAAAAGTAAATATATGAAACTAAGACTCCCTTTTCCAAGCAAGTAAAAATCCTTAGGAAACCTAATAGTCAAGTGTCAATTTCTTCTGAATTATCCATAACATTACACATAAATATTTCTTATTCTTTGGAATAACAGGGTTCAGGACATGCTATCCCAAAATATAACACTGTGACAGAATTGGATATTTAAGCTGAAGGAATCTGAGAAATATCAGGTGCAAGAACAACTCTGTGATCTCCCTTGTCTCCCCTGAAGCAGGTCATGATATCCTCATATGAGAGGTGCTCTTCTTATAAAAAAAAAATGAGTATCCTTATCTCCAAAGATGGAGGGATGCTGAGAGGAATCAAAACAAACAGGCCATGCTACCCTTAGCTACACTTAGCTCATAGCCACTCTTTTGTCTTCTATTACATTTTCCATGACTTTCCACTCTTCATCAAACCTAGCGTAAAAACATCCAGATTTAATCACTTCTTCAGGTTTTCATTTTCTAATGAGGGTTCCATGTCACATAAAACTTACACCAAATAAACTTGTATGCTTTTATCTTGTTAATCTGTCTTTTGTTACAGAGCCTCAGCCAAAAACCTGAAGGATAGAAGGAAAATATTTCTTCTCTATGCTTAACTGGAGACTGCTTCAAAGATTATAAACTATTAGCCCACAGATTGAATACAGTATGAGATTTAGTGATTTTCATTGGCCTAGAGAGTGTCATAGTAGTTTTTAAATTTGAATTTCATTATCTTTACATGGGATATATACTCTCAAGTTACTCCACAATTCTCATCACTTCATCTTATGCTAACCTATTTTATTAATTTGTATTTCATGCCTGACTGCTAGACATTTGAGTTAGATGCCCTTGGCCTGTTTCAAATATTATCCTTCTCTGGAAGCCTACTGTAATTTATTTATTTATTTATTTTTTTTTGAGATAGAGTCTCGCTCTGTCGCACAGGCTGGAGTGCAGCGGTGCGATCTCGGCTCACTGCAAGCTCCACCTCCTGGGTTCATGCCATTCTCCTGCCTCAGCCTCCGGAGTAGCTGGGACTACAGGCGCCCGCCACCACACCCGGCTAATTTTTTTTGCATTTTTAGTAGAAACGGGGTTTCACTGTGTTAGCCAGGATGGTCTTGATCTCCTGACCTCTTGATCTGCCCGCCTTGGCCTCCCAAAGTGCTGGGATTACAGGCATGAGCCACTGTGCCCGGCCTGTAATTTATTTAAAATGTCACTATTAGAACTATAACACTGTACCTCTTGGATTGGGAAACTAATTTGACCCATCTTTCCCCTATCTCCTATTCTAAGCAATTAGCTTGACCTTAAATAGTATTTTTTCACTCGTCTGATTTTTGTAAACTTAATGTTTTTGTAGAGACTGCTTTTGCAAAAGCCTAAAGCCCTTGAAGAAAATATATCAAATGCCTAAAGAGAGAGATTTTGACAACTGAGAGGAAGGATTTCTTCTGAAAAGAGAGAAAGAGAGAGATCTGATGAGAAATAATGAGAATTTCTCTATGAGAGCATCCATTCCCCAACCCTACCCATCCTCAAGGTGCAGGACTGCCATTGCCTTTATCAACTGAATGTCAGTAGAAACACAATGAAACGGAGTTTAAAAGCTCTTCCTCCTTGCCCCATTGCCCTTTCCCAAATTATAGTGCAACACTGGATTGGGAGGGAGTCCCAGTAAATAACCAGCCAGCCCTCAGGGTCAGAGTTAATTCAATTAAAATAAAATAAAGTGACTGCAATTTCTGGTACTATAGCAGCTAGACATCTGGATTAACCCTCCTACTGAAGACGACAAAAATTCTAAATAAAATATGATTTATAAAAAATCTTAACTGCCTCAATATGCTGCCAAGAAAGTAAGAAACTCCCAGGCCAAAAAAATTGATGAAGAACTCTAACCCAAAGCACTGTATCTACTTTTTCAGGCAAAGAGTGTTTGCCAAAGACAAAGCAAAAACAAATGGAATGAATTTTACTTTATATTTTCAAAGGCTCAGACAAAACTTAGGTTCCTCCCAAACTGCATATTTATACTCCTTTAACTTATAAAACTGCTTACCTAGAATTCAATACCCACAAAAAATATCAATAATAAAGAAAGGTTCCTCCTTTAGAGGTAATTTGACTCTTCTCTCTGGCTACCTTTAAGGTTCTGTTTCTTTTGGGGTATGGGGCAGGTTCATCCTGATATATCTTTGCATGGATTTCCTTTTATTCTCTGTGGAATTCACTGGACTTCTTGAATTGGTAGGTTAAGGTCTCTCTCAATTCTGGAAAATTCTAAGCTACTGTCCCTCAAATATTTTCTCTGCAATTACTCTATCCTCTCTTCTCCCCTGTATCGATGTATATTTTTTATACCTCTTCATTCTATCGTCTATGCCTCTTAACCTATTTCCTATATAATTTGTCTGGCTGCATTGTGTATAAATTCTTCAAACTATTTTGCAGTTCATATTTCTCTCTATGCCTATGTTTAATCTGTTAATATTCTTGTCCACTAATTAATTTTGATTATTATATTTTAAATTTCTAGAAGTTGTCCCTTTTTTCATATCTGTGCATTCTTTAAAGGCTTTAGGTTCCCTTAGATATTTTCAAGCTTCTCTTTTATTTCTTTGGAAGAATACAGAAGAATATGACTATAGAAAGAATGAAACTTTAAAAACGGAAGATACGTGCACCAGAAAAATATTACCTTAGGCTAGATTGGCATCAGACAAAATATACTTTAAGGCAAAAGCCTCACTGGTGATGAAAATTCAACTTACAACACGGGAAAAAAACAGTTTTAATCTCTTTAGGAATCTATAACAAGTTTAACTTTAAATACATCTAGTAACAAAGACTTAAAATATAGAGAGCAAAAAATTGACAGAACTACAAGGAGAAATAAACAAATAAACTATCATTACTGAAGATTTTTAACAAACCTTTCAATAAATGACAGGACAAAGACAAAAAATCAGTAAGGACATAGAAGATTTGAAAACATGATTAATAAATGAGCAAATATAAAGGACTGACTCAACAATTGTAGAATTTCTTTTCAAACTCATAACATTTTCCAAAAAATGATCATGTTGTGATCCATAAAGCAAGTCTAAATATATTTTAAATAACTAAAATCATATGCATTTTAAATAACTGAAATTATAGAAAATATATTCACTTACTGCAACATAATTAATCCAGAAATTAAAAACAAAAAACACTCCCAAATTTGGAAATGAAGAAACCTTCTAGAATTGCCTATGGATCAAGATAGAAATAATTATAAAACTAAGAAAAATAATTTTAACTAATCAATAATTTAAAAACTACATATCGATACCTGGGGCCACGTAGCTAAAAAAGCAATACATAGAAGAAAATATATATGCTTAAAACCTTACATTAGAGAAGAAAAAGGGACTAAAATTTCATGAGCTAAGCATCCATCTCAAGAAGTTAGAAAAAGAGTAACAAAATAAACATAAAAAGTATAGAGAAGAAAATGATAAAAACATAAATGAAATGAATAATAAACATATAATAAAGAGGATCCAAAAGTTGACTTAATTATTGAAATGTACAAACCATGAGCATAAATTATCTTAAAAACACACAAAAAAGACAAAAATGAGCAAGACAAGGAATGAGATGGGAATATTACCGCAAATGCCACAAATATTACAAAAATGTTAAGATCTTATTATTAAAAACCATAGAGTGACTAGCCTAGCCAACATGGCAAACCCTGTCTTTACTAAAAATTAAAAGATTGGCCGAGCATGGTAGCACACGCCTGTAATCCCAGCTACTCTGGAGGCTAAGGCAAGAGAATCACTTGAGCCTGGGAGGCAGAGGTTGCAATGGGTCAAGATCATGCCACTGCACTCCAGCCTAGGCAACAGAGCAAAACTCTGTCTCAAAAACAAACAAACAAAAAGTATAGTATTAGAGTGATAAATTTTTCAGACGAAAAAGTCAAAGTCTTAGGAAAAAACCAACTTACCCAAATTGACTCACGAATAAACAGAAAACCTAAATAATCCTACAATATGAAAGAAGATGAATCAGAATCAAAAATCTACCCAAAAGAAAATGTCAAGGCTCAAATGGCTTGTTCTGTGAATTCCACTAGACCCAAAGATAATATGCAATCTCAATGCTATAGAAACTATTCAGAGATTGGGGGTGGCTGGCAAGATGGCCACTGAAACTATTTCAAACAATAGAAACAGAAGGACTCCTCCCTAACTCGTTTTATGAGGCCAGCATCATCCTGATACCAAAACCTGGCAGAGACACAACAAAAAAAGAAAATTTCAGGCCAATATCCCTGATGAACATCAATGCAAAAATCCTCAATAAAATACTGGCAAACTGAATCCAGTAGTATATCAAAAAGCTTATACACCATGATCAAGTCAGCTTCATCCCTGGGATGCCAGGTTGGTTCAACATACACAAATCAATAAATGTAATCCATCACATAAACAGAAACAATAACAAAAAACACATGATTGTCTCAATAAATGCAGAAAAGGCCTTTGACAAAATTCAACACCCCTTCATGCTAAAAACGCTCATTAAACTAGGTATTGAGGGAATATATCTCAAAATAATAACAGCTATTTATGACAAACCCACAGCCAATATCATACTGAATGGGCAAAAATTGGAAGCATTCCCTTTGAATACCGGCACAAGACAAGGATGCCCTCTCTCACCACTCTTATTCAACATAGTATTGGAAGTTCTGGCCACAGCAATCAGGCAAGAGAAAGAAATAAAGGGTATGCAAATAGGAAGAGAGGAAGTCCAGTTGTCTCCGTTTGCAGATGACATGATTGTATATTTAGAAAACCCCATCGTCTCAGCCCAAAATCTCCTTAAGCTGATAAACAACTTCAGCAAAGTCTCAGGATACAAAATCAATGAGCAAAAATCACAAGCATTCCTCTATACACTAATAATACACAAACAGAGAGCCAAATCATGAGTGAACTCCCATTCACAATTGCTACAAAGAGAATAAAATACCTAGGAATACAACTTACAAGGGATGTGAAGGACCTCTTCAAGGAGAACTACAAACCACTGCTCAAGGAAATAGGAGAGGACACAAACAAATGGAAAGACATTCCATGCTCATGAAGAATCAATATCGTGAAAATGGCCATACTGCCCAAAGTAATTTATAGATTCAATGCTATCTCCATCAAGCTGCCAATGACTTTCTTCAAAGAATTAGAAAAAACTACTTTACATTTCATATGGAACCAAAAAAGAGCCCCATATAGCCAAGACAATCCTAAGCAAAATGAACAAAGCTAGAGGCATCACGCTACCTGACTTCAAACTATACTGCAAGGTTACAGTAACCAAAACAGCATGGTACTGGTACCAAAACAGATATATAGACCAATGGAACAGAACAGAGGTCTCAGAAAAAACACCACACATCTACCACCTGATCTTTGACAAACCTGACAAAAACAAGCAATGGGGAAAGGATTCCCTACTTAATAAATGGTGTTGGGAAAACTGGCTAGCCATATGTAGAAAGCTGAAATTGGATCCCTTCCTTAACACCTTATACAAAAACTAACTCAAGATGGATTAAAGACTTAAATGTAAGACCTAAAACCATAAAAACCCTAGAAGAAATCTTAGGCACTACCATTCAGGACATAGACATGGGCAAAGTCTTCATGACTAAAACACCAAGAGCAATGGCAACAAAGTCCAAAATAGACAAATGGGACCTAATTAAACTAAAGAGCTTCTGCACAGCAAAAGAAACTATCATCAGAGTGAACAGGCAACCTACAGAATGGGAGAAAAATTTTGCAATCTATCTGTCTGACAAAGAGCTAATATCCAGAGTCTGTGAGGAACTTAAACAAATTTACAAGGAAAAAACAAACAATGCCATCAAAAAGTGGGTGAAGGATATGAACAGACACTTCTCAAAAGAGCATATTTATGCAGCCAACAAACATGAAAAAAAGCTCATCATCACTGGTCATTAGAGAAATGCAAATCAAAACCACAATGAAATACCATCTCATGCCAGTTAGAATGGCAATCATTAAAAAGTCAGGAAAGAACAGATGTTGGAAAGGATGCGGAGAAACAGGAACACTTTTACACTGTTGGTTGGAATGTAAATTAGTTCCACCATTGTGGAAGACTGTGGTGATTCCTCAAGGATCTTGAACCAGAAATACCATTTGACCCAGCAATCCCATTACTGGGTATATACCCAGAGGATTATAAATCACTTACTATAAAAACACATGCACACATATGTTTATTGCAGCACTATTCACAATAGCAAAGACTTGGAACTAACCCAAATGCCCATCAATGATAGACTGGATAAAGAAAATGTGGCACATATACACCATGGAATACTATGCAGCTATAACAAAGAATGAGTTCCTGTCCTTTGCAGGGACACGGATGAAGCTGAAAACTGTCATCCTCAGCACAGGAACAGAAAACCAAACACCACATGTTCTCACTCATAAGTGGGAGTTGAACAATGAGAGCACATGGACACAGGGAGGGGAGCATCACACACTGAGGCCTGTTGTGGGGTGGGGGGCTAGGGGAAGGATAGCACTAGGAGAAATACCTAATGTAGATGACAGGTTGATAGGTGCAGCAAACCACCATGGCATGTGTATACCTACATAACAAAGCTGCACGTTCTGCACATGTATCCCCAAACTTGAAGTATAATTTAAAAATAAACTATTCAAAGATTTAGGCAAAGAAAAAATACTTTTCAAATTATGAAGATAATGTGACATCAAAGCCTGACAATGCTAATGAAAACAAAGAACATTACAAGTTAATCTCACAGATAAAGATGTATAAATCCTTAACAAAATATTAGAAAATGAACCCACCAATATGTAAAAAGGATAATACATCACGACTAAAATGAGTTTATTCCAAAAATTCAGGTTGCATTTAATATAAAAAATCAACTAATGCACCACATTAACCAATTAAAAGAGAAAACTCATATGACCTATTTTAATAGATGCATAAAAATTGTTGAAAAATTTTGTAATAAAACAAATACAAATGTAATCATTTTTAAAACAGGATTAAAAGGCAATTTCCTCAGCCTGGTGAATGGTATTTATGAAAAACCCACAAGAAACACTTGGTTTCGTACTTAGTGAAATGCTTAAAGTATTCCTTTGAGGTCAGGAATAAAAGAAAGATGCCCATTGTTGCTATTTTTAGCTAAGATTATTTTGGAGGTCCTAGTCCCAGTACAGAAAGATAAAGAAAAACAAAAACATAAAAGAAGTGCACATTTTGAAAATTAACTTTAAGAAATATCATATGGCCGTGAAATAGAAAACACAGTACTATAAAGATATATGTTCTCAGAAGAAACCTTATACACCAGAAGAGATTGGGGTCCTATCTTTAGCCTCCTTAAATAGAGTAACAGTCATCCATGAATTTTGTATCCAGCAAAACTGTTTCATAACTGAAGCAGAAATAAAGTATTTTTCAGACAAACAAATGCTGAGGGAATTTGTCACTATCAGACCAGGCTTATAGGAAATGCTAAAAGGAGTTCTAAATCTTGAAACAAAAAAATCTGCTATGCACCAGAATAGAACTTCTTTAAAGCACAGAACTTACAGGGCCTGTAAAACAATAATCCAATGAAATAAACAAATCAGGTAACAATCAACAGGATGACTGGAACAGTACCTCACATCTCAATATTAACATTGAACATAAATGCCCTAAATGCTCCACTTAAAAGACAGATTGGCAGAATGGATAAAAAAATCACAAACCAAATATCTGCTGTCTTCAAGAGACTCACCCAACATGTAAGAATTCATATAAACTCAAGGTAAAGATGTGGAAAATATATTCCACAAAAAGGGAAACTAAACATGAGCAAAAGTAGCTCTTCTTATATCAGATAAAACAGATTTTAAAGCAACAACAGTAAGAAAAAAAAAAGACAATGTCATTATATAATGATAAAAGGATCAATCCAACAAGGAGATATTGCAACCCTAAATATACATCCACCTAACTCTGGAGCTCCCAGATTCATAAAATGATTAATACTAGACCTAACAAATGAGATAAACAGCAACAGAATATGGGACTTCAACACTCCACTGACAGCACTAGACAGATCATCAAGGCAGAAAGTCAACAAGAAACACTGGACCTAAACTGCACTTTAGAGCAGATGGGCTTCACAGATATTTACAGAACATTCTACCCAAGAACTACAGAATATACATTCTTCTCATCAGCACATGGAACATTCTCTAAGACACACCATATGATAGGCTACAAAACAAACCTCAATAAATTTTTAAAAATCAAAATAATACCAGTATCTTCTCAGGCCACAGTGGAATAAAACTAGAAATCAATTCCAAAAGGAACCCTCAAAACTATGCAAACACATGGAAATTAAACAATGTCCTCTTGAATGATTTGACAGTTAACAATGAAATCAAGATGGAAATTAAATAATTTTTTGAAATTAATGATATTAGTAACACAAGTTATCAAAGCTTCTGGGATATAGCAAAAGCAGTGCTAAGAGGAAAGTTTATAGCACCAAATGACTACATCAAAAAGTCTGAAAAAAATCACAAATTCAACCACCTAACATCACACCTCAAAGCATTAGAGAAACAAGAACAAACCAAACCCAAAGCTAGCAGCCAAAAAGAAATAATAAAGATCAGAGCAGAACTAAATGACATTGAAACGAAAAAAATACAAAAAAGATCAATGAAACAAAAGTTGGTTCTTTGGAAAGATAAACAAAATTGATAGACTATTAGCTAGATTAACCAAGAAGACAGATTCAACCAAGCTCAATTAGAAATGAAAATGGAGACATTACAAACAACACCACAGACATACCAAAGATCATTCAAGACTACTATGAACACTTCTATGCACACCAACTAGAAAATCCAAAGGAAATGCATAAATTTCTGGAAACATACAACACTCCTACATTAAATCAGAAAGAAATAGAAATCCTGGACAGACCAAAAACATGCAGTGAGATTGAATTGGTAATTCAAAAATTGCCAACAAAAAGAGCTCAGGGATTCACAGCTGAATGCTACCAGACATTCAAAGAATTGGTACCAATCTTACTGAAACTATTCCACAAAATTAAGAGAGGGAATCCTTCCAAACTCATTCTGTGAAGACAGTATCACCTTAATATCAAAACCAGGAAACGACATAACAAAAAGAAAACTACAGACCAATATCCCTGATGAACATAGATGCAAAAATCCTCAACAAAATACCAGCAAACCAAGTCCAACAGCACATCAAAAAGATAACATACACAATCAAGTTGATTTAATCCCAGGGATGCAGGGATGGTTTAACATACAGAAGTCAATAAATGTGATACATCACATAAACAGCATTAAAAACAAAAATCATACGGTTATCTCAACAGGTGCAGAAAAAGCATTTGATAAAATCCAGCATCCTGGCTGGGCGTGGTGGTTCACGCCTGTAATCCCAGCACTTTGGGAGGCCTAGGTGGGTGGATCAGGAGGTCAGGAGATAGAGACCATCTTGGTTAACAGGATGAAACCCCATCTCTACTAAAAATAAGCCAGGCGTGGTGGCACGTGCCTGTAGTCCCAGCTACTCAGGAGGCTGGGGCAGGAGAATCGCTTGAACCCGGGAGGTGGAGGTTTCAGTGAGCCGAGACTGCGCCACAGCACTCCAGCCTGGGTGACAGAGCGAGACTCTGCCCAAAAAAAAAAAAATCCAGCATCCTTTTCTGATAGAAATGCTATCATAAACTAGCATACATTCAATCAAAAAAAAACTAGGCATCAAAGGGACATACCTCAAAATAATAAAAGCCATGTATGACAAACCCACAGCCAACATCATATTGAATGAGGAAAAGTTGAAAGCATTCCTCCTGAGAACTGGAGCAAGGTAAGGATGCCTACTTTCACCACTTCTATTTAACATAGTATTGGAAGTCCTAGCCAGAGCAATCAGGCAAGAGAAAGGAATAAAGGGCATCCATATTAGAAAAGAGGAAAGCAAACTATCACTGTCCACCAATGATGTGATCATATACCTCAAAAACCATAAAGACTCCTCAAAAAGACTCCTAGTTTGATAAATAAATTTAGTAAAGTCACATGTGACGTAATCAGTGTACATAAATCAGTAGCACTGCTGTACACTAACAGCAATCAACTAAGAATCAAATCAAGAACACGATCCCATTTCTAATAGCTGCAAAATAAAATAAAATACCTAGGAATATACCTACACAACAAAGTGAAAGTTGTCTATAAGGAGAACTCCAAACCCCTGCTGAAAGAAATCATAGACAACACAAACAAATGGAAAAACATACCATGCTTATGGATTGGGAGAATCAATATTGTGAAATGACCGTACTGCCCAAAACAATCTACAGATTCCATGCAACTGCTATCAAAATACCAACATTATTTTTCACCTAATTAGAAAAATAAATTCTAAAATTCATATGGACCCTAAAAAGAGCCTGAATAGCCAAAGCAATCCTAAACAAAAAGAATAAATCTGGAGGCATCACATTACCTGACTTGAAATTATACTCCAAGGTTATAGTTAACTAAAACAGGATGGTACTGATTTTTTTTAAAAAAGTAGATACATAGACTAATGGAACAGAATAAAGAACTCAGAAATAAAGCCAAATACTTAACAATCATCTGATCTTTGACAAAGCATACAAAAACATAAATTAGGGAAAGGGCAGCCTATTTAATACATGGTACTAGGAAAACTGGATAGCCACATCTCTCTCCTTATCTCTCACCTTATACAAAAATCACCTTATATAAAAATATCTCACGTTATACGAAAATCAACCCAAGATGGATCAAAGACTTAAATCTAAGATCTGAAACCATTACAATTCTAGAAGAAAACCTAGGAAAAACCCTTCTGGACATTGGCCTTGGCAAAGAATTTATGACTATGACCTCAACAACAAATGCAACAAAAACAAGAATAAATGAGTGGGACCTAATTAAACTAAAAACCTTCTGCACAGCAAAAGAAATAATCAATATGGTAAATAGACAACCAATAATATAGAAGGAACTATTTGCAAACTATACATCTGACAAAGGACTAATATCCAGAATCTACAAGGAACTCAAACAAGTCAGCAAGAAAAAAACCACATAATACCATTAGAAAGTGGGCAAATGACATGAGCAGATATTTCTTAAAAGAAGATATATGAATAACCAACAAACATATGAAAAAATGCTCAACATTACTAATAACCAAGGAAATGCAAATTAAAACCATGATGAGATACCATGTTACCTCTGCCAGAATAGTCATTATTAAAAAGTCCAAAAACAATAGATGTTGGCATGGATATGGTGAAAAGGGAAGGTTTATACACTGTTGGTGGGAATATAAATTAGTACAACCTTTATGGAAAACAATATAAAGATTTCTTAACAGAACTAAAAGTAGATCTACCATTTGATCCAGCAATCTCACTACTGAGTACTCAAAGGAAAAAAAGTAATTATATCTAAAAGACACCTGCACATGTATGTTTACTGCAGCACAATTCACAATGGCAAAGATATGGAATCAATCTAAGTGCCCATCAACCAATGAATGAATAAAGAAAATGTGCTACATATATACGATGGAATACTACTCAGCCATAAAAAGGAATAAAATAATGTCTTTTACAACACCTACAATGGAGTTGGCGGCCATTACTCTAAGTGAAGTAACTCGGGAATGGAAAACCAAATACAATATGTTTGCACTTATAAGTGGCAGCTAAGCTATGGGTATGCAAAGACATACAGAGTGGTATAACGGACTTTGGAGACTCAGAAAGGGGAGGTGTGAGAAGGGTGAGGAACAGAAAATTACATATTGGGTACAACGTACACTACTCAGGTGACAGTTACACTAAAATCTCAGACTTCACCACTATACAATTCATCCATATAACCAAAAATCACTTGTACCCCGAAAACTATTAAAAAAGTTTTTAATTAACATAGAAATATACAAGTTCTCCCAAATTGAACTATATATTCAAAACTCCCAAAGGATTTTGACAATCTGTTCCCAAAATTTATACAGACAAGGAAGGGTTAAAGAACAGCCAATACATACTTGAAGAACAACAAAATGGGGGCATTGGGGGCCTCACCTACCATATAAAAGGTTGATTTTAAAACTGTTGTAAATACGTGGTACTGACACAAGGATAGAAAAATAGGCCAATGTAAGGAACTATGCATATATAGACACTTGATAAAGACAGAAGTGATATTATTGGTCAATAAGGAGAGTTTTCTCAGTAAATGATATAGAAATAATAAAATTGGGCCCCTATTTATCACCGTAATAAAAATTACATCTGGATAGATCAAAGACATAAAAATGAAATGCAAAACTATAACACTTTTAGAAGGTAACAGAAGAATCTCTTCATGGTCTCAGGATAGGGGCAGGATTTCTCAAACATGACAAAGTTTACTACCCATAAGGTAAATATTGATACATTTGAGTACATGCATATTAAGAAATAATGTATACCAAAAGATACCATAAAAAGTTAAAAAACAAACCACAGACTGAGAGACAATATTGGCAAAGCACAGTGCTAAAGACCAGTATCCAGAATATATAAAGAACCTCTATAAATTAACATTTTAAAAATGAAATCCCTCTCACCAAAAAAATGAGCAGAAGTAATTGGGCATTTATTAGATAGTAAATTGAAATAGCTGAAAACATCTGAAAGGTGCTCGATTTTATTAGTAATCAAAGAATTTTAAGTAAAAACCAAAATTATGTATTTTTACTTTCCCACCAGATCTGAAAAGAGTTAAAAAAAATCTAACAATACCAAGTGTTGGTTAATATATGGAACCACAGGAATTCTTTCCCATTATTGGTAGGGGTATAAACCATTATACCTACTTTGTAAATGTTTGGCATTACTTTGTAAAGTAAAACATGAAAATACTGTAAGACCTAATAGTTCTCCTAGAAATATACTCAAAGAAGCTCTTGGACATGCCTATCAAGAGATAAATACGATATTCTTCTTCATAACAGCATAGCAAAAACTGAAATCTAGCCTAAGTTCATCAACAATAGGGCAGATTTGTCTTAAAATTGTGGTTTGCTCATGAAATGGAAAACTATACAATAGTAAAAAGGAATGAACCACAGCTACAATGCATCCGTCTGGATAAATTTCACAATACTGAGCTAAAAGCAAACCATAAAAAATATATACAGCATTATTCCATTTATATAAAGTACAAAAAGCAAAACTCCACTATATATTTTTTAGGGATATGAACATAGTAAACTATAAGAAAAAAAAGCAAGGAAATGGTTAGAACCATGCAATGGATGCCTTCTAGACATTCCAGAAGTCATTTGCTGAATCTCACTGCTGTCTTTACACTCCATCTAGTCTAAAAATTATGCTAATCCAACAATAGTAGGGTGACTAAGGTTATGTTCTTAACCACAGAACCCAAAAGTCTGTGGAACTCTGTATATAGGAAGTATCTTCTCTCTAGAATACTGGGTTGGGGAAAAGGAAGAGTAGGGCTCTACCAAATGTATTATTTGGCTTTTATACTCCAATATATGAACATCTGGTTTTAAAACATGAATAACAAGATTATGTCTGTCTTATCCAAATAAAGAACATCCATACACTTTGCAAAAGGGTTGTAACAATTCACAACGAGCAATATACGAATATACTGGTTCCACAATAACCTTTTTAAGTATACAGTATTACTATCACTTTTTAAAAATTTAGCCTGTGCGAACATGTGTACTCTAAACAGGAGAGCTGAGAAGTAACGGAAGTACTCACCGTCTGTTGCACAGTTTGATAAGATCTTAAATTCTTCTTCATTTAAAGGTTTCTCCAGGCTCTTCAAAGTGGATAAAAGGTCTTCAGTTTCAACTTTCCCATCACAGACACTATTAATAATGTTCCATGCATCTTCTATTTCTATGTGTATATATATACATATTGAGAAAGTGTCACAGTACTTACTCTAACCATATAAGCACATAACAACCCGATTTGTGTAAAATATATTCACTTTGTAGGATATCCAATCCTTTTTGCCTCTGAAATATCTTCTAAATGGAAAGCTCTACAAAATTTATAGGTTAAATGTTTATATGAGAAAACAAGAAACAAATATTTTTAAAGTGTTCAACTCAAAAAACTAAACAACAACAAAACAGAAAAATGATCACAATTAAAATGGTGCCATAAATTATTTTTTAATTTAAAAAGTAGCCCTTGCTCTTCTTATCTACATGTTTGGAAAGAATGACAGTGCTGTTGAAGAGATGTCCATAAACTGATGTTTTATTAACTTAATTTTAAGTGTTATTTAAATAATTTTAAATCTCTGTATCCACACTTTTCACTATCTTCTTATTTATGCCATCTCTATTTATTTTCCTTCATCATAATTCCTAAACAGTTCTTTATTTTATTAGTCTTTTTCAGGACCCAACTTTTGGTTAAACAAAAATTTGCTTTTTTGTGTATGTTCTATTTCAGTTACTCCTACTTTCAACTTGATTAGTTTCTAACCACTGCTTTTTGTGGGGACTGTTTTGCTGTTATAGTTTATGTTGCTGTTTAGTTCACAAGTTGAAAAATTAAGATAATTTTCATTATTTCTCTTTTCTAATAAAAGTATTTAAAGCTACAACATTTCCTGTAAGACTGTTTTGGTCATACTTTACATGTTTTGACATGTAGTGCTCTCATTCTCATCCATTTCTAAACAGTGTTTAATTTCAGACTTTCTTCTTTAACCAAATAATTATTTAGTGGAGCATCTGCTTTTTTTGCTTTTTTAAAAGCTGCTTTTAAACTTCAGATCAAAATGTTTTCCACATTCCTTCATAAATAATTTTAATATATTACTACATGGTGGTCAGAATACGTGATCTAAACAACTTCTGATTTTCAGAATTCATTGACATTTTTCTTGTGGCTTAAATATATCATATATTTGTGTGAATATTTCATAGGCATTTGAAAATGTGTATTCAATGTTTTTGGAATATGAAATGCTGTATGTTTCTTAAATCAGGCTTATTGTCATTTAAATCTCAAATTCTTTCTATCTTTATCTGTGTATAAATATATACACTCTGTTTAATCTTATCTAACTTATCAATTTAATTTTTTCATATTAGTAAAGAGTTCTAGTATACATAATTGAGTTGATCATACTCTTGAATTCATGGTGTTTTGCCATCACTTATCTTCAAAGGGCCTCTGCTTGTTTTATTCTTTTTCTCCTTTAACTACTATCTCCAGTTTTATTCCTTCATAAGTAGCAACTCCAGTATATTTAATATATTTCTATTCAATCTATCTAATTACTTAGACTTATGTGTTTACCTGAAAAAATACAGTGTTGTCTAATGTGCACTCATATAAATCAGTTTACATAAAGCATTTTGAACTGTAAGTTTATTTTATTTCTTCCCTTTCTTCACTGAACCATATATTACTGAAATATATCTATGGTACAACTAGTTTGTTTCTGATTTACTATATGTAGAGGCCACATTTTATTGAATCATTCCCTTAGTAATGGACACCTAAGTTACATTCATCTCTTTTCTCTCTCAAATAATGTTGCAATGAGCTCCCTTATACATGTCTCTAACAAGAAACTTTCTCTGGGCTAATTAAGAACTGAATTATTGGGCGATGGGAACGCATGGATTTAATTTCACTAAGTGCTGCTAGACTGCTATTCTGAATGGCAATACTGTTTTACCTGCCCACCAGCTATTCATGAGTATTCCTAATGCTCTCTTCATATACTTATGAGCCATTTGTTTCTCCTTTTGTATACTGCCTTCTTATATCCTTAACTCATTTTTCCAAAGAGTTTTTATTTATCTATTGCTTATTTGTAGAATTTCTTTATATATATTTGAATTATTAATCTTTTGTTAGCTCTAAAAGTTGCAATTATCTTCTTTCAGTCTGTTACATATCTGGTCATTTCTTTAGAGTCCTTCATTGAACAGAAATCTTTAATTTTAATATAATCAAATCTTTTTCTACTCTATGATTGTGATTTTAGAAGTCTCATTTAAGAAATCCTTCGCAACCACAAGGCACAATATTTTCTCCAATAATTTCCTTCACCAGTTTTGTAGTTTTACTTTCAGATTCACATTAACATCTATTTATTTGAAGATTATTTTTGTGTATGGCATAAAGTATGAATTCAATTTTATTTTCCTCCACAAAGTGGGGCAATTTCCCAAATAAGGTATTAAATAACACATCTTTTCCCCCATTGATTGATGATATCTCTATCATATGCCAAGTTCTCATATACATGAGTCTCTGCAGGTACTATATTGCGATGCATTGGTCTATTTGTAACACTGTTACAACAGCATTATAATATGTCCTTCTATCTGGTATGGTAAGGCAACTTCCTCATCATTATTGCTTTTCAAAGAGTCTGTCTTTCAAATAAATACCATAATTACTTTCTCAAAGTTCCCACCAAAATTTTCCTGGAATATTGATTGAAATTGCATTCAAATTAAAGACTAATTTAGAGATAATACACTTAAGACCCATTCAAAACCCCCAATAGCAAAGAGTTGGAACCAACCCAAATGTCCAACAACAATAGACTGGATTAAGAAAATGTGGCACATATACACCATGGAATACTATGCAGCCATAAAAAATGATGAGTTCGTGTCCTTTGTAGGGACATGGATGAAACTGGAAAACATCATTCTCAGTAAACTATCGCAAGGACAAAAAACCAAACACCGCATGTTCTCACTCATAGGTGGGAATTGAACAGTGAGAACTCATGGACACAGGAAGGGGAACATCACACTCCGGGGACTGTTGTGGGGTGGGGGGAGGGGGGAGGGACAGCATTAGGAGATATACCTAATGCTAAATGACGAGTTAATGGGTGCAGGAAATCAACATGGCACATGGATACATATGTAACAAACCGGCACATTGTGCACATGTACCCTAAAACCTAAAGTATAATAAAAAAAAAAAAAAAAAAAAGATTCCAATTCGCAATTTCAGTGTTTGTGTTCCAAGGTTGTTTTAATGTCTCATTGTGCTGAAATTTCAAAATAGACTTTAAAAAGCTGAGTTAAGCACTTAGCTAAAGTTTTTGACAAAGAGCAAGAGAGTAAGCCCAAATATATAAGAAGAAATAAGGAAGAAAGATAAGAAAAGAGGAAATGACACTAGAGGTGATTAAAGAAACCAAAACCAAATTACTTTAATAATAAGATAGATAAACCTTGGACAAAACTGATAAAGAAAAAATGCAACTTAACAGAATCCATGAAAAGTGAGAAACACAGATAATTTTTTAAGTAACTAATGATATTATGAAAAATATGTATCCACAAATTTGAAAACCTGGGTTTTAAATATATATATTTCTATATTGTTTAAATGACAAAATGAAAAAGGGGCCTTGGCAGAGTTTTGTTAAAAGTTAAATACATGGCCAAGCATGGTGGCTCATGCCTGTAATCCCAACACTTTGGGAGGCAGAGGCGGGCAGACCACTTGAGGCCAGGAGCTTGAGACCAGCCTGGCCAACATGGTGAAATCCCATCTCTACTAAAAAATATAAAAAACTAGCCAGGTACACACCTGTAATCCTGACTACTTGGAAGGCTGAGGCAAGAGAACTGCCTGAATCCGGGAGGTAGGGGTTGCAGTGAGCCAAGATCATGCCACTGCACTCCAGCCTGGGTGAGACTCTGTCTCAAAAAAAAAAAAAAAAAAAAAAAGTTACACACACACACACACATACACACACACAAATACACACACAACTACACATACCAATCTAGAGACATGAAGTTTCTGTTCATATTCCATCAAATTTCATACTTACTTTGGCATTCAGTAAATTCATCAGTGTTGGCCAATTCTCTGATAAAATCCTTAAAATGCACCACTTCATCTTAAAAAAAGGAAGTAACAATTTAGATATTGTTGTTAAAATGATCATTTGATGTTATAAAACCAGAGCTGTAAAACATGAAAATAAAGTGGAGGAATGAATTATCTTGTGTTGTATCCAATATGCACATCAGATCCAAAATAAAAGCGGCCAGACATGTAACTTTGAAAATAAGTTCCTTCAATACAAACTCATCAATTAAAAGATAATTTCCTTGGGCATTTAAAGTTTCTTCTGACATACTCCAACTTTGTTAATTTAAAGTGAAATAATTACTCACCATTAGGATTAGTATTATCCAAAGTGTTCTGTATTTTATCATCTGTCAGATAGATTCCCATGGCATTTAAATTTTTCTGGAGACCAGAAATGGCTGTAACATCATTTTTGTGAATGTTGTTGTTGTAAAATTTATCTTCTGGGAAGAGATAATTACTTTCAGTTAGAAAGAAATTTTCATGTTTCTCCTTTATATTTTAAAGATAGGTGGTTAAAATTTCCCAACATATGAAATTACACTCAAGAAAAATGATAGTATTATTTATTTGTATTTATTTATGTCCTTCTCTGTTGCCAAAATAAGTTAACTGACAAGAAATAGACACCAAAAAAATACAAATGTAAGTGAAAAAATTGGGGGAAAGGAAGAGAGCAATAAAAATAAGATAAAAAAGAGCAATAGACAAAATATATTTCATAAGGTCATATACACAAATTTTGCAAGAATACCACATTTGTATATACTGAACAAAGCCTTCAAAGTAAATAAAGCAAAAACTGACATAATTAAAGGGAGGAATAAATGATTCTACAGTGAGAACTGGGGATTTTAACACCTTGCTATCAGTAACTAATAGAACAAGTAGAATAAAAAACAGTAAGAATTAGAAGACCAGACCAAATTAGCAAACATTGTAACCTAACTGATATTTACAGAATGCTATCCAACAAATGCAGAATGCACATTCTTTCAGGTACACATGGAACATTCACTTAGATGGACCATAACCAGGGCTATAAATAAATCTTAATTAATTTAAGAATTTAAATCATGCAAAATATATTCTCTGGCCAAATGTATTAAATTAGAAATCAGGCTTGGCACAGTAGCTCACACCTATAATCCCAACACTTGGGGAGGCCAAGGCAGGAGAAATGCTTGAGCCCAGGAGCTCAAGACCAGCCTGGAACACAAAATGAGACCCCATCCCTATAGAAAAAATGTTTAAAATTAGCCAGGCGTAATGGTGTGTGCCTGTAGTCCCAGTTACTTGCAAGGCTGAGGCAAGAGGTTGCTTGAGCCCAAGAGCTGGAGGCTGCAGTGAGCCATGACCATGCCACCTGCACTCCAGCCTGAGCAACAAGAAAGACCCTCTCCCTAAAACAAATAAATAAATAAGTTAGAAATCAATAATAATTAAGATATCTAGAAAATGTCCCAATATTTGGAAATTAAAGACTACATTTCTAAATAACCTATACTTCAAAGAAAAAATCATTAGGTAAATTAGAAAATATTTTAGTAAATGATAAAGCACAACATAACAATGTTTGTGAGATGCAATGAAAGACATATTGGGGAAAATTTGCAGTTTTAAATGTTAGAAAAGAATAAAAATCAGTTACCTAAGCTTCTATCTTAACAAGCTAGCAAAGAAGGGTAAACGAAGTCCAAAGTAAACAAAGACCAAATGATAGTAAAAATAAAAATATAAACCAATGAAAAAGAAAAACAAAAGAGAAAAGTTAACAAAAATTAACAAAATCACCATTTGTGTAAAATTATTAATAAATTTAATAACCTCCTAGCAAGACTGGTTACAAACAAAAAAGAGAAAACAGAAATTACAAACATCAGGAATGAAAAATAAGACATCACACTATAGACAGTAAAAGGATAATAAGGGGATATTATGAACAACTTTATGACAATAAACCTGATAAATTACATAAAATAAACATTTTGACAAGACACAGTTCCAATTATAAAAAGTATATTTCTTCTTTATGATACTTACAGAAAGATATAGTGACTACAGAAAGATTTAGAAGAGGGAGGCTCTAAACAGCTATACATCCACTGAATAAATAGAGCTCAATATTTTAAATCTTCAGGAATAGATGGTGAATTCTACCAAACATTTAATGAAAACAATAATCCTAATCATAATCATAAACTGATATGGTTTGGCTGTGTCCCCACCCAAATCTCACACTGAACTGTAATAATCCTCACGTGTCAAGGGTGGGGCCGGTGGAGATAATCGAATCATGGGGGCAGTGTCCCCGTAAGTGAGTAAGTCTCATGAGATCTAATGGTTTTATAAATGGGAGTTCCCCTGCATGAGCTCTCTTGCCTGCCGCCATGTAAGAGGTGACTTTGCTCCTCATTAGCCTTCTACCATGATTGTGAGGCCTCCCCAGCCATATGCAACTGTGAGTCAGTTAAACCTCTTTCTTTTATAAGTTACCCAGTTTCAGGTATTTCTTTATTAGCAGCATTAGAACAGACTAATGCACAAACTCAACCAGAAATAAAAGAGGGAGGGAAGACTTCCCAACTCATTTTATGAGGCCAGCATAACCCTAACAAAAAAATCTGGAAAAGACACTAAAAGAAAACTATAGACCAATATCCCTCATAAACATATACTCAAAAATCTTTAATAAAATATTAGAAAATCAATAAGGTTAAGAGCTCTGTTGTATAACATGGTGACTACAGTTAATAACAATGTATAATATTTTTGAAAATTGCTAAGAGAAAAGATTTTAAGTGTTCTCATCACAAAAATAGGTATGTGAGGTAAAACATGTTAATTAATTCAATTTAGCCATTCCACAATGTATGTACATATTTTGAATCATGCAATACACAGTACATACAATTTGTATTTGTCCATTTAAAAATTAAAGGGTGACCATAGTTAATCATGTATTGAATGTTCTCACTACAAAGAAATGATAAATGTTTGAGCTGATGGTGTGAAAGGAAAATAAATCTCGGTATCCCAAAATCACTAAGCCGAAGGGAAAAGTCAAGCTGGGAACTCTGTCAGGCAAACCTGCCTCCCATTCTATTCCTAAAGGAGATAGCAACAGAGATAAAAAATAAAATAAAATAAAATAAAATAAAAGAAGAAGCTACATACCTTCCTAACAATTTGCCCATAAGGAAATTCCCCACTTCAAGTTGTCTTCCCCCCACCGTTCTGGACCAAACCAATGTACATCTTACATGTATTGATTGATATTTCATGTCTCCCTAAAATGTATAAAACCAAGCTGTGCCCCAACCACCTTGGCACTCAGGACCTCCTGAGTCTGTGTCATGGGCACACCCTTAACCTTGGCAAAAATAAACTTTCTAAATTAATTGAATCCTGTTTCTGATATTTGGGGTTCACAACCAGTTGCTAATTACACTGATTTGATTATTATACAACATATAAATGAAACAACACATTGTACCCCATAAATATGTACAATTATGTATCAATTTAAAAATTTTTTTAAAACACTTCTAATGTGTAGATTAACTTCTTGATTTATATTTAAATATGAATCTTCAGCAAAATAGCAAAAGCAACCATCTTGATTTAATGTCCTAGTATTTTCTTCCCATATATGAATTGTATAACCTTAAGTGAGGACAATAAAATCAGTTAAACTGTAAGTTTAGAACAGACCTGAGGGATAATTTTGCACAGCAGCTTTACTAATGGTACATTGTTGGTTCAACAAAATGTTGGTTACACATATACACACATACACACACACACACACACACACACACACACACAACTTAGTGGGAAACAAACAGCCAAAGGGATCAGTACCTCAACTTTGGGGGTCCTCAAATAAAGCTTTATTTGGAATTTGTAATATTGCAACCAGAACCAATCAGAATCCATTTTTTCTAGGGAGGATTGGTAGTATAAATGAGAGTACAAAGTACATTCAAAGTATATGCATGCAATGACTGCCAAACTCAAACCACTTCATATTTAATCATTTACATGATATTCCACAAAAGGCAAAACTATAGGGACGAAGAATGAATCAGTAGTTGCCAGGGGCTCAGGGTAGAGGAAGAAATGGATTACAAAAGGGCATAAGAGACTTCTGGGGGATAATATAGTCTATATGTTGTGTACAGTAAAGGTTACATTACATTATTTTTAAGAATCCAAAGAACTGTATACCTAAAAAGAGTGAATTTTGCTATATGTACCTTATACCTCAAAAAGCATGAATGTTTAAAAAATGTGATCAAGAGAGTCACTGAAGATACATGAGAACATAACAGTGATAAAAATTCTACTGGATTTGTCAAAAGTTTTAAAAATTATTTTCTAATAATTTCAGAAGTCAAATATGCCTGCTGAATAACCTCAAAGAATAATATATAATCTAGTAATTTTCTAGCACTACCAAGTAAGACTACCTAAAATTTTCAGTTTGGGTTAAGCTTAGCAATATTTGCCTTAGAATTCAAACAGAAGTTATGTAATCTAATCTTGTGTTGTTTTATATTCATATTGTATTGCTTCTTACTTACCTGTGCTTTAGCTATCGAACCCTGTATTGTTTTTAACATGCAAACCACTGCTTGCCTTTCTAGATCTGGGCAATAAGTGCATATTAAATAAAACTTACCTGCAGCTTTAGGAATTGTCAATACATCGGATAATTTAGTCATAAATTCTTGAATGGTAACCCTGCCACTTTCTGTAAGGCAAAGCATAATTTAATTAAATGAAAGAATTACTGTTTCAGAATTAAATAATATAGCTCAAGCTAATAGTCAAATTATAACAAAAGTTAAAAGCTTGAGAGTAAGGCTGGGCTACTCTCTTGCATGCATATGATTATCAATTTCTGCTCATTCTATTTCCAAATACTTCTTGAATTTACTGCTGCATTAACTAATACCTTTGTTATTACAATAGCATCTTTAAAAACCTATGCCACCAGTCTCATCTTCTATTTATTTTCCACAGTATGTCAAGGGATGTATTCCTCTTTAAAATAATTGATTATTCCTATGCATAAAACCCTTCAGTAGCTCCTAATTGCCTACAAAACTACAGAATAAATATAATACTGAGGAGGTGAGGGAGGGAAATTATAGACCAATATTACTCATACATGTGTTAAAGTATAAGTAAAATACTATTTATAGGATTCAGCAGTACAACAATGAAAAAAAATTCAAGATACTTTCAGAACAGACATTCTCACTGAGAGTGATACTGCTCTCAAGGGGTGAAACTGGTTCTTAGGAGAAAAAAATCTCAGATATTACAATAGTTTGTGGCCATAGTACTTAAACAGATATATGGTATATCTGTGGTATTAAATTTTCATGGGGGGTGGGGGATAATTAGGAACTAAAATGTCTATAAAGTCTTCTTATGGGTGCGAGAGAAAAAAAGGTTAGAAACACTGCTTTAGTATGACAGTAGACAAGTAAATTTAATCTCTCCACATGGTCTCCAAAAATCCATACAAATTAACAAGTAAGGCAAGTAAAATAACCTATAGTCCATGCCTACAGTGTAACTAAGAGGCAGAATATTAAACATTTGGATTTGCATATAAGTCAGAAAACAAAAATCTAGGACCAGCACAGTCAGCTTCAGAGCCTACACCAAAGAGGAAACTCAGGCCAGACATGGTGGCTCACGCCTGTAATCCCAGCACTTTGGGAGGCTGAGGCGGGCAGATCACTTAAGGTCAGGAGTTCCAAACCAGCCAGGCCAACATGGTGAAACCCCGTCTCTACTGAAAATACAAAAATTAGCCAGGTGTGGTGGCAGGAGCCTGTAATCCCAGCTACTTGGGAGGCTGAGGCAGACGAATTGCCTGCACCTTCAAGGCGGAGGTTGCAGTGAGCCGAGAATGTGCCACTGCACCCCAGCCTGAGCAACAGAGCAAGAATCTGTCTTTAAAAAAAAAAGGAAACTAAAATGCAATTTCATAGACGAAAGAATAAGGAAATGTCTTTGTAATACAGAACATGGATAATATCAATGTGAGTTTACCCATAAGAAGAGAGTCCCCTTGCTGTGTAGGGAAATACTAAGAACAAGTCAGAGAGCTGATGAATGAAAGCCTTAACTTCTGGGGAGATGAAACAAAGAAGCTTGGAAATACAGGAGGCCAAAGATAGCAGTCTTGAGATGGTATATGAGGGAAGCAGAAAATTAATGTTAGAACCTGGGTACAGGACAGATTCCGAAAGTGAATAGCATTATACAAAGCTTGGTAGAAAAATCGCACTAGTTCACCAGTAATGGATCCAAACCAAGAAGAAATCCTTGATTTACCTGAAAAAGAGTTCAGGAAGTTAATTATTAAGCTAATCAGGGAGGGACCAGAGACAAGCAAAGCCCAATGCAAGGAAATCCAAAATATGATACAAGAAGTGAAGGGAGAAATAGTCAAGGAAATAAAGAAAAAACCATCAAAAATTCGGGAAATTTTGGACATCCTTTCAGAAATGCAAAATATTCTGGAAAGTCTCAGTAATAGAGCTGAACAAGTAGAAGAAAGAAATTCAGAGCTCGAAGATAAGGTCTTCTAATTAATCCAACAAAGACAAAAAAAAGAATAAGAAAATATGAAGAAAGCCTCCAAGAAGTCAGTGATTACGTTAAACAACCAAATATAAGAATAATCAGTGTACCTGAGGAAGAAGAGAATTCTAAAAGCCTGGAAAACCTATTTGAGGGAATAATCGAGGAAAATTTCCCTGGCCTTGCTAGAGACCTAGATATCCAAATACAAGAAGCACAAAGAACATCTGGGAAATCCATAGCAAAACAATCTTCACCTAAGCACACTGTCATCAGGTTATCCAAAGTTAAGAGGAAGGAAAGACTCTTAAGAGCTGTGAGACAGAAGCACCAGGTAACCTGTAAATGAAAACCTATCTGATTAACAGCAGATTTCTCAGCAGAAACCCTACAAGGTAGAAGGGATTAGGGCCCTATCTTCAGCCTCCTCAAACAAAACAATTATCAGCCAAGAATTTTTATATCCAGTGAAACTGAGCATCATATATAAAGGAAAGACACAGTCTTTTTCAGACAAATGAATGCTAAGAGAATTCGTCATTACCAAACCACCACTACAAAAGCTGCTAAAAGGAGCTCTAAATCTTGAAACAAATCCTGGTAACACATCAAAACAGAACATTTTTAAGCACAAAATACACAGGACCTATAAAACAAAAATACAAGTTAAAAAGCAAAAACAAAAAACAAAAAAAACCAAAGTACACAGACAACAAAGAACACGATGAATGTAACCGTACCTCACATTTCAATACTAACACTGAATGTCAAAGGCCTAAATGCTCCACTTAAAAGATACAGAACCACAGAATGGGTAAGAACTCACCAACCAACCATCTGCTGCCTTCAGAAGACTCACCTAGCACATAAGGACTCAAATAAACTTAAAGTAAAGGGGTGGAAAAAGGCATTTCATGCAAATGGACACCAAAAGTAAGCAGGGGTAGCTATTCTTATATCAGACAAAGCAAACTTTAAAGCAACAGCAGTTAAAAGAGACAAAGAAGGACATTATATAATGATAAAGACCTTGTCCAACAGGAAAATACCACAATTCTAAACATATATGTGCCTAATGCTGGAGCTCCCAAATTTACAAAACAATTACTAATAGACCTAAGAAATGAGGTGGACCTATGTCTCCACATCCTCTCCAGCACCTGTCATTTCCTGACTTTTTAATGATTGCCATTCTAACTGGTGTGAGATGGTATCTCACTGTGGTTTTGATTTGCATTTCTCTGAAGGCCAGTGATGATGAGCATTTTTTCATGTGTCTGTTGGCTGCATAATTGTCTTATTTTGAGAAGTGTCTGTTCATATCCTTCACCCACTTTTTGATGGGTTTTTTTGATTTTTTTCTTGTAAATTTGTTTGAGTTCATTGTAGATTCTGGATATTAGCCCTTTGTCAGATGAATAGATTGCAAAAATTTTCTCCCATCCTATAGATTGCTTGTTCACTCTGATGGTAGTTTCTTTTGCTGTGCAGAAGCTCTTTAGTTTAATTAGATCCCATTTGTCAATTTTGGCTTTTGTTGCCATTGCTTTTGGTGTTTTAGACATGAAGTCCTTGCCCATGCCTATATCTTGAATGGTATTGCCTAGGTTTTCTTCTAGGGTTTTTATGGTTTTACGTCTAACATTTAAGTCTTTAATCCATCTTGAATTAATTTTTGTATAAGGTGTAAGGAAGGGATCCAGTTTCAGCTTTCTACATATGGCTAGCCAGTTTTCCCAGCACCATTTTTTAAATAGGGAACTCTTTCCCTATTTCTTGTTTCTGTCAGGTTTGTCAAAGATCAGATAGTTGTAGATATGTGGCATTACTTCTGAGGGCTCTGTTCTGTTCCATTGGTCTATATCTCTGTTTTGGTACCAATGCCATGCTGTTTTGGTTACTGTAGCCTTGTAGTATAGTTTGAAGTCAGGTAGCATGATGCCTCCAGCTTTGTTCTTTTGGCTTAGGATTGACTTGGCAATGCGGGCTCTTTTTTGGTTCCATATGAACTTTAAAGTAGTGTTTTCCAATTCTGTGAAGAAAGTCATTGGTAGCTTGATGGGGATGGCATTGAATCTATAAATTACCTTGGGCAGTATGGCCATTTTCACGATATTGATTCTTCCTACCCATGAGCATGGAATGTTCTTCCATTTGTTTGTATCCTCTTTTATTTCATTGAGCAGTGGTTTGTAGTTCTCCTTGAAGAGGTCCTTCACGTCCCTTGTAAGTTAGATTCCTAGGTATTTTATTCTCTTTCAAGCAATTGTGAATGGGAGTTCACTCGTGATTTGGCTCTCTGTTTGTCTGTTATTGGTATATAAGAATGTTTGTGATTTTTGTACATTGATTTTGTATCCTGAGACTTTGCTGAAGTTGCTTATCAGCTTAAGGAGATTTGGGGCTGAGACGATGGGGTTTTTCTAGATATACAATCATGTCATCTGCAAACAGGGACAATTTGACTTCTTCTTTTCCTAATTGAATACCCTTTATTTCTTTCTCCTGCCTGATTGCCCTGGCCAGAACTTCCAACACTATGTTGAATAGGAGTGGTGAGAGAGGGCATCCCTGTCTTGTGCCAGTTTTCAAAGGGAATGCTTCCAGTTTTTGTCCATTCAGTATGATATTGGCTGTGGGTTTGTCATAAATAGCTCTTATTATTTTCAGGTACGTCCCATCAATACCTAATTTATTGAGAGTTTTTAGCATGAAGTGTTGTTGAATTTTGTCAAAGGCCTTTTCTGCATCTATTGAGATAATCATGTGGTTTTTGTCTTTGGCTCTGTTTATATGCTGGATTACATTTATTGATTTGCATATGTTGAACCAGCCTTGCATCCCAGGGATGAAGCCCACTTGATCATGGTGGATAAGCTTTTTGATGTGCTGCTGGATTCAGTTTGCCAGTATTTTATTGAGGATTTTTGCATCGATGTTCATCAGGGATATTGGTCTAAAATTCTCTTTTTTTGTTGTGTCTCTCTGTTGGTGGGACTGTAAACTAGTTCCACCATTGTGGAAGTCAGTGTGGTGATTCCTCAGGGATCTAGAACTAGAAATACCATTTGACCCAGCCATCCCATTACTGGGTATATACCCAAAGGATTATAAATCATTCTGCTACAAAGACGCATGCACACGTATGTTTATTGCAGCACTATTCACAATAGCGAAGACTTGGAACCAATCCAAATGTCCAACAATGATAGACTGGATTAAGAAAATGTGGCACATATACACCATGGAATACTATGCAGCCATAAAAAAGATGAGTTCACGTCCTTTGTAGGGACATGGATGAAGCTGGAAACCATCATTCTCAGCAAACTATCGCAAGGAAAAAAAACCAAACACTGCATGTTCTCACTCATAGGTGGGAACTGAACAATGAGAACACATGGACACAGGAAGGGGAACATCACACACTGGGGCCTGTTGTGGTGGGGGATGGGGGAAGGATAGCATTAGGAGATATACCTAATGTTAAATGACGAGTTAATGGGTACAGCACACCAACATGGCACATGTATATATATGTAACAAACCTGCACGTTGTGCACATGTACCCAAAAATTTAAAGTATAATTAAAAAAAAAAAGAAATGAGGTGGAGAGCAACACAATAATAGTGCGGGACTTCAATACTCCACTGACAGCACTAGACAGTTCATCAAGACAGAAAGTCAACAAAGAAACAATGGACTTAAACTATACCTTGGAATAAACGGACTTAACAGATGTATGCAGAACATTTCATCCAACAACTGCAGAAGACACATTCTATTCACAGCATGGAACTTTCTCCAAGATAGACCATATGGTAGGTCATAAAGTGAAACTCAATAAATTTAAGAAAATTGAAATTATATTGAGCACTCTCTCTGGCCACAATGGAATAAAACTGGAAATCAACTCCAAAAGAGACCTTCAAAACCATGCGAATACATGAAAATTTAAATAACCTGCTCCTGAATGAGCATTGAGTCAAAAATGAAATCAAGATGGAAATTTTAAAATTCTTTGAACTGAATGACCATAATGACACAACCTATCAAAACCTCTGGGATACAGCAAAGGCAGTGCTAAGAGGAAAGTTCATAGCCTTAAATGCCTACATCAAAAAGACTGAAGGAGCACAAACTGACACTCTAAGGTCACACCTCAAGGAACTAGAGAAGCAAGAACAAACCAAACCCAAACCCAGCAGAAGAAGGGAAATAACCAAGATCAGAACAGAACTAAATGAAATTGAAACAAAAAAATACAAAAGATAAATGAAACAAAAAGCTGGTTCTTTAAAAAGATAAATAAAATTGATAGACCACTGGTGAGATTAACCAAGAAAAGAAGAGAGAAAATCCAAATAACCCCACTAAGAAACAAAACAGGAGATATTACAACTGACACCACTGAAATACAAGAGATCATTCAAGGGTACTCTGAACACCCTTGTGCACATAAATCAGAAAACCTAGAAGACATGGATAAATTCCTGGAAAAATACAACTCTCCTAGCTTAAATCAGGAAGAATTAGGTATCCTGAACAGACCAATAACAAGCAGCAAGATTGAAATGGTAATTAAAAATTACCAACAAAAAAAAGTCCAGAACCAGATGATTCACAGCAGAATTCTACTAGACATTCAAAGAAGAATTGGTACCAATCCTTTTGACACTATTCCACAAGACAGAGAAAGAAGGAACCCTCCCTAATTCATTCTATGAAGCCAGCATCATTCTAACACCAAAACCAAGAACGGACATAACTGAAAAAGAAAACTACAGACTGATATCCTTGATCAATGTAGATGCTAAAATCCTTAACAAAATACTAGCTAACCGAATCCAACAACATATCAAAAAGATAATCCACCATGATCAAGTGGGTTTCATACCAGGGATGCAGGGATAGTTTAACATACACAAGTCAATAAATGTGATACACCACATAAACAGAATTAAAAACAAAAATAGCATGACCATGCAGAAAAAGCATTTGACAAATCCAGCATCTCTTTATGATTAAAACCCTCAGCACAATAGGCATACAAGGGACATACCTTAATGCAATAAAAGCCATCTATGACAAACCCACAGCTGACATAATACTGAATGGCAAAAAGTTGAAAGCATTCCCTCTGAGAACTGGAACAAGACAAGGATGCCCACTCTCACCATTCCTCTTCAACATAGTACTGGAAGTCCTAGCCAGAGTAATAAGGCAAGAGAAAGAAAGGCATCCAAACTGGTAAAGAGGAAGTCAAACAGTCACTATTTGCAGATGATATGATTGTTTACCTCAAAAACCCTAAGGACTCCTCCTGAAGGCTCCTAGAACTGATAAAAGAATTCAGCAAAACTTCCAAATACAAGATTACCATACACAAATCAGTAGTTCTTCTATACACCAACAGTGACCAAGCGGAGAATCAAATCAAGAACTCAACCCATTTTACAATAGTTGCAAAAAAAAAAAAAAAAACTTAGGAATATACTGAACCAAGGAGTCAAAAGACCTACTTTTAGTTTTTTAAGGGATCTCCGTGTTGTTTTCCATAGTGGTTTTATTAGTTTACACTCCCACCAGCAGTGTAAAAGTGTTCCCTATTCACCACATCCATGCCGACGTCTATTTAATTATGGCCATTCTTGTAGGAGTAAGGTGGTATCTCATTGTGGTTCTAATTTGCATTTCCCTAACAAATAGTGATGTTGTGCGTTTTTTTCATATGTTTGTTGGCCATTTGTATATCTTCTTTTGAGAACTGTCTATTCATATCCTTTGCCCACTTTTTGATGGTTTTGTTTTTTTCTTGCTGACTTGTTTGAGTTCTTTGTAGATTCTTGATATTAGCCCTTTGTCAGATGTAGAGTTTGTGAATATTTTCTCTCATTCTGTGGGTTGTCTGTTTGCTGATTATTTCTTTTGCTTTGCAGAAACTTTTCAGTTTAATTAAGTCCCATCTATTTATTTTTGTTTTGGTTGCATTTGCTCTTGGGTTCTTGGTCATGAACTCTTTTCCTAAGCCAATGTCTAGAAGAGTTTTTCTAATGTTATATTCTATAATTTTTATGGTTTCAAATCTTTGATTTAAGTCTTTGATCCATCTTGAGTTGATTTTGTATAAGGTGAGTGATGAGGATACAGTTTCGTGTTTCTACATGTGATTTGCCAATTATCCCCATGCCATTTGTTGAATAGGGTGTCCTTTCCCTACTTCATGCTTTTGTTTTGTTGAAGATCAGTTGGCTGTATTTGGCTTTAACTGTGGGTTCTCTATTCTGTCCCATTGGTCTACATGCCTATTTTTATACCAGTACCATGCTGTTTTGATAATTATTGCCTTGCAGTATAGTTTGAAGTCAGGTAATGTGATGCTCCAGAGTTGTTCTTTTTGCCTAGTCTTACTTTGGCTATGCAGGCTCTTTTTTAGTTCTATATGAATTTTAGGACTTTTTTCTAGTTCTATGAGGAATGATCATGGTACTTTGGTGGGAATTGCAGTGAATCTGTAGATTGCTTTTGGCAGTATGGTAATTTTCACAGCATTGATTCCACGCATCCATGACCATTTGTTTGTGTCATTGATGATCTCTTTCAGCAGTGTTTTGTAGTTTTCCTTGTAGAGATCTTTCACCTCCTTGGTTCAGTATATTCCTAAGTATTTATTTATTTTTTTGTAGTTGTTGTGAAGGGGATTGAGTTCTTGATTTGATTCTCAGCTTGGTCATTGTTGGTGTATAGCAGTGCTACTAATTTGTGTACACTGATTTTATATCCTGAAATGCTACTGAATTCATTTATCAGATCTAGGAGCTTTTTGGATGAATCTTGAGGGTTTTCTGGGTATACAATCATATCATTGATGAAAAGTGACAGTTTGCCTTTCTCTTTACTGATTTGGATGCGCTTTATTTTTTTCTCTTGTCTGATTGCTCTGGATCACACCAGACAGCAATTTTTAAACTGTGATATTTGACAAAGTTTTGACATTTGTAAACACAAATAAGCAATAATCACAATAAAATAATGAACACACTTATCATACCCAAAAGGATTTTATATCATTTTGTCATATTTGTTTTGCTATTGTCTAAGAAATTGAGTAATTTTTAAAGTAAAAAATCCAAAAGACAAGGAAAGAGAAAAGGAAATATGAAACAGGTGGCTGAAATAGAAAGTACTAGTAAAATGGTAGATTTAAACCCAAATACTTTAGTAATCTCATACGTGTAAGTTAACTACATGGTTTAATTAAAAGACATATTACTAATTAATTAATGGGAGTGAAGGAATAAATCGTCCCTGCCGAAGAATTTCAAATAATTTTAAAATGTAGAAGGAATGAGGGAAGTAGAAAATCAACATTAGAACAACACAGTAATAATTGCTACCGGCTAGCAATTCATCTGCCAATGAATGCTAAAATTAGTGGGAGAAACTTAGAGGAGAAACAGAATACTTGCACAGTCTCAAAGTATCTCCTCCAAAAATATTTATTAATTACTGTGGTTATTTTAACACACGTTCACAAATTCTTTGATACTCCTCCCTCCAGAAGAATAGCCTAATTTTCTTCTTCTTGAGCATGGGGCTAAACTTTATGACTTGCATCTAACAAAAACTGTGAAAAAAGGAAAAAGAGTAACTTTACAATGAAAAAATATGGCAGACACCATTTCAAGTGATCAAGTGATCATACTATCATCAGTAACAAATCATGTTAATATAATGTATTATATGTTGCAATAAAAAGGGCACTTTACCTTTGGGGTATTCTTCCCAAAAGCCCATAACCCCAGGCAAATCATGAGATAAACCCAAACTAAGGGTTTATACAAAATATCTGACCAATACTCTTCCAAAGTGTCATGCTCACTAAATAGAAGGAAAGACTGAGAAACTGTCATAGACTAGAGAAGGCTAATAAGACATGACAGCTAAATGCAACATGGTATCCCAGGCTAGATCCTGGGACATTAAAGCACATTAGTGAAAACTAGTGAAATCCAAATATATTCTGTAGTTTAATGAATGGTACTCTCCCAATATTAATATCTCTGTTTTAATAAATGTTACATGGTTATGTATGATGCTAACATTAGGGGAAGCTGGGTAGGGTACACAGGAACTCTGTACTATCATTAAAACTCTTCTGTAAATGTAAACATTTCAAATAAAACATTTTTTAAGATACTAACAGGCTAGCAAAGCCATGTACTATTCATGAGATACATCTAAAATATAAGGATACAGAAAGAATGAAAGTAAAATGACAAAAAAGATATGTTATCCCTAAAAAAAAGATAGCCAATGTTGCTATACTAGTATCAAGGTAGATGTTAAGATAAAAAGCATTATTAAAAACAAATATGGATACTTTATAATGAAATGGTCTATTAATTTGGATGATATATCAGTTTTTTTGAGACAGGGTCTCACTTTGTCACCCGGGTTGGAATGAAGTGGTACGAACACAGCTCACTGCAGCCTCAACCTCCTGGGCTCAAGCAATTCTTGCCTCGACCCCCCAAGTAGTTGAGACTACAGGCTCATGCTATCACACCGAGCTAATTTATTTATTTATTTTTTCTTTTTGAGATGGAGTCTCACTCTGTCACCCAGGCTGGAGTGCAGTGGTGCGATCTCAGCTCACTGCAAACTCCGCCTCCCGGGTTCACACCATTCTCCTGCCTCCGCCTCCCAAGTAGCTGGAACTACAGGCACCCGCCACCAGGCCTGGCTAATTTTTGTATTTTTAGTAGAGACGGGGTTTCACTGTGTTAGCCAGTATGGTCTTGATCTCCTTACCTCGTGATCCACCCACCTCAGCCTCCCAAAGTGCTGGGATTACAGGCGTGAGCCACCGTGCCTGGCCCATACCAAGCTAATTTTTGTACTTTTTGTAGAGACAGGGTTTCACCATCTTGCCCAGGCTGGTCTCAAACTCCTGAGCTCAAGTGATCCGCCTGCCTCAGCCTTCCAAAGTGCTGGGATTACAGGCATGAATCACAATGCCCAGCCTTAATTCTAAGTCAGCATGTTAACAACATGGGCTAAAACTATAGACAGCAAACACTGACAGAATTGAAAGGAGAAGTAGACAAATACATAATCATTGTATAAAATTGTGAAAGATTTTAGAACAACTGTTTCAGTAATTATTGAACAAAGAAATAAAACATCAGTAAGAATATAAAAAAATTGAATTTGACAATAAATCCGATCTAATATATAGAACACTCCCACCCAACCCAACTGCAGACTACATATTCTTCTCAATCACATGAAATATTTACTAAAAATTAGGAAATTATTACATTGATACAATGTAATAATATCATCTAATTCTCAAACACATTCACATTCTGCTATTTGTCCTGGTAATGCCATTTTTAGCAAAATGATACATATTTTGTGAATGCTATAAAGAAGGCACCGAGATTAACTTTTTTATAAATGAATATTCAATTGAAATAACATCATTTATTTAAAAGGCCATCCTTTCCTTGCTCCATTGCAGTGGTACCTTTGTTGTAACTTTATAACTTTGTTATAAATCTTGATGTAAAGTAACGTGAGTTTTGCAACTTTGTCTTCTTCAACTTTGCCCTGGCTATTTTGGCCCTTTGCATTTATTCTCATATTTAAAATCAGATTGTCAGTTTCTATAAAATTATGCTAAACTTTTGATTGGGATTGCATTGAATATATAGCTCAAATTGGTGAGAACTGAAAGCATATTGAAACTACAAAACATAATATATCTCTCCATTTATTTAGGTTTTTCTTTAAATTTTGTCAAAATTGTTTTGTAGTTTTCTGTTTAAAAATTATAAACTTGTTTCACTAGTTACTCCTAAATATTTACTTTTTTGTACCATTGCAAATCATATCTTTATTTTCATTTTATAATTGTTTGTGGCAAAATACAGAAATACAATTTTTGAACATAGAATTATAATTTTAAATTGATCATGTGTCAAGCAGCTCTGATAAATTTGCTCATTAACTGAAATACAACAATATAATAAGCAGTGTATAGATTCATATTTTTTCTACCTATTAATTATATTGTCAATGAGTAATGGAAGTTCTATTCTTCCCTTTTAATCCTTATCTTTCTTATTCTGTTTTGCCTGTGGTACTGGCTAGGACTTCCAGTACACTGTTGAATAGAAGTGATGATAGTAGACATTCTTGTCTCATTCCTAATCTCTGTGAGCAAGAATTTAAAATTTTCCTTTAAACATGATTGTTGTAGGTTTCTGTAAGTACCCCTTAACATGAAAGGGTGTTGAATTTGATCATATATGTTTTCTACAACTACTAAGATGATTTTTCTTCCTCCTTTACTTTGTAATATGAAGAATTACATTTTTATTTTTGTTAATTAATACCAATATTGCACTCCTAAAAATAATTCAACTTGTGATATATCTTTCCTTTTTATATATCACTAGATTTCATTTGATCCTATTTTATTAAAGCTTTTCCCATTTGTGGTCATGATGGGGACTGAATTATAATTTGGTGCCCATGTAAGGTTTTTATATGAAGATTACATAGGTCTCATAAAATGAGGTTGGAAATGTTCTTCCTGCTTCTAAACTCTGAAGGAGTTTATGTAAGAGTGGTACTATATCCTTCTTAAATTTTAAAATAACTTACCAATGAAGCCATCTGAACCTGGAGTTACTCTTCAGATTTTCTCATTATTCTTCAGCTACTTTTGGTAAGTTGAGTTTTTCAAGGAATTCATTCTTTTCATTAAAATTTTCAAATGCATTGGTATAAAAGTATAAGATCCTCTTAGTATCTTTTTTATGTCTGTGTACTCTGTAGTAATGTCCCTTTTTTCATTCCTGATATTGGTAACATTTCTTATATGTAGATCTCTTGGTAGTGAACTTTCTGTTTTTTAAAATATTATTTCATTTTTAAAAGATATTTTAATATAGAATACAATGTTCACAGCCTTTAAAAAAGTTTAGTATTCAATGTTATTCCATTGTCTCTGGCATTCATCAGAGATGGACCACAGCATTCTGAAAGACAGGTGCATTTCACCAGCACTGTAACTCCTGAACAGTAATAACCAATAAACTATTGACTCATGAACTAAGCTAGACTCCTCCAATGATAATTTTGTAAACATTTTTTGTAAAGAAAGCTACAAATATTTATTTATTATTATTATTATCATCATTATTATTTAGAGATGGGATCTCGCTCTGTCACACACGCTGGAGTGCAGCAGCATGATCACAGCTCACCGCGGCCTTGAACTCCTGGGCTCAAGCGATCCTCCTGTTTTCCTGAGTAGCTGGGACTACAGTTATGTGCCATCACACCTGACTTATTTTTAAATTTTTTGTAGGGACAGGGTCTTGCCATGCTGCCCAGGCTGGTCTCAAAGTCCTGGCCTCAAACGATCCCCCCACCATGGCCTCCCAAAGTGCTGAGATTTATAGGCATAAGCCACCACACCCAGCAATCAATATTTTTTTGCTCCTTAGAAAATAATGTATAACTTTTCACTGGTGGCTTTTAGGATTTTCTCTTTGTAGTTGGTTTTCAGCCATTTTACTCTCGTGTTCTTAAATGTGGTTTTCTTTGTGTTTATCCTATGGCCCCACAAATCCTGACAGGCTTGGTTACTGCCCATTGCCCTTAAACAGTTGTGGTGATTACTTATGTTGCTTAATTTTTACCAGATTTTATAGTTATTCTACAAAATACAAGCTACTTCATCATATACAGATAGAACCAGGTGAACCAGCTTTACGGGTAATTCTAGTTACCCTGCTCTGGTTAAAAATTACTGTTTAGGTTATTACTTTAAACAAAGCTATAGCAATCAAAAGTATGTGATATTGATATAACGATAGAATAAATATAAAAGGAATAGAATTGAGAGTCCAGAAATAAACCCATACATCTATGATCAATTGATTTTCTCTAAGGGTACCAAAATCATTCAGTGGAGAAAGAACAATGTTTTCAACAATGGATGCTAGGACAACTAAAAATCTGGACCAAAAAAGATAAAAATGGACTGTCATCTCACACCACATACAAAAATTAACTCTAATTTATTAAGGATTCAAATAAAAGAGCTAAAACTAGAAGAGAACTTTGGTGTAAACCTTCAGGAGTTTAGATTATCTTTATGATATCAAAAGAAACAACAAAATAAAATATAAATTGAACTTCACCAAATTCAAAATCATTTATGCTTCAAAGGACACCAGGAAAGAAAAAAAGACAACTAACGAAATGTGAAAAAATACTTGCAATTATCTACCTGATAAAGGTCTAATATCCAAAATATATGAATTAACTCTTAGAACTCAACAATAAAAAGCCTGATTTTAAAATGGGCAAAGGATTTGAATATACATGTTTCCAGAAAATCATTGAGGAGAAAGTATGTATCCCAGAACAAGTTTTTAATGCAGACAAAAGTGCCCTATTCTGGAAAATAATGCCAAAAAGGACACTTATTAGTAGGGAAGAGAAGCAAGCATCATGATTTAAGAAGGGTAAGCTAGCTCTAATGTTTTGTGCAAATGCAGTTAGGTTTAAAATCAGGACCGCCCTTATCCATAAAGCTGCTAACCCTCAAGCCTTGAAGGGAAAGATAAACTCCTGCTCCCATCTTTTGATTTTATAACAAGAAGGTTTGGAAAACCAGAATTCTTTTTCTAGATTGGTTCCATCAATGCTTTGTCCCTGAAGCAAGGAAGAGACTGCCTTTTAAAGTTCTTTTGATATTGGACAATGCCTCTGGCCACCCAAACTCTATGAATTCAACACCAAAGGCATTGAAGTGGTCTACTTGGCTCCAAATATGATATCAGCCTCTACATTAGGGGGTCATAAGAACCTTTAAAGGCTCATTACACATGGTACTCTATGGAAAGAATTGTCAACACTGTGGAAGAAAACCCTGACAGAGAGAACATGAAAGGCTTCAGTAGGATGCCACGTCAAGCCCCAAACAATAAACTCCTGCTGGAGAAAGCTGTGTCCAGATGTTGTGCATGACTGCACAGGATTTATAACAGAGCTAAACAAGGAGATCATGAAAGAGATTGTGGAAATAGCGAGAAAAAAAATGGTGAAGGGTGAAAGGAGAAATTCAAGAGTTAATATACACCACACCAGAGGAATTAACTGAAGATGACTTGATAGGGATGAATGCTTCCAAACCAGTGCCAGATGATAAGGAAGGAGACATAGAAGAAGCAATGCAAGGAAACAAATTGACATTAGACAATCTGGTAGAAGAGTTCCAATTATTCATGACTGCTTTGACTTATTTTATGACATGGACCCTTCTATGATATGGACACTGAAACTAAAGCAAACAGTGAAAGATTGGTATCATAGAGAAACATTCTTAGAGAAATGAAAAGCCAATAACGTCAGACAAGAAATTATGATGTATTTCTATAAAGTTAAATCAACTGTCCTTGCCTCTTCTGCCTCTTCTTCCACCACTTCCACCTCTTCCATCTCTCCCACTCCTGAGATAGCAAAACCAACTCCTCTTCCTACTCATCTTGAAGATGATGAGGATGAGGATGATCATCCAGTTACACTTAATGAAGAGTCAACATATTTTATCTTCCTTATGATTTTAACAATATTTTCTTTTCTCTAGCCATGTTATTGTAAGAAACAGTATTATATAAATATACCATAAAGATACGTGTTAATCATTTATGTTATTGATAAGGCTTCTACTCAACAGTAGACTATTAGTAATTAAGTCTCGGGGGAGTCTGAAATTATACATGAATTTTTGACAGTGCAGCCACTCGTTTTCCAGCCAGTCTCTTGAAGCAAAAGTATCCCCTTACCCTTGGACTTTTGGAAATGTGGACTTTCTTTCATTTTCATTAAGCAATCTTTTAAATCCAACTCTATATTATCTAGAAGGTGCCCCTAACCCCCACATTGTTCAAGAGTCAATTGTACTAATTCATGCTATAATATAAATGAACTTAGAAAACATACGCTATCAGCATGGATGTAGCTGGAGGCCATTATCCTAAGTGCATTAACACAGAAACAGAAAACCAAACACTGCATGTTCTCACTTATAAGTATGAGCTAAACATTGGGTACTCATGAACAGAAAGATGGCAACAATTGAAAGTGGAGACTACCAGAGGAGGGGAGGGGGAGAAGGGGAAAGGGTTGTAAAACTAACTATTGCATACTATCCTCAGTACCTGGGTGATGGGATCATTCATATCCCAAACCTTAGCATCACACAATATACCCAGGTAACAAGCCTGCACATGTACCCCCTGAATCTAAACTAAAAGTTGAAAAAAAGAGAAAGAAAGCATATGCTGTATAAAAGAAGTTAGACACAAAAAAATACAATATGATTACATTTATATGAAATGTTCAAAATAGGCAAATTCATACAGACAGAAAGTAGATGCATGGTTGTCAGTAGTTGGAGAGAAGTGGGAATGGAGAATAACTGCTAACAGGTACAGAGTTTCTTTCGGAGTCATGAAAATGTTTTGGAATTAGAAAGTGGTGATGGTTGCACAACTTTCTGAATATACTAAAAATCACTGAATGGTACACTTTAAAAGGGTGAAATTTATGGTATATGAATTATGTCTCAATTTTAAAAGCTACATCTGATTAAAAATACTATAAGGCATTCAATTTTAGAGATATTAAAATGTAAAAAATGTGATACAAAGACATTTGTTTCACCAAAGCATTTAGAAATACGCCATTGATAAGGGTATCCGCATCCATGAAGAGTTCTTTGGTAGGTGTTCTCTGCAGACTTGGGAGTTAGGAAAATATGTTGGTGTTGAAATGGTCTCCCTAATTTCAAAAAGAATAAGACAAACCTCAGGGACAGAGGCCAAGCAGAAGTCTTTAAATAGCAGGGACAAAATGATGTGGTTAGGCAACATAGATAGTGTGGTATTAAGAATAATACAGGGATTGATACTGCGGGGATTTAGAAGGACTGATTAACTGAAGTTAGGATTTCTATAACCGAAATAGATGAGCAGTCCAGTTGTGTACATCTGAAAACTCCAGAGGCATGACTTAAGATGTCACAAAAACTGGTGGTCCCTCATCCAATTCCACACATGATTTAATTCACAGATCAGAAGTCATTGAAGAAAAACCTAACTCCTTTGAGAAAGGACCTTGCACATATTAATCTTTTTAACCTTGCCTAGTTTTCCCCCTCATTATATCTTTGCCCAATTTTCTTCACTTATTTTTATATTATTATATTATTTATACTATACATCATAAGTGGCTTGAAATCCTTTTTAAAATTAGAGAGACTAAAAATTAAAAACTTGAAATCCAGATAGTCATTTTTAAATGTCATTTTTAAGTATCTATTTTCTAGCCATTCTCTTGAACAAGAAGTATTCACTTACCCTTGGACTTTTGGAAATGTGGACTTTCTTTCATTTTCATTAAGAAATCTTTTAAATCCACCTCCATATTATCTGGAAGGTCAAAGTCAAAAATGCTGACATTAAAAACCTGATACTGAATTGGCACATGAAATAAAGACCGATTTATAATAGTTAGCTAAAATTTCACTCTAGCTCACTTTTCTGTCTCAAATGATTGAAACTATTTCAATAGAACTTTTAACACTTTTTAAAACCACCCAGTGAATAGTTAATAATATTACTAGCAAACAATAGCTAACATTTTTGAGTTCCTTATATATACTAGGCACCCTTTTATGGTGTTTTACATATATTAAATCATGTAATCTTCATAACAATTCTATGATGTGCGTACTCTTCGCATGCCTATTTTTTTTTTTTTTTGAGACGGAGTCTTGCTCTGTTGCCCAGGCTGGAGTGCAGTGGCGCGATCTCTGCTCACTGCAAGCTCCGCCTCCCAGGTTCTGCATGCCTATTTTTGAAAGATGAAAGCACATGGAAATTAAATAACTTGTCCAGGTCACAAAGTCAGGAAATGTTAGAGGTTGTATTTGAATTGATGCAGTCTAAGGCCAGGGAGACAATGTTATTAGAATACACACATACATGCACATGTACATGTACAAACACACACACACACACACACAAACACACACACATACAGTCACAAGTTAAGTAAGGTGCAATAATGTGACACAGCAGACAATTTAGGGCTATAATTATATTAAGGAGACTTTGAGTTTAAACAAAATGGCAGACCTGGGTAGCACAGAAACCATCCCACTACAAACCCCTAGAGATGCTCTATGACATATAACATTCCATGGATGTGTGACTGAGTCATATGAAGGAAATAACAAAAAGTTAACTGGGAACTGAGATCCAGAATGCTAAGCATTGAGTACTAACACCAAAACTATCTTTGGGATAGAGATGAGACCCAGAAATGGCTAGGTCCTTGATTTAAATGCTCATACAGAGTCATAAAAAAAGATTCGAGCCCATAAAAATAAGAGTAGGAACTTAGCTATCAAATAAAACTGAAATGCTTAAAGGGTTTCAATCTTGGTTTTTTAAAAAAGAAATTAAAATATTATATTTATTGACTCAAATAAACAAGGAGGCCTAAATCTTCCCAATTCTGAGAGACAGTGGAGAAAAAAAAAATCTCTTGTGAGAAATTGAAGGCCCAGCATGCATCTCATGTGGGTGTGAAGTCAAAATTTATACCACTCTGATGATGTGAGAAAAGCGAGGTAAAAACATAAAAATTGATCTAGGTGAATAACAATCTGGGGAACCTGGCAAAATCAGTAACTAAACTGTACTGGGGAGGTATTCTTAAACCTAGGACTCACAGGATTCCCAGACACAAATTGGTTAAGATAAGCCCAAAATAAAAGTTCACCAAAAACCAACAGAACTCCACAGCTTCTAGAAGTATTCCCAAATGATTTGACTTCCTAAAAGTAAATGTGTATAGGAAAGGAGATCAAGTACATATTACATGAAGTCAAAGACAGAAAACAAAGGTAAATATGGACTACTTGAAAACAATCACTAAAACTAAATAACTTATTTTTAAATGTAGTGAGCCCTCCCATATTTTATTTGGTTAAAAATCAAAATGGAGCAAGTACTGTAAAAAAAAAAAAAAATGAAAGCGGATCTCCTCTGAAAAAGATTGCATATCAAAATAAGCTGCTGTTGTCATGTTTTTATTTTATTATACAATTTATGGTATTTTTCCACCCATGCTTATAAGTAATTAATGGTAATTAAATAAGCACATATAGTATCCATATGAGTATGAATAGATATGTTCAATAAATATTTAAATTAGTAGAGTGATTTGGCTCTAATTTGTATCAACCTAAGCCTCCAACAGAAAAATGACTCCCATTAGCATCTTATCCTTATAGGTACACTCTAAGATATTTTTCATAAGTAGAAAAAAAATGAAAAGAATCTCAGGCCAAAAAAATGCTCACCACTGACGTTACAACAGTTAAGGGCTTCATTGAAGTCCTCCTCAGTTAAATTAACATTCAAACATTTCAAGGCATGCTCCAAATCAGGTATACCAATCTTGCCATTATCAACATGTGACAAGATGTTAGCAGCTTCTTTTTTTTTTTTTTTTTTTTTTTTTTTTTTTTTTTTTTTTTTTTTTTTTTTTTTTTTTTTTGGAGACGGAGTCTCGCTCTGTCACCCAGGCTGGAGTGCAGTGGCGCAGTCTCGGCTCACTGCAAGCTCCGCCTCCCGGGTTCACGCCATTCTCCTGTCTCAGCCTCTCCGAGTAGCTGGGACTACAGGCGCCCGCCACCACGCCCGGCTAATTTTTTTGTATTTTTAGTAGAGACGGGGTTTCACCGTGGTCTCGATCTCCTGACCTTGTGATCCGCCCGCCTCGGCCTCCCAAAGTGCTGGGATTACAAGCGTGAGCCACCGCGCCCGGCCAGCAGCTTCTTTAATCTCTACAAAGATAAATGTATACAAGCTAGTATGGTGTAAAAAACATTCAAAATAATTTGTCCAAAATCTACCATAGGTAAACCTCAAATTAAATATTTATCTGAATCAAAATCTCTCCAAAGGAAACACAATATTTTCTATTTGTAACTGATGGCCCACTTCCCTCAAGCAGCACTTGAAACAAAAAAACATTATGGCAAAGAGAATAATATGATGGGTTATTGACATGTATTATAATAAGATTTTATCTTCATTCATTCATCCATTAAAAACTGAATGAGCTACATGCCTCCCTGTACATGTAGATCTAAAGATTTCTACCACCTGATGATGTAAACAAAGGCTAAAATTTGAGATTGAAGCTCTTGATCCCCAGGGCCTCAGATAGTTCATACTGTGCTTTTGTGTGAATTGGGAAAAGGCACCTCCTCTCTATGCATTAGTTACAAAAAAGGGTACCTTTCACTAGGCAACTGCAATCCAGCACAGAGGTTCAAGGCTTGGGTATGAACTGCATTTCAGCCTCCACTTATGCTCTCTCAACAGGCACCTTTGTACAAAGCACAACTCATATAACCAAATGGGGCAGTCCTGTTGATCTCACACCAATTTAAAATATAAAACATAATCATTATGTGGTTTTTAATTTTTCTGGTTTTTGTCTGTTTGTTTTTGTTTTTGTTTTTGAGATGGAGTCTCACTCTGTCACCCAGGCTGGAGTGCAGTGGTGCCATCTCAGCTCACTGCAAATTCTGCTTCCTGGTTCATGCCATTCTCCTGCCTCAGCCTCCCGAGTAGCTGGGATTACAGGCATGTGCCACCACACATGGCTAATTGTTTTTATATTTTTAGTAGAGATGGGCTTTCGCCATGTTGGCCAGACTGGTCTGGAACTCCTGAGCTCAAGTGATCCACCGGCCTCAGCCTCCCAAAGTGCTGAGATTACAGGCGTGAGACACCAAATCCAGCCTAATTTTTCATCTGTACCATTTCTCAATCAATTTCTCCCTCAACCCCATATGTCTATGTTTCCATATGCTGAAAATTGTTGCATTACACCAAGAGATCTAAGCCTTCATGGAGATCACTTGGAAAGAACACCATAATATCATCTTAGACCTACATTCATTCTACTAACAGTTATTTTACAGCTTCTAAGATCAACAATAAAATATTCAGTCCCTCGTATCAAAGATTTTCAAGTAAATTCCTTGATAAGGGAGACTAAATCTGTCATATCTATAAACAAAATTATACCATATAGTAAGTGATATGAGAAAAATACACACACAAAATTATGGAAGCACTGAGAAGGTTCACCTAACCTAGATTTAAAAAGTGATGAACTCTGGGAAGGAAGTCTTATGGCATGAGAAATGACATTTGAGATGAGTTGGGGGGGGAAATGTCAGTTTGTCTGTCAGGGAATGTATCCAAAGGAAACAGTATATGCAAATAAATGCAAAAGCAAATAGAGCCAATTTAAATTGTGCTAAGTAGTATGACTACAGAATAAACACAAATGCAGAAATGATAAAGGGTGGGTCTGAAGAGATAAGAAGACAGATCTATTCAGTCATTCATTCAATAAATATTCATGATTATGAGTTAATAACAAAAGATTTGGAACAATAGCATAGTAAATATTACATAAGTATCAGATGTTAATATTAGTTAACCTTAAGAGTCTAATTAAAGAGCCAGGACTCTGCTAGGTCCTGGAGATACGACGGTAAGCAAAGTGGAGACATATTCCTTGGCCCAATGATACCAGGCAAGTGGGAGGAAGAGATATTAATCAAATAATCGAAAACAGAAATGGATATTTATAATATGAAATAAGTGCTATGAAGTGGACAGAATTTAATAAGAGCATATAACAAAGGAAACAAAAAATTCTGACCTATACTAGCCGCTGATGATAGGCTTTTCTATAATTGACTCATGGAGTCAAAAGAGATTATTCTCCAGCTTTCAGACTTAATGTTGTTTTCCCTTTTTGGTTTCGGACTTACTTGGGACCAATTATCCCTTTCTTCTCACTCATTTCTCCCTCATGGAATGCATATGTCTATCCTATGCCTGTGTGTTTTGGAAGCATGTAACTTGCTAACTTCACAGGCTTACTGCTGAGGAGAATTTGCCTCAAGATGAATTGTGCCTTGAGTCTCACCCATCTGATTAAGATGAGACTCTGGAATTTGGAATTTTGAGTTGACACGGGAACAAGTTAAGACTTTTGGGGCTACCAAGATGGAATGAATGTATTTTGCACATGAAAAGGGCATGAATTTTGAGGGCCAGGGATGGAATGCTATGGTTTGATTGTGTCCCCCAAAGTTTATGTGCTGAAAACTTAATCCCCAATGCAACAGTGTTGACAGGTCGGGCCTAATAAGAGGTGATTAAGTCACAAAGGCTCTGCCCCTGTGACTAGATTAATGTCAGTGATTTAGTTATTGCAAGAGTGGCCTTATTATGAAAGTAAGTTCAGTCTCTTCTTGCTCTCTTGCTCTCTCAAACTTTCTTGCCCTTCTGTCTTCTGCCATAGTATGACACAGCAATAAGGCCCTCACTAGATGTGGGCCTCTTGACCTTGGATTTCCCAGCCTCTAGAATTGTAAGAAATGAATCTCTCTCTTCTTTTTTTTTTTTTTAAACAAATTATCCAATCTGTGGTATTCTGTTACAGCAACACAAAACGGATTACAACAGTAGGCAAAGAGGATCAGGGAAGAATATTCCAGGGAATAGAATATGAAAAAGTCTTGTGGTGGGAGGAAACGGGAGTATCTAAGGAACTAAAGTAAAGCCAATTTAGTTGAAGTACAGAAAAGAAGGATAATGGTACAAAATAACACTAGAAAAGGCATGGAGGATTTTAATTTTTATCCTAATAACAATAGGAAATGTTTGAAGAGTTATAAATAGGGGGAGGTAACATGATTAGATTACTATTGTGAAAAATAGTAATCTGGCTGAAGTGGGCAGGAAAGATGAGAAATACATTGGTACTTGGCAATTATTCTAAAAAATATCTCTTATTATTGAAAATTTTCTCATATACAAAGTTCTTACTCACCGTTTACCTTTGGTAATTTTACATTTGAAGCCTCTTTCCCAAAATCTGCAAATTTAGAGAGAGACATTACATAATGAGGAATGGCATCCTAATCTTACCCTGTTTGAAAGGAAACCAATGGATAGATTGAATACTTCTTTTCCCACTAACATTTATCATTGATAACCATTCCCTTCTTCTCAAAAGTTGTTCCCTGGCTCCCAAAATATCCATTCTTTCCTCATTCTTTGCTTACTTCTTGGGCTCCTTCATGGTTATCTTCCACCAACTCCTTAAATGTGGCAGCTCCTAATGTCACAGATGCTTCCTTTCTCCCTAAGGGTACAAGTTAATCTCCAGCCGGTCTATTCAATAAAATGCTTAATTATTAGTCTAAATTGTCCTTCTTGATCTCTTACCTACCTATCTACTATCTAGTCCTAGAATTTTTCCTAAGAACAAGTTGCAGTTATACCCATTCACTCCACATACTTCCTACAGAGATGCAAGTTGGTGTAGAGATCTGAGGAACAAACGATAGAAATAAAATCTGTCCATTTGCATAGATGGACTCTATTGTATTAAAGAACAGTTTAGAATAACTCACAGCTAGCCCAGGTATTACCTTGAAACAAACAGAGGTTAGAATACACATAAATTATATTTGCCTTAATTTGTATTTTTGTTTTAAGCAGGATAAACAAAACAAATAACTATAAAAAGTACTTTTAAAATAATAGGTTTGGACAATTTTACATGGTAACTCTAAACAAGATTTCTGAACCTAGGCACTATTAATATTTTTGGCCAGATAATTATTTGGGGGGGGGCAAGGGTATTATCCTGTAAATTGTAGGATGTTTAGCAGCAACCCTTGCCTCTATTCACTAGATGCCAGTAGACCTCTCCCATCAGTTGTGATAACCAACACTGTCTCTAGATATTGCCAAATATTCCCTGGTGTGAGGTGGGGGGCAATGGGGGATTTGATTATACTTTTTATTTTGTACTTATTTATTTATTTGAGATGGAGTCTTGCTCTGTCGCCCAGACTGGAGTGCAGTGAGAGGATCTTGGCTCACTGTAACCTCCGCCTCCCAGGTTCAAGCATTCTCGTGCCTCAGCCTCCCAAGTAGCTGCAACTACAGGCACGGGCCACCATGCCAGGCTAATTTTTGTATTTTTTTAATACAGACGGGATTTCACCATGTTGGTCAGATTGCTCTCAAACTCCTGACCTCAGGTGATCTGCCCGCCTTGGCCTCCCAAAGTGCTAGGATTATAGGTATGAGCCACTGCCCCCAGCCTGATTACATTTTTTAGCTGAAGCTAAATTTAAAGGCAGGAAATGGCTTTCTAAATATGGGATAAAATCCATCTCAGTACATCCAAGCTGAGGGTATATAGATGGATCAGGTAAATTCTTTGTAAATAAAGTAAACAACAACTCAACACTTAGAATTGGCTACAGAAATAAACATTAGTTTTTCAACAATACCTTGTACTTCTCAAAGGGCCTTTCATCCAAAAACAGAAAGCTACAAAACCATTAAGACCTCTCTAAAACACATAAAAGGAAAAGGATTAACTTTGAAATAAAATTATTCTTCAAAGCCATGCAACAAATATATAAATACTCTGAGACCAATTTTACAATCCAGGTCATCAGATCACCCAGGAATTTGATACTGTAATGACTAAATCTCTGTGGGCACATATAACATATAGACCTGAATATGGTCTACAGTAAACCGTCCAACAAGTTTATGGTGTGATTTAGGGGCCAAGTATTAAGACTCAAATAATACTTGGTAAAATAGTTTGAAATCCTTGGATAAAAATTTAGAACAGTAATATCAAACATTTGGACCAGACAGCCCATGGCTGACCTCCCTAAATTAAAAAACAAAAAACTAAATAAAATTCAGAAGAAATTTTTTTATACAAGCTGCTGGTTGTCTGCCAAATCAACTCACCTTCAACAAAGGAGTCATCCATTACTTCTTGAAGTATGTCATCAGTAAAAGAAAGCCTATCAGTGTTTTCAAGTACATCTGGATTTTTGTCTTTGTCAAACTGACAATTTTCTTTCATGGAATCCAATGTATTGATAGTCTCATTCAATGCTACAAACAGAGAATATACATACAACATGTAATTCAGTCCATGGATCTAAGTCTTTTGAGCATAACAATAAAATTGATGGCCTCTTTTGAGATCTACACTGTCGAATAAGGCAGTCACCAGCCACATGTGGCCATTTAAATATTTAGAGTGGTCCATTCTCCACTCTAATAATTTTCTATAACCCTACTTCAATAGTTTTCTCCACTCCAATAGCTTTCGATTTGTAGCTCTAATAGTTAAAAATAACCCTTTTCTTTATTCTTAAAATCGATTTGTTAAACGTCTGGGTTTGAGGTGAGCTATTCTGCTACAGACAAAAGTATGTTAAAGTTTCCCTAGTTATTTTGTTAATAAGCACACCATTTCAGTAAAGTCCCCTTCATTCCTCATAACTCCTCCTAAATGCCAATTTTTCTCTTTCCTTCCTTGCATCCCTTGTTCCTGTCAGCTAACTTCACCCATTTTAGAGAATCATCATAGCCTCTTATGTTTAGCACAGTAACAAACATTTGGACTAAGAAGACCGTGGCTGACCTCCCTTGATTTAAAAAAATGTTAAAAATTCACAGTTCCAAAGTATATTTCTAAAAAGGCATCTCTCGGGATTTTGTTCTATGATATAGTCATTTGTCATTGGTAAGACGTTTCAAAAATAGGTCAGTGAAGAAGAGTTGAAGGGTATTTGAGTCTAGAGAGAAGATTCATTTAGTGGGAAGGAAAGAGAACATGTGAGTTATCTTGACATTTCTGGAAGGCCATTAATGGGAGGAAGAGTCCAAATGTTAAATATGGTTCCAGGAAATTTCCACCAAATATGTGGAATAATGTTCTAGTTCTATAGCTGTCGAAAATTATAGAATGAGCTACTTCAAAAAGTCATAAGGACTTCCAAGACAAAGAGTGAAATGTGTGAATGTACCTTACCTAGCCTATCCCTGCAACCAACTAATTTTGATTTTGATTTTTAAATAGTAAATATAAAAGTTGAGGGAATTCTGTCTCTAATGAACTAGGGAACTATCAAACCCTCTATTACAGACCTCATTCTCTGACCACAATAAAATACAACTAGATATAAACAACAAACTTAAGGCAACAATGACATTTAAATTGCTTTGAAATTTGGCCAGGCGCGGTGGCTCATGCCTGTAATCCCAGCACTTTGGGAGGCTGAGGTGGGCGGATCACAAGGTCAGGAGTTCGAGACCAGCCTGACCAACATGGTGAAACACCGTCTCTACTAAAAATACAAAAATTAGCCAGGCATGGTGGTGTGCTCCTGTAATCCCAGCTACTCAGGAGGCTGAGGCAGGAGAATCGCTTGAAACCGGGAGGTGGAGGTTGCCGTGAGCCGAGATTGCTCCACTGCACTCCAGCCGAGGCGACAGAATGAGACTCCATCTCAATAAATAAATTAAATAAATACGTTGCTTTGAAATTTAAAGTTTCCTCCTAAATAACTCTCAGATCAAGGAGAAAATCAAAATGCAACTGTAAATATTTATAAAATAACCATAATAATAGCCTAACAAGTCAAAGACTGTTAGATACACCAAAGTTTCACTAAAATGAAAATTGACTGCCTTAAACATGTTTATTACCCAGTAAGAAAAAAAAATTAAATAAATAATTTAAATAAGAAATTAGAAAAACTATTAAATGAGCATAAGGAAACAATATAAAGGACTTACTAAAGATAAAATCAGAAATTAATTTTTAAACTATAAATAGAAACACTAAAGATAAACCCAAGAGCTAGTACTTTAAAAACAGAGATATACATATATATATAAATTTGAGAATGAGAAAATAACCATATATACAAAAAATGAAAAGAATTAGAAGTGCATAGGGCTGTCCTAACAGTCTAAGTCATTTTAACCTCAATACAATTTAAAATTTCCTAGAAGAATCAAATTACCAAACTGACAAAATGAAACAAAAGATGGCAAAAAGCAATCCACCAAAGTCAAAAAATCAAAAATAAACTAGAAAAAAACCTGAAATGGGTAAGACAAAGTATTAATGCTCCTATCAGAATTTTTAATAAATAATACCCCCTGTTGATAAAAGTGTGAATTTCCACAAACCTTTAGGAGGGTAATTAGGCAGTAGCTTGTTAACATTTTACATCTAAAAATACTTTGGCCCAGCAAGTCCACTTCTAAGGAATTTGCCCTACAGAAAAATTGTGTGCAATGTGCACAAAGATATACGTACAAGGATACTCACCAAATGTTTGTAATAGTAAAAAATGGCAATAACCTAAATATTTATTAAACGTATTGTGGACAAAATTATAGTTCATTCCTCTAGTATAACATTATGCAGTCTTTTAAAAGAATGAGGTAGGTTTACATAATATAGTGGAACACAGAATTATATCTAAGATATACTGTCATATATTGCACTCAAGCTGTGCAATATTATGGACAGATGTAAAGAAGAAAGCCTAAAAGGATATTTACCAAACCTTCATAGGGATAGTTCTGAAGGGTAACATTAATGTTATAAGAGACTTGCACTTTATACTTCTTACATTCCTGGTCATTTAAGTTTTTTATAGCATTAAAAATAACCATTCATACAATAAAGGTATCTTATTTTAACTATTGGAAAAGATCATAATCTTGTTATTTTTCCAATCTCCAATCACAAATATACAATTCTTGAATTTCAAAATAAAATGTAGGAAGTTCCCCATAACTGAAGTGTTCAAGCACACATGAAGCAAACATTTGGCACAGATACTATAAAGAAGATTTAAACACCAAATTTAGGGTTTTACTAGGTGAACTTTGAATAAGTTCTGTATCATTGCCTTCGAACAGTTTTACCATAAAGCTCTTACCAATATAATTGGAAAATTTCTGGGTGTCCCTCAAAGCCCTCATATAGTCTTTAATGTTCACCATGTTATCTTCTGCAAGGAAAAGAGAGAGATGACAAACAAGAACCCCTAGGCAAAGTAATACTTAAAGGCTAGTATCAAAATCAGCATATGACTTATATATTTCTTGAACATTTTATTTACAAGGTACTTTTAGATTCATTTTCATCCATTAAGCCTCGCAATAACCCTACAATGTTGTAGGTATACTAGTTCTGATTCTACCTATAATGGGAACTGAAGTACAAAGAAAGCCCCAGTAACTCTGACCAGTAATTTGGTCAAAGGTGGCAAAGCTAGGATTTCTATTCACAGAACTTGAATTCCTAAGATGGTCTTCATTAATTAAATCAAGATAGCAATGAGGAGAGAGTATTCTAACAAGCCGACTTCCACAAAATCTAGACCCGCTTGTATAGAAGTATTCTCGTAACTGCAAAAGAGGAAATTAAGAGGAAAGGCTCCATTTCAAAGATTACATTTATAGTAACATAAGCAAATACCTATAGACCTTGCACATCTTCTTTACTCATACAAAAAAAAAAACCTGAGAGTAATATTTAAAATGCCTACCAGAAACAAAATCTGATTGAAGAATTTTCTCTACCTCTTCTTTAGGTGACTTAATCCCAATATTTCTTAGAAAGTCTTCCAAGTTCTTCCCAGCTATCATGTCACCTTCAAGCAAATCAGCAGCTAAGACAACTTCCTGTAACTCTATAAATAGAAAAAAAGTTAACTGATAAAAAGCAGTAGCCATCACTCAAGACATTTGTTAGTGGAAATCCATAGTTTATTATTGTATCCTGAACTGAGGAATAAGAAATCTCAGAGAGAAATTCTCCCCTCATAGAATTCTATGGCCAGCAGCACAATGTGCAAAGAGTTCTCTTGATCTATCACATTTCTCTGGTGCGTTTATAAAATTTGCACAACCAAAATCACTCATATAGCTGAATTTTTCACTGCAATTATACAAAGTAATTATTTTGCTGAGGACCTGTAATGGTATCAAATAAAATTAACTCATCAGATATAGGCGAAATAACTTTCAGAATTATGAAAAATGTAAAATATAGGACAAGATTTACAAGGGCTCATTCAGTTTTCCTTTTCAATTCACCAGGACCCAATTGTACCCTAGCGTCTGGAATGTTGCTTTATTTCCAGCAGTGGTTAAGTCAGACAAACATTCAAAGTCTGGCTCCAGGATTTGTAACCTGGAACTGTGCAACTGTGAGCAAATTATTACTACTTAACATCTCTTTCGTCTAAAATGGGATAATACTATTATCTACCTCACAAGGTTGATGTGGAGAGTTAATATAATAATGTATAAAAAGTACTTAAGATAGCATTAGACATATACTAATGCCTCAATAAATGTCATATTTATAGAATAAAATTAGTTTTATTATTATTATTAAAGTCAACAGAAACTAGCTGCAAATAGTAATCACAGTTTAAGCCTTATGTCCTGCCTCACTTTCTATTCCTCTAACATCACTGGGAGGCACCTACAGATGGCAATCTGAGCTTTGCTGACACCCAAAAAACCTGTATCAGCTCTGTTTTCTTGCCTTAGCACTTGATTTCCTTTAAAAACAGTTTCTTTGCACAACCACCTTGAGTAGAGTCTGCTCATCCTCCCATGCTCCACATACTGTAAGACCAGGAAGCAGAATAGCATTTTCCTGTCTTTCTGCTGCTGCTATCAGGCCATTTTAGTTCCACCTTCAGTCAAACCTTATCCCTCTCCCTTGAGGCTCAGGCCTGTTATTCAACTATGTCACTCTCCTGACAACAGTATTGATTACTGTCTGATCACTCCTTCACATTCTCTGAGGTTTTTGGCGCTTTGATCATAATCCTCCTTCTACCTCTCATCCCAATATCATCCAATGACAATAAGGATGAGCCTGGCCTCAGAACACTTTGACCTCTTAACTTCAAAAGGCCTTTATTTCCTTTCCAAAGTCATCCACACCAATGGCTACCCTTAATCCTTATCATTACCTAGAATTGTCTATTCCACCTCTAAAATCTTTTTTTTTTTTTTTTTTTTTTTATTACACTTTAGGGTTTTAGGGTACATGTGCACAATGTGCAGGTTTGTTACATATGTATCCATGTGCCATGTTGATTTCCTGCACCCATTAACTCGTCATTTAGCATTAGGTGTATCTCCTAATGCTGTCCCTCCCCCCTCCCCTCACCCCACAACAGTCCCCGGAGCGTGATGTTCCCCTTCCTGTGTCCATGAGTTCTCATTGTTCAATTCCCACCTATGAGTGAGAACATGCGGTGTTTGGTTTTTTGTCCTTGCGATAGTTTACTGAGAATGATGTTTTCCAGTTTCATCCATGTCCCTACAAAGGACACGAACTCATCACTTTTTATGGCTGCATAGTATTCCATGGTGTATATGTGCCACATTTTCTTAATCCAGTCTATCGTTGTTGGACATTTGGGTTGGTTCCAACTCTTTGCTATTGTGAATAGTGCCGCAATAAACATACGTGTGCATGTGTCTTTATAGCAGCATGATTTATAGTCCTTTGGGTATATACCCAGTAATGGGATGGCTGGGTCAAATGGTATTTCTAGTTCGAGATCCCTGAGGAATCGCCACACTGACTTCCACAATGGTTGAACTAGTTTACAGTCCCACCAACAGTGTAAAAATGTTCCTATTTCTCCACATCCTTTCCAGCACCTGTTGTTTCCTGATTTTTTAATGATGGCCATTCTAACTGGTGTGAGATGGTATCTCACTGTGGTTTTGATTTGCATTTCTCTGATGGCCAGTGATGAGGAGCATTTCTTCATGTGTTTTTTGGCTGCATAAATGTCTTCTTTTGAGAAGTGTCTGTTCATGTCCTCTGCCCACTACCCCATCAAAAAGTGGGCAGAGTCCACCTCTAAAATCTTAAATTGCAAGGTCAGACACTGACCATATTCCCTTAAAATTATATGTGTAGATACTGAAAGAAGGCATAGAACTTCATACTATGCCTATTCTCTTGGCTCCTCCAAGTTCTTTAACAAATAGTCTAGACAGAGTAAACCAGCTTTATCAGTTAGTAATGAAGGATACATTCTGAAAGCCAAGTTCCTATATGCCAGCCAATGTTTAATCAAAACTAAGTTTCATCTGCGTACAAACATATCAATGCCAACATGTTAACCAGAAATTAGGTGAACACACAGCATTAAAAACAAAAACAAAAACAAAAACAAGGCCTTTCAATAAAAGTAAATCTAACCGTTATAAATAATTCAGGGACAAAACCCCATTGTCTCAGCCCAAAATCTCCTTAAGCTGATTAGCAACTTCAGCAAAGTCTCAGGATACAAAATTAATGTACAAAAATCACAAGCATTCTTGTACACCAATAACAGACAAACAGAGAGCCAAATCATGAGTGAACTCCCATTCACAATTGCTTCAAAGAGAATAAAATACCTAGGAATCCAACTTACCAGGGATGTGAAGGACCTCTTCAAGGAGAACTACAAACCACTGCTCAATGAAATAAAAGAGGATACAAACAAATGGAAGAACATTCCATGCTCATGGGTTGGAAGAATCAATATCGTGAAAATGGCCATACTGCCCAAGGTAATTTATAGATTCAATGCCATCCCCATCAAGCTACCAATGACTTTCTTCACAGAATTGGAAAAAACTACTTTAAAGTTCATATGGAACCAAAAAAGAGCCCGCATCGCCAAGTCAATCCTAAGCCAAAAGAACAAAGCTGGAGGCATCACGCTACCTGACTTTAAACTATACTACAAGGCTACAGTAACCAAAACAGCATGGTACTGGTACCACAACAGAGACATAGATCAATGGAACAGAACAGAGCCCTCAGAAATGATGCCGCATAGCTACAACTATCTGATCTTTGACAAACCTGACAAAAACAAGAAATGGGGAAAGGATTCCCTATTTAATAAATGGTGCTGGGAAAACTGGCTAGCCATATGTAGAAAGCTGCAACTGGATCCCTTCCTTACACCTTATACAAAAATTAATTCAAGATGGATTAAAGACTTATATGTTAGACCTAAAACCATTAAAATCCTACAAGAAAACCTAGGCAATACCATTCAGGACATAGGCGTGGGCAAGGACTTCATGTCTAAAACACCAAAAGCAATGGCAACAAAAGCCAAAATCGACAAATGGGATCTCATTAAACTAAAGAGCTTCTGCACAGCAAAAGAAACTATCATCAGAGTGAACAGGCAACCTACAGAATGGGAGAAAATTTTTGCAACCTACTCATCTGACAAAGGGCTAATATCCAGAATCTACAATGAACTCAAACAAATTTACAAGAAAAAAACAAACAACCCCATCAAAAAGTGGGCAGAGGACATGAACAGACACTTCTCAAAAGAAGACATTTATGCAGCCAAAAAACACATGAAGAAATGCTCATCATCACTGGCCATCAGAGAAATGCAAATCAAAACCACAGTGAGATACCATCTCACACCAGTTAGAATGGCCATCATTAAAAAATCAGGAAACAACAGGTGCTGGAGAGGATGTGGAGAAATAGGAACACTTTTACACTGTTGGTGGGACTGTAAACTAGTTCAACCATTGTGGAAGTCAGTGTGGCGATTCCTCAGGGATCTCGAACTAGAAATACCATTTGACCCAGCCATCCCATTACTGGGTATATACCCAAAGGACTATAAATCATGCTGCTATAAAGACACATGCACACGTATGTTTATTGCGGCACTATTCACAATAGCAAAGAGTTGGAACCAACCCAAATGTCCAACAACGATAGACTGGATTAAGAAAATGTGGCACATATACACCATGGAATACTATGCAGCCATAAAAAATGATGAGTTCGTGTCCTTTGTAGGGACATGGATGAAACTGGAAAACATCATTCTCAGTAAACTATCGCAAGGACAAAAAACCAAACACCGCATGTTCTCACTCATAGGTGGGAATTGAACAATGAGAACTCATGGACACAGGAAGGGGAACATCACGCTCCGGGGACTGTTGTGGGGTGGGGGGAGGGGGGAGGGACAGCATTAGGAGATACACCTAATGCTAAATGACGAATTAATGGGTGCAGGAAATCAACATGGCACATGGATACATATGTAACAAACCTGCACATTGTGCACATGTACCCTAAAACCCTAAAGTATAAAAAAAAAAAAAAAAAAAAATTCAGTACTTACCTTCTAACCTGGCGGCATCACGCATATTCCTTACTACTTTTGCAAATTCTTCAAATTGTACTTTGTCACCTTCTGTGAGAAAAAACACTTTTAATAGACCAATCTCATTTAGCAAAAGTCAGATCCAATAAAGCAACCTATAAAAATATAAACCATTTGATGCACTCATAAGAATCATATTTCCTTTTCATATTTTTGAATAACCAAAGGATTAATTTTATGGGATTAATAAATATTAAGACTATAGAAGTCAGGCTGACAGCTGGACGTGGTGGCTCACGCCTGCAATCCCAGCACTTTGGGAGGCTGAGGTGGGTAGACCATGAGGTCAGGAGTTCAAGACCATCCTGACCAATATGGTGAAACCCCATCTCTCCTAAAAAATACAAAAATTAGCAGGGTGTGGTGGCATGCGCCTGTAGTCCCAGCTACTCAGGAGGCTGAGGCAGCAGAATTGTTTGAACTGGGGAGGTGGAGGTTGCTGTGAGCCAAGATCTCACCATTGCACTCCAGCCTGGGCAACAGAGAGAGACGCCATCTCAAAAAAAAAAAAAAAAAAAAAAAAAAAAAAAAAAAAAAGAAGTCAGGCTGAGTTCTCAATTTCAATCACTGGAAACAATATAATCCATATTCCCAAAATATAAAACCAAGACATATTCCTAGACAAAATTGAGACATACCTCAGTCTTAGTTTTGTCTTTCAATTGTTTGAAGATAAAAATTCTATACCAGAAAACTTTAAAGACTTCTTTCAGTGCCTGATAGGCCTATGACTACGATTTCTGATATGTGTTTACATCCATTTCTTACACAGTACACAAGTACTAGATTACAAAGTTACAGTCATGAACACAGGAAACAGAGCAGCTTTGTTTTCCCAGCTAGGAATAAGGAAGCTTAGGATTTAGAAATATTATAGTTTATTATCATAGACTAGAACAAAGCACAACAAGCAAAATGTGTCACCAGCAGATAAAAGCCTGAACAGGGCTTAAGTATATAGCTCAATTAACAATGTCTCACCTTCTATCTACTTTAGCTTTAAATTAACACTTGAACTTTTAGGAACTATTCTCTAGAGTAAAAACGCATGTCTTTATTGCAGTATTTTTGCTGCTTTGGTCATTTAGTAGAGTCCTATATATCACTAACTGTAAAGGCTCTGTCCCTGAATCTGTGTTCTCTCTCTGATGGGAGAAATGGTAGAGAAGGATAGAAGTGTTCGCACATTCCATTCCTCATGCTTCTTTTATACTTTTATACCACTCAGGATGGCCTTCCACTAGCTTCACATCAATCAACAAGGTTACATAATCAAATATTCTAAGACCATGTTATATAAAGACGTTCTTAATTAAGTGTCTTCAACTTAAAGTAGCTTAAAGATTAGCTTAAAGTAGCTTAAAGATTAGCTTAAAGTAGGCAACAGGTACTGTAACTCAGTCACCTAAATGGAGTCCCCTCTGAATCTAGTTCTTGGTATGTATAATCAAGTAGAACTAAATCACAGCTACTTAGAATTCTGGAAGGAAAGGAAGGGAAGGGAAGGAGAGGGGAGCAGAGGGGAGGAGAAGGGAGGGAATCGAAGGAGGGAGGGAGAGCGGGAAGGGAAGGGAGGGAGAGAGGCAAGGAGGCAAGGAGGCAAAGAAAGAAAGGAAGCAGGGAGCCATCTAAGGTCAACAGGTACTGATAACACTAACAAAATTTACAGCTAGCTTTGGACCTATTTACCAAGGGACCCAAATCTGTAAGCATGACCTGTGATCTCATTTGATCCTTAGGTTCATATAACTTGCTGAAATAGAATAGCAACTACCAATATTAGGAAGGATCTCCTGGATATCTTTAAATAAATCCTGTGAAAAGACATGTGGATGGATAGAGCTGCTGTCAAGAATTTGTAGCTCAATTATTCTTTGCTAAACCACCAAAACAGGGTTAATCACAGGTGATGCCAGGTTGTAAAGTTAGAGCCTGAAACAAAGATTCAGATCTGGCTTCAATGGATATTGCATAAAAAATCATGAAGATAAGTTCAGAGTCTTGTTGCCAAGCCGAAAAGAAAACGAAGTTATTAAGCTAATTTCAAACACATCAGATATCAGAGTCAGGAGAAACAGAGAATATCAGTTTAAGTTTAAAAATCTAAAACAAATAAAGCTAGAGAAACCACCAGCAGAGAAGAGATTGTCCCAGGCCTTAAATGCCTAACAACACCTATTAATGATTTCCTCTAATTCTTAGCCTATGGATTCAATGTCTCACATTCACCTTGACCATTTTCCATACCATCTGACCTATTTTTGTTCAACACCAACTTTCTTCACTCAGGTCTTTCAGAAGAAACAAGAGAGCTCATAAGCTACATAACTAGATATTTGGGAAGCATTTCTGAATATGCCAAATGATAAATTATCTTTTCTATTTTTCAATGCTTTTTTTGTAATCATAAAATTATTTTTTAATTTTAAATATATTTTAAAATATTAAGGAGTCAATATGGAATACCACCAATAACCAAGAACTCACTCTTCAATTTCACTAGAGAGAATCTGAATCAGTTGTTTTTCAAGTTTTTTTTTCTGGTCAAAATAATACCCTAGATCAGTACTTTTAAGTTCTTTCTTATATTTCTAAGGTCTTATGGAGCTGTTTCAGCAGTCCACTTGGTCATTTCTCCCACTTTGGTCAGAGAAGCTCAACTTTAATTTTTATATATTAGGATACTGTATAAGATTTAATTTGGAAAAAAAGCATTCTGCTTTAACAATATCAAATATAAACAAAAATAACAAATCTCAAAATTTTGCAAACCACTGCATTAAAATAAGAACTAAATACCTTTGTACTAAGTGTACAATGTTAAAAGAAGAAATGATATGACAAATGGCGTACAGATACAGTTTGCAGTATCATGTGTGTATTTAGGCTTAAATTGTAAAATCTGCATTTTATATACTGTCTTTTGCTTCATAAGTACAGAATAATAAACACAGGCCTGGTGCGGTAGCTCATGCCTGTAATCCCAGCACTTAGGGAGGCCAAGGCCAGCAGATCGCCTGAACTCAGGAGTTTGAGACCAGCCTAGACAATATGACAAAATCCCGTCTCTACAAAAAATTAGCCAGGCACAGTGCTGTGCACCTGTAGTCCCAGCTACTTGGGAGGCTGAGGCAGCAGAATCGCTTGAATCGGGAGGCAGAGGTTGCAGTGAGCCAAGACTGCGCCACTGCACTCCAGCCTGGGTGACAAAGCAAGACCTTGTCCCCTCCAAAGAAAGAATAATAAACACAATATGTGAGTTTTTATTATCATAAAAAATACTTTTCTAGTTACTTTCATATCTCATAAAATAATACTTCGTTGGTCTGGTTCAAATAAATGCTATTACTTTCTGTGGTACATGTTGCCTATAAATTCCATTAACTTTAACAAAAGAACCTGAAGCACTGCCACAGAGAAAAAGGGAAGAAAATCTATATTATTGGGCAGAAATTAGCCTTCTTTTTATCATCAACCTTTTCACCTCAAATCTTCCAATAAACAAAATAATCAACACATTTAAAGCCCAAAACTGCTAGCCTCAACTAAACAGAAGCTTAATGGATGAAAAGGATAATAAATGATTACAGAAAAAGTTCTTTGACAAAGACCCCTGACAGCATGCTCATGTTACTAATCTAGTTCTGTATAAACATTCCACATAAAAGAATATAAACGTACTAGGCACGTTTTCAACTTCTAGGCACTAAGACTATGAGAGAGTAGAAATGTCTACCTGTAGCCTGTGTACTCTCCTTCCTGCATGTAGAATATCAGCAGTAAATGATGGAGACTTACTTTACATTTACATTTTTTAGTCTATAGTCTTTGTTATACAATACTTTTTTGAACTTTGTTTTTATTTTTTTTTAACTTGCTAAATAGAGGTGGTAGCTATCAGCAGGTGTGTTTTTCTACCAAATTAAATAAAAGCCTATTTCAACAAAACAGTATGAATATTCCAAGTGCTGTTATTATAAAATTTAAATAGATCTTTTACCATTTCCTAATCATGCCCTCTGTGTTCATTGGGATATGCCATTTTCCAGTAACATACTACACAACTTGAAGGTACTCAATGCATATTTGATCAATTTAGAGCAATAATAAATTACATAATAATATTTTTATATTGAATAGCCAAACAATCTGAACTTTCTTTATACAGTATTTCCTAAATGCATATGTTGGCATTTCAATCATATTGGAACACTCCGTCTCACCAAGTACAAGATACAACGACAAGAGTTGACAGAAAATAAAGTAGTATCTTGGTATACTTCTTAATTTTAGTATTTGTAACACTCACCATCAACTGTCACTAGTTTCAATGCAGCTAGAAATTCATCCTTTTTTAAATTACTATTCAAACTAGACAGAGTATTCCACAGGTCAGAAACACTCATCGTCTCCTTTCTGAGATTGTCGAGGGTTTCAATAGCATCAGGCAATACTAAAGGGTAGATAAAACACAAGTTTTACGAATGCTTATGCAAGAAGTTAATACAGTAAACTGTCATCTGGAATAGACAAAAATTAAGGTTTTTATGGTTTAAAAGAATAATAAATATAGCATAAATGAACTGCCAACTTTCAAATATGAAAACATAATAAAATATTTAGCCTCAAATATAATGTATTTTTTAGGATCTTGAAATCTTTTAAGAACTTACAGTGCCCCAACCCTGAATAAACATTATAAATAATAATTTTTATTGAATTTAGATTTTTAAAAGTGTGAATTCAGAAACATTTTCAATTGATAATACAATTAAGTAGCTTTTGTTCTATATCTCTCCCTAAAATTCTCCTCTGGCTCCTACTTCCTCTTCAATCTACCACTGTAGACAATAAAAAGAAAGACTATTTCAATACAAAATCACTGGAGCATCTTAAACAAAGGAGTGCAATTATCTTACTACAAATTTGTAAAAAGTCACTGTGCTGCTATATAGAGAATGGATTCTCAGGAAGATTAGACATTAGGAAGAGCTAGCAGATATTAGTGACCAAGATTTTGTTTATAACCTGTACAATCTTCTCAGCTGTGTGATTTTCTCCAGAAATGCTGTCAGACACAAGAAGGAGGGTAATTGGGTTCATTTGGGGTTGAAAGTTTTGACAGATAGGTGCAACAAAAGTACACGGAGGCAAGACAGTCTAGGGTATTAGGTATATATAGATAAGATAATTTAAACTAAACAAGGAAGAAAAGTGAAAACAGGAGGAGACTGATGGATTAGGAGAAAGCGGAGGGGTAAAGGGATATAAGCTCCCAATGAGGTATATGGAACCAATAAAGAAGACATGCTCTGAGCAGTCTAATGAAGAAAAAAGAAAAAGAAGTAAACATAAACATGCAATATTAACAATGATATATAAAATACAATGACAAAGATAGATTAGGTAATATACTATATAACTCTGTGCTAATAAAATTTTAATCTCCATAAAACTAAATTTCCTAGGAAAAATGAAGTAACTGATAATCTCTTTCTCTGTATGATGTACCCCTGTATAGGAGACAAATTAAATCTTATATTGTAAGGTAAAAGGAGCTGCTACTTAAAATCTACTGTTACCTAACATATAAGAACAAAATAATACAATGTTACTTTCAGCCCCAATTTTTAGAATGCATACTAACTTCACTCCATTAAAAATATACATATGTGACCTTACACTTTTTTATGGTGAACTTCTGAGTGGCAAAACTATCTTTTCCATATTGCCACACTTACAGCTTAACATAAAGCCTAGTACATATTAATGGTTCATAAATGTTACTGAATACATTGGAAGATAGAAAGAAATGGGAACAGATGTAACCAGAAATTCTCATATTAGTACTCAGGCACTAGATGGCATCATTTTTCTTAAGTTGAAAGACATTTTAAATCTTTTCCCCAAAATGAATGCTATACATGGTTCTAGCCCTCTATAAGTGTGCTAATGAAAAATAAAATTATGATAGCTTTTAATTCACTTGCATGTAGAAGACATTCTAGAATTAGGGGTCATTAGGGAAGATTAAAGCCAAATATAGCAGCAGGAAGCCAGGCATTTATTTCCCGGATGACCTGCAGGATAACCAGCTCTATAAGAGACTAAAAGAGTGTTTACGCTCTTTTAAAATCTGTCAAACCATTTGGTCCACAAAAACCAGAAGACATGATATTCTTATGTACATAATTTTTCAGAGAAGCATTCTGTGTTGCTCATCATAGTATTGATGAATTCTTTAAAATTCACTTTTTTTATTCTACAGGAAAAAGAAACATTTTTTTCAGTATCTTTTAAGTATTAAATTATTACGAAAAATATTGAATTATATAAAATAAGTTATATATTCAGAAATATATAATTATATCCATCAGGTAATACTAACCAATAAAAATACATGGGTATAAAGGGGAAAAGCAAATCAATTTACAGTAGAGAAGTAAACGCTGAAAAACACCAAGAAAACTGGTCAAAATTCTTCCAGTCCCTCTCAAGCATACATAATATTTTTAACTTTAATTTATTTTTATTTTTTTATTTATTTTTGAGACAGAGTCTCACTCTGTTGCCCACGCTAGAGTGCAGTGGTGCAACCTCAGCTCACTGCAACCTCCACCTCCCAGGTTCAAGCAATTCTCCCGCCTCAGCCTCCCAAGCAGCTGGGATTACAGGCACGACACCATGCCCAGTTAATTTTAGTATTTTTAGTAGAGACAGGGTTTCCATTATATGAATACACAATGGTGTATACCACAATTTATGTACACATTCTGTGGATGAATATCATGTTGCTTTCTTTCTCCTTTTTTGCCATTAAGATCAGTGCTGCCATGTACCTTCTTGAACATGCTTCCTGGTAATTAAGTCCAAGAGATTTTCCAGGATTTATAGCTAAGAATAGTATTTCTAAACCATGGGGTATGCAAACTTTACAAGATACTACATATTATTTTCCAAAGTGGTTTTACCACTTTCACCATATTTACCAATACTTAGAATTAACATATTTCTTAATTTTTCCCAATTTTAGTGGATATAAAAATGTATCTCATGAGCCAGGCATGGTGGCTTGTGCCTGTAGTCCCAGCTACTCAGGAAGATGAGGTGCGAGGATTGCTTGAGCCCAGGAGTTTGAGGCCAAAAGATCCCTCTTTTTTTTTAAGTATCTCATTATGACCTAAACTTTGCACTTTCCTAATTACTAAGGATGTTGAGAACCTTTTCATGTGATTATTAGCAACTTGTGTCTTCATGTGGAAAATTTTTATAATTTCTGTTGAGTTGTTAGTTTGTAAAAGTTGCCTATATATTCTCTATGATAATCATCACTGTTGTAAGTGTTGCAAATAACTAGTGTGTGGCTTGTATTTCATTCTCTTTGTTGTATCTTTTAACAAAGAGAAGTTCTTGATGTACTCAAAGTTATCAATCTTTTCTAGTTTCTTATTTCATATCTTAAAAAATCCTACGTCAGAAAATTTTTCTTCTATTTGTTTTCTAAAACTTAGTTTTCACACCTGGAAATTATTGAATACGGAGTGAGACAGGGATCTAACTCTATTCTTTCCATTTGAATAAGTAATTATTTCAGTACCATTTATTAAATGGTCCTTCTTTCCCCAGTTATCCACCACTTTATCATATATGTTGCCATGTATGTTTGTGGATATGTTTGGAAGTTCCTTATCTTGTCCTATTGGTAAATTTCTCTAGCCCTGTGCCATTCTCACACTCTTTTAGTCACTATGGCTTTAAAAGGAGTGTTGATATCCAGGAGAGCAAGTTCCTCCCAACCCCCACCCCCCAACACACACACATCTCCACAAATGTTCTTCTTCAAGAGTGCTTTAGCTATTCTTAGCCTTTGGTCATTCATATAAATATTAGAATTAGCTTACAAAAAAGTCAGGGTTTTATTAGAATTGCTTTGAATAAATAAGTTAATTAGAGAATTGACAGTCTTGGGTCTCTGAATCTACAGACATGGGATACATTCTTATTTATCTAGATTTTAATGTCTTCACAAAGTCTTATTTTCTCTATACAGGGTCATACAACTTAGATATTCCTTTTTTTACTTTTTATTATGGAAAATGTTAAATATACACAAAATAGAATAGTGTAATATGTTCATATATTATCGCTAGCGTCAACAATTATCAACTCATAGACAATATTTCATCTATAACCCCAGTCTCCTGTCGAGCCACTCTCACCCTTTCCCTTTAGAAGAGCTGCTACTAGGTTATATGGGCACAGATACTCAAAAATGGCATACCTTTATTGTGAATTGTAGGTTTTGACATAATAATGAATCCCTATTTGCCCCCATTTAATACCTTTTGTCCTGACTTCTACCTTGTCAGACAGCAATACCACAAATTCTGCTTTCTTTTTGTTTGCATTTTTGCCTAGGAAAAAAAATCTTAAAAAGACTATTTTAAAAATAAATAAATAAAAAATTTTTTAATTAAAAAGACTATTAATACTGGTTATTCCTAAAAAATGGGCTTTTGAGTGTTTTCTTGTACTTTTGAGTACTTCCATACTTTTTGTATTAGTTTAATTTTAACATTTTATAATAAAAAAATTAGTCATTTTTCTAAGGAAAAAAATAACAAATTGACCCTCCTTCCAGATGTGTCAATGCAGTTTGCCTGAAAATATATCACTCACCACCAGCTTCAGTCAATTCTGTGATCTTCTTAAATTCTGGCTTAGAAGGGTAAATACCCAAATTTTGAAGACAAGTATTTAGATCCTCATAATCCACATTTTTATCTTTAATTTTATCAATGGCTTTAATGACACCAGGCAACACTAAAAATAAAGGAGTATGCTAATAAGTATTAAATATAAGTCAAAAATAAAACACCAGTAATAAGATAAATTTTAGTTCTAACACTAAATTAACAAAAATATAAATCACTTCAGCAGTGTTATATACTAAAAGCACATCTAGAATCTTTAATTAAAAAAACAGTAAGTATCAAAATCAAAGTCAAAAATATATTATTCTAGGCCACACACAGTAGCTCACACCTGTCCTAACATTCTATAAACATTTATAATCTACTTGTTTGGGGGAACAGCCTGTTCCAGTGGCCCAGCCAATGCTGCTTGCTTCTGATTAAAATAAAATTAATGAGGCCAGGTATGGTGGCTCCTGCCTGTAATCACAGCACTTCGGGAGGCCAAGGCAGGTGGGTCATTGGAAGTCAAGAGTTTGAGATCTGCCTGGCCAACATGGTGAAACCCTGTCTCTACTAAAAATACAAAAATTAGCCGGGTGTGATGGCGCATGTGTGTAGTACCAGCTACTCAAGAGGCTGAGGCGGAAGGATCACTTGAACCCGGGAGGCAGAGGTCGCAGTGCACTGAGATCACACCACTGCACTCCAGCCTGAGTGTGTGTGTGTGTCTGTATGTGTGTGTGTAAAATTAATGAGTCCAAGAAATAAAAACACGGAAGTGTTTTGTTTAAATTGAAGAATTCCAAGCAAAAATGTAGAGTTCTTCACCCTCCCATTAATTTACCCTACCATGTTTTCAGTTCATTAACCTTCAAAAAATAAAATCTTAGAAGCAAATACACGTAGACGTCATGTGCTTCTTACTATGATGCACTGAGATGGGTACAATATCACTTCTGAGGTAATCTGACCAAAAATACATAACCTGAATTTATTTGTGAAGGAATAAAAGAAAAATCCAGAATGAAGGGTACTATACAAGACAACTAGTCAATACTCTTCAAAAGTGTCAAGGTCATGAAAAATTGAGGAAGCATCCCAGACTGAAGGAGACTAAGGAAAAGTGACAACTAAATGTAATGGGTGATTCTGGATTAGATCCTGGAATTGAAAAAGAACATTCATGGAACAACTGACAAAATTTGAATAAGGTCTGTAGATCAGTAACAGTATTGCATCAGTGTTAATTTCCTGGTTTAGATCATGTCCTAATGGAAATGTTTGTACTATTTTTGTGACTCTTAAGAATGTAAAGTTATTTAAAAATGAAAAGTTAGAATTTTTTAATGTAAATCATACAGGCAGTCATATTCCATAAAAGTCCAATTACCATCAATTTGTTTCAGGAAGTTATGCCACATAAACTATTTCATACTTCTCTATATTCAGAACATTAAGTATGGCTGTGGTAGGTGACATAATTTTATTTTAGTGACACGAGAAAGGTAGATATCACTTTCTTCTGATAGCCTCTTCTACCCATGTCTGTCTGCTGTTTCATTATTCCTTTAACCCAAGGTTTTAATTCTTTTGAAATAAAAATAACTCTCAGAAATACAAATGAGGCACAAAGTAGCAGCAGTGCATTGGTAAAGGAATCAGAATCAGGATGATAATCACTGTGCCTCCTTAATAGATCACATTCCTTTTTTCCATCGAGTTATTTGAATTATGCACTAATGTATGAATCACAAAATTTTCACTAAACAATCATTTTATCTATTACATTAAATACTAAATGTGATATGAAGGTCAGTAAGTTTTTAAAAGAGCATAAATATGACTTAAGTAACTTCAGCAGAGGACTACAGGAAGAAATCTTTAATTGGGTTCCACACACACTGCTTCTATGATGAAAGTAATACAAGGAGAGAAAAATATATTGGTTGGGAAACCATTGCTCATCTTTGAGAAAAATCATAAAGACTTGGAGACCTAGATATATACTATTATTTTTTCCTGATATTCTCCTTCCATAAGAGATAATACCTGAAGTACTATGAATATTATATATTTAAATTACAGCACTCTAAGCAAAAATTTCACATAGATTTCCTACTTGTTTAAATGTTTAGTAAATTACAAAATAAACATTTCTAAAAGAAGCCAGGCCTTCTACTTTCTAGGGAATATTAATGACTCCAATTAATCACTGAGTAAGTTTCTCAGGAAAAGTTAAGCTCCTCCCTAAAGGGGGCATCTGGAAAGGAATTATCATCAAAATCACAATATTATATCCATTAGTTTATGTGCCAGAAGTGGCAGGCCAGACGTGGTGGCTCATGCCTGTAATCGCAGATCCTTGGGAGGCCAAGACAGGAGCACTACTTGGGGCCAGGAGTTCAAGACCAGCCTTGGGAACATTATTGGACCCCATCTCTATGAAAAAAAAAAAAGTTAGCTGGGTGTGGTGGCATGTGCCTATGCTCCCAGCTACATGAGAGGCTGAGGAGGTGGGACGATCACTTGAACACAAAAGGTCGAGGCTGCAGTGAGCTAGGATCATGCCACTACACTCCAGCCTGGTTGACAGAGTGAGATTCTAACTCAAAAAATAAATAATAAATAAACATACAATTCAGTGGCATTAATCACATGTACAAAGTTGTACCACCATCACTACTGTACATTTCCAGAATTTTTGCATAGGCATGGTGGTTCACGCCTGTAATCCCAGTACTTTGGGAGGCCAATGCAGGAGGATTGCTTGAGGCCAGGGGTTTGAGACCAGCCTGGGCAACCCTGTCTCTATAAATAATTTAAAAATTAAAAAAAAAGAAGTGATGGTTACCCAGGGTGTTAACAATTGAAATGCTTACAACTATCTAATAATTGATTGATTCTGTTCATTTCTGTGATGACTGAAGAACTCAAGAACCTAGATTTTTTCTTACCCAGAGTATTAATTGCAGTTTTTTCCGTAGACGAAACCTGTTTTAGGAGACTGGAACGCTTTCTTACAGCTGGCTTCTGAAGTTTTGGGATACTAGAAATATCACTTTTATCCAGAGACTTACTGAGGCTTGTACTACTCTTCAAGCTTTGTGGTTTAGACTTTGAGTCATGAATTTCACCCTTCTCTGAATGTTTTTTAAAGTTTATGCCATTCTTTGAATATGGTTCTTGGACTTCTACATTACTGCTGCCAACCCCACCCAGAAATTTTCTTCTTTGCCAAGTATTTTTTGGTCTTTTAGATTCAAGGTCATCATTCTCCATAATTTTGCTATAATACTGGTTGCTGTTTTTATTTAACTTTTTGGATATTGAAGGTTCAGGGAGTTTGGAAGACAAACTGTTTTTCTTCTTATATTTTAGATAGCATTCTGCTATACTTGATAACTTTCTGTCTGAAGTAATTTCATCCAAAGGTGATCCTTCTGTAATTGCTAAATAAGAGAAATATACAATTATTTCATTTACCTGTATAATCTGCAATACATTTCAAAAATAACAACTAAGTCCTCATGAAAACTATTCAAGAAATTATCAGTTGCTTAAACATATAAAACAAACCAAAAAAATTAAAGAACTGACAGTCAAAAGATTGGACTATTAACTAGGTCAAATATAATGTGCTGCTTTAATATATTTACATATTCCCATCCAAAGCTATTTAAAGTTACACTGAAACTAAAATGATAGCCTAATGAAGTATATGGTTCTCATTCCCCACTCCTTCCCAATTGACAAAGATAACAGATTAATAAGCTAATACAGATAGAAATTCCTTACTTATAAAAGTGCAGAACTATGAGGAAAGGGGAGATTTTATTTATAAAATTAGAACTTAAGTAATTACTCTCCTAAATATTCTTGGTATTTGTGGAGGAAAAAATAACTTCATATATAAAACAACATCTTTAGAAAAATATTAAAACAATGCCCCAAACTGGGACTTCATTTACAAAATTTATCTGATGTTTCAGAATCTTATCTTACATTTGAATAACACATTTTAAAATATTTCGAATGTTATAATATTTGATCCTCAAAACAACTCTATGAGACTGTCAAGCAGCAGCAGTATAATCTCAACTATGAATAAATTTTGCCTAGAGGAAATAAAAAAGTTTCTTATCTTAGACTCTATGAGAATAAACAATTGAAAATAATTAAATGACAATATTTTGATATTAAAGTCTGAAAATACTTAAAGATGGTGCTATACATGTATCTCTAAGTGCACTATGTATCAGATAAATAGGTTAGTGAGCAGGTAAAAATATAATCTTTGACACTTCTGATTTAGGCTTTTGGACCACACCAAACAGCCTGCCCAGAATCTCTGATTCTGACTGATTAACTGCTTTCCCAGTCCTTCAAATGCAGAGACATCAACATAAGGCAACAAGAAACATGAAAAATCAAGGAGACATAATGCTACCAAAAGAGCACAACAATCTCCTGATAGCTAACCTCAAAGAAACGAAGATATAGAAACTTCCTGACAGAATTCAAACTAATTGTCTAGAGAAAGTTCAGGGAATAAAATTAATGACATACAGAGAAAAAAATTCAGTGAAATCAGGAAAACAATAAATGACCAAAAATAACATTTTACAGAGACACTGAAATTACACAAAAGAAAATAAATAAACAAAAATCAAGAGCTGAAAAGTGTAATTAAAGAAATGGAAAATACAATAGAGAACATCAACAACATAACTGATTAAGCAAAAGAATGAATTTGTGAACCTGACAAGTTGTTTGAAAATATATAGTCTGTGGTGAATAAAATAAAAAGAATGAAAAATAATGGGGAAAGCTTACAGGATTTATGGGACAGCATCCAAAGAGAAAATAGTCAAGTTATAAGAGTTTATGAAGGAGAAGAGAAAGACAAAAGAGTAGAAAACTTACATAAAGAAGAACAGAAAACAATCCAAATTTGGGCAAATATATAAATATCCAGGTACAGGAAGGCCAAATGCCTCCAATCAGATGAATTCAAACAAGACTACACCACGACATATTATAATCAAACTGTCAGATATCAAGAACAAAAGGGAGATTCTGAAAATAGCAAGAGTAAAGTAAATAACATATACGTTCCAATAAGGAGAGCAAATTTCTCAGCAGACACCTTATGGGTCCATACAGAATGGACTATATATTCAGAGTACTGAAGGAAATAAACTGCCAACCAATAATACTGTACCTAGAAAAACTGTCCTTCAGAAATGAAGATAAAGACTTTCCCAGACAAAAGCTGAAAGAGTTCATCCCCTATATTTGTCTTACATGAAATGTCAAAAAGAGTTCTTCAAGCCAAAACAAAAGGATACTGTTTAGTAACACAAAAAATAAATGTGTAAAACTCACTGGTAAAAGTAAGTACACAGTCAAAGTCAGAATACACTAATACTATAATGGTGGTGTGCACTTCACTTACATAGTATGAAGGTTAAAAATAATAAAAGCTACAATGATTTGTTAAGGGAAACAATATACAAATCTGTAAATTGTGACATCAAAAATTATAAATGCAAAAGGAGAGATGAAGTAAAAGCACAGTTTGTTTATGCAAGCAAAGCTAACTTGCTATCAGCTTAAAATTGCCTGTCATGACTACAAGAGATTTTGTAAGCTTCAGAGTAGCCACAAATCAAAAACCTACAGTAAATACACAAAAGATAAAAAGTAAAAAAAAATAGAGAAAAATCAATCACAAAAGAAGATAAAAATAAGGAAACAAAGGATCTATGAAACAAGCAGAAACAATTAACAAAATGGCAGTAGTAAAATCCTTCCATATCAATAACTACCTTGAATGTAAATGAATTAAAATCTCCAAAGAAAAGACATAAAGTGCTATGTGGAACTGTGAATCAATTAAATGTCTTTCCTTTATAAATTACCCAGTCTCACGTATGTCTTTTTTAGCAGCATGAGAAAAGACTAATACAGCAACCAAAACAGTATGTATAAAAATAGACACAGAGGCCGGGCACAGTGGCTCACACCTGTAATCCCAGCACTTTGGGAGGCTTAGGCAGGTGGATCACCTGAGATCAGAAGTTCAAGACCAGCCTGACCAATATGCTGAAACCCTGTCTCTACCAAAAATACAAAAATTAGCCAGGCATGGTCATGCATGCCTGTAATCCCAGCTACTCAAGAGGCTGAGGCAGGAGAATCGCTTGAACCCAGGAGGCAGAGGTTGCAGTGAGCTGAGATCATGCCACTGCACTCCAGCCTGAGTGACAGAGCGTGACTCCATCTCAAAAAAAATGGACACAGAGACCAATGGAACAGAATAAAGAACCCAGAAATAAAGTCACATATTTACACCCAACTGATCAACTGTTGGTTTACACCCAACAAAGCAACAAAGCCAACAAAGCAGTCAAGAATATACACTGAGGAAAGGATACCCTCTTCAATAAATGGTGCTGGGAAAAGTGGATAACCATATGCAGAAGAATGAAACTAAACCCCTATCTCTCATCATATACTAAAAACAACTCAAGCTGAATTAAAGACTTAAACATAAGATCTGAAACTAAAAAACTGTTTGATGATAACATAGGGAGAAGTCTACAGGACATTGGTCTAGGCAAAGATTTTATGACCAAGATCTCAAAAGCACCAGCAACAAAAACAAAAATAGACAAATGAGACTATATTAAACTAAAAAGCTTCTGCACAGCCCAATAACAGAATGAAGAGACAACATCTTGAATGGGAGAAAATATTTGCAAACTATTCATCTGAGAAGGGATTAATATCCAGAATTTATAAAGAATTCAAGGAATTCAAACAACTCAACAGTAAAAAAAAAAAAAAATCCCATTAAAAATTGGGCAAAGAGGCAGACGCGGTGGCTCACGCCTGTAATCTCAGCACTTTGGGAGGCTGAGGCAGGTGGATCACCTGAGGTCAGGAGTTCAAGACCAGCCTGACCAACATGGTGAAACCCTCACTCTACTAAAATTACAAAATTAGCTGGGCGTGGTGGCATATGCCTGTTATCCCAGCTACTTGGGAGGCCGAGGCAGGAGAATCACTTGAGCCCAGGAGGCAGAGGTTGCAGTGAGCCAAGATCGCGCCACTGCACTCCAGCCTGGGCAACAAGAGCAAAACTCTGCCTCAAAAAAAAAAAAAAAAAAAAAAAAAAAAACTAGGCAAAGAACATGCATAGACATTTCTAAAAAGAGGACATGTAAATAGCATTTTGAGTATTATATTTCATCTCCCTGATTTAAGAAGGTAAATTATTCAGAGAAGGTTTTCAAAACCCTTTATAAAATAAAACTTGTAAATTAAGATTTAATGTAAAGACTTTAATTATAAACAAAACTTGTCATAGCAACAAGAGCTCACTTACAAACATCCTCATACTGTTCCTGTAGCTCATTCAAAATAAATATAATATCCCCAATATCCACCATGTGGTTTCCTGTAATAGAATAAGTTCAAATACTGTATTTACTTTTGAACACAGATATATCTGCCATCCTATTCTAATATGAAAATAACACAGAATGTGTGGCTAGTAGGAACAAAGAGCCAACTATTACGAGTTTTGAATAAAACCTGAAATCATGAATTAATAACTCAGTACACACCCAACATAAGAGTAAGACCATGGTCTTTTCTCCTTAATAAAAGAGTTTTTCATCAAAAGAAATAGTCATGTTTTAAGCTCTCGTGCTAATCAGGATATTTTTTCATTTTACATGTTTTTTAGAGTTTATTACAGGTATTTATTTACTCTTTTGACTTCATTTCTAGATTGTGAACTCCTCAAGAACAAAGGATGTGTTTTTCCTTTGTTTCCCCAATGCCTCACAAACTACCTACTTCTTATCACTAAAAATTATTTTTGGTTGAACAAAATATACAGAAGGTGATAAAAAACAATGCAATGTCTACATAGTGAATAGCAGACAACGATTTACTTTGTACCTTCTCTGTGTCCAGCACTCATAACTTCCCACTATTCCTGCCCCTGCCCGTCTAAGATCATTTTACTTCTTGGATAATGCATGACTGAGGATGTGTTCAGATGCAGTCACCTCAAATAATGTCATTTCAATTGTGCACAGAGATAGAAAATGCTTTGCCCAATCGTTCTTGCCTCCAAATATTTGACTTTGCTTGCCATCCAAGATGAAAAAGACTGAAAATTTACTTATCTATAATAGTGACGGTTTTTTTCTTCAGTCTATTCATAAGAAATCAACTGTTCAATAATATGCATAAGTGAAAACTCTGACAGGAAGAAGCAAATTTTTATTGTTTTCCAGAAACAAGAAGATACGTTTATTTTACTGTCCAATTATTTCATTTAAAAAGTTGAATGTTTGATAAAATAAACTTTTGGTACCATAGAAACCTTTCAACATCTACAATGACATATTATTACTATGCACAACTTCAAAAACAAATGCCTCCAGCTCCAAGTAAAGTGATGTTGAACATCCTGACTATAGTTCAGCTGTAGGAAATTTCTTGTATTGCCAATGGTTTCCTTGCCTTGGAAAGAAATACACAATTGAAAAATATAAATAAGACCTTCAATGAGTTGGGAATCATAAAAATGCTATCTGAAGTTCAGTCATCTAGATCTTGGGAAGTTTGCAGTAGCTCTAAGAGTTCAACAAGCAAAATAAAACCCTGTGAATATTTAAACTTCAGTCATCCAGGAGGTCCTGTAGGTTCACAGTTGGTCTATCAAAAACAAAAGCTATTCCTATTGTGGTAGAACTTGGTATCAGGCTCATATACCATTTTCAACACCTCATGAACTCCATTCTCATCGATGATTAAAGGTGCATGGAATTCTATATCTGCCACATAACTTTCTATTCCTTCCTCAGCATTAGAGATAAGAAGAGAGGTTTCACACTGGATTGGTACATCATTGGCATCCTTTAAGTGGGAAATTGCTGGAAGATGAGAGCCATTTTCATCTATAAAGTGACCCCTGCATTGAGAACCCAGCAATAATGAAGTGTGCCTTGCGGTAGTAGAGTTGTCTTTCCCATTCTGACTGTCAGCATTCTTTAGTGTGGAAAAGTCATCTTCCCATAATACTTCATAAACCACAAACTTCTTTGCGAACTAGAAGATGTCAAAGACAAATTTTTCCATACTTATTCCACTGGGTTTATCTGGCTTAATTAAGTGTTGTTGGGTATCCACATAAGGAATCTTCTTTTGAGCCACATGGTGCTGCAACTGAGGTTCATAAACATTGACAACATCTCTCAGAAATGGTACAGTTAATAAATGGTTGGCAATATTCCCCACATTGAACAGCAGTCATCCATCTGAGCTTCGTTTCTGAGCTGTTGCCAGGGAAATATCACTATATTCTACCACCTGGTAAAGTCCATCCACTTGGCAAACCACTCCAACCGGTTCTGTAGGGTTTGTTTTCTCTACCACCTTTGCTCCACAGTCTGCTCCTTTCTGAATGCAAAATCCAGTGAACCGTGGGTCTGCCACTTTTACTAATAGGCTGTTAACACAATAGACATGAATGCTCCAAATGCCTCTTTGCTCCATATCCTCCACAATATGCCAGGCTGCAAGAGCCCGATGAAGACCACCATTCTCATCTGGAGCCATAGAAACTTTGTTCTTCTCTTCCAAAATAATTTGCCCATCAAAACTCATGGCAGGGAGCATTCCTTGCTGAAAAAAAGATTATATTTTCTATTTTTTTTAAACCAAAGTACTTGTGCTTGGTGAAGAACTCCTTTGTAGATTCTGCTGTTCTGCCACTGATCCTTATATGGAATAATGCATTTGTTGCCATAATATTTTTCAGCTAACTGTTGTAGCTTCAGGATATGCTCTGCTTGAATCTGAAAAACTGTCTTATGGGATGGCAAACCAACATCATACATCCCCTTTGGATATGCAACGAGTCTAGTCCCCTGCCCACCAGCTAGAAGAACTGTGACTTTGTTCTGAGAAATCTGGAAAACTTTGCTTTCCCAGGCCTGGAGCTGATCTAGCTTCCCTGCAGCACTGCCCAGTACCTCTTGAGGGACAGGTTCCATTCACGCATCCACCTTTTCTTGATGAGAGGACTGGTTAAATCCTTCAATGGCCTTTTGGAAAAAGAAGTTCAGTTCCTGAAAGTTGATGGCCTGGAGCTCTGCATAAAGTTCTACCTGTCAGGCTTCTTCAAGCTCATTCCAGAAACGTAGTGGGTGTTCTTGCTCAGCTTTGGACAACCTGAGTTCGAGATCATTAGTGTTCATAATGCTCTGATAGTCAAGCTTTGTGAAAATAGGGATGCAATGCATGTATCTATAAAGCTTCCTCAGCGCGACCACAGCTCCACCCGGCTCCTTCTGTGCCGGCGTCCTGCGTCCCCTCCAAATATATACCCTCATCCTGGGCCATGGTGGTGGGGCGGGGCAAGCCGGGACCAGGGCCGAGGGGAGTGGCCCAGCCACTCTGCTCCTCTTGCTGCCACGGGAAGCAAATATGTAAATCAAAGAATAGTATCATTTTGGTCTTGGGTCCACCTGATTCACTCTGATTCTCTGAAAATTGGTAAACTATGTATTTCAGGTGCAGGCCTTTAAATCACTGCAAAGCAAGTACTATGTGTTTGAACCAATCAAAGAAATGCTAGACAAAATTGGTGCTAAACTGCCTTCTGATTAGAGATTGCATTCTACATTCTGGTTTCTTATTTCCTTGGTATTTATCCTCATTCTGGTTTTGATTATAGTTCTAACACTTCCCATAACCTCCCCAGTAACTGGCACTTATGGTAGATTGATTCCATGTCCCATGTTCTTAGATCATGGCTTAAGTCCTAATAAACTCAAAGCTTCAACCCTCAAGCTCTTGAATCTGATCACTGAAAAGTATTCTGTTAGACCATACATGTATTAATCCAGTGGAAAAGGCCATCTTGCTTTTACCTGCTCTTCATTTAGAAAACTCCTTTCTCTGAACAGAAGTCCAACGTCAACTAATAAGAGTATGGTAGTCAACCATGTTCACAGATTCATTAGCTCTTGCTCAAATTTATTCCTTGCATCTATGCAATAATAAACACCTATTATGAAACTCCCAAACAAATATTACCTACTTAAATAGTCCCTAGTGGCCGAAGATGCATTCCAGAATCTGAAATGACTATCTTGGTCCCTATCTAACTTAGCAAAACCTTAAAGAATGATTCCTGGTTGAAACCAAGGCAATCAATATGGTCATAGGTATCATTTATTCCTAAGGTATATAATTCTGGAGGAAATTCATCCTGGAAAACGCAACTACTTACTGTGAGAGGAAAAAATGATCCTAATTATTAAGGTCATATATGCAAGGCAACATTACTCTGAAGGTGCTAAGTGACCATTAACACTACATTTCTGTAATCTTCAGGTAGCTCCACAATATCGAAAGCCTCGTCTAGCAAAAACTGCACTAGTCACAACTTCCCACCCAGTTCAATTTCCAGATCTCTAACCTCCATGAGAGAAAAAAAAAAAAAAACTACTATACCAATACACTATTTCAGAAACCAAAATACCTGGCCCTCTAAGAACTGCCATCAGCTGATTTTCCATATGGCACTTTTTGCCGTATCTTAATAAAGCAAATCCTCCTTGGACTTTCCTGAAAATTTCAGGGGGCTAATTCCTTCTCCCTCATTGCAAACATCTATAAAGATGAACATATTATCTACCTATCATCTCCAACAATATACCAAATGCAAAAATAAGATGCTGGAACAGTACCTGCAGTGCTATGTCTTCTTTCAGCAGGACTGTGTTATATTATTCCTTACTGCAAAATTCTGCCACAGAAAAATTAACATCTCCTACCTGGGCGACCCAAAATTTTTGGCATCCTGGGGTTAACGTTTCCTTTAATATTAAAATAGCTCAGACCCCAGAGCATATACTAACATAAATCAATACCTTGACCAAAATTTGAGGATTCCTGGGTCACTTGTGCTCTTTTTGTTTATTTTTGCTTCGTTTCTCTATTCCCATGGACTCTTGATCTCACTCACATTATTACTTTCCACAGGTGCAATCCTCTTTCTGCCCCAAGAAGATCAAACATAGAACTTATAGGTCTTTATCCTTGAAATCTCCCCACCAACAATACTAATACAAGTCTATTGTATCTATCCAACTTTTATTGGTAATTTGCAATTGATGGGAGTAAGGGAGTTCTTAAGAAGCACAGCAAGCAACTACATACTATAGTCCTAAAGTTCTATGGTTACTCTACCCTCACTCACTCTTAGGTTCTATCCATCTTCTTCCTCCACTACTGAGCCACTACTATATTTCAAATTCCTGTTGCTTTCTTACTTTACCTTACCTTTTTGCTCAATCTAGGTGTTTCCCAGTATGTTTTAACTCTCATAATCTAACATATCTATTAAGATTATTTTCCTGGTCAAAAGATAAGGACCTTCCTTATGAAGAATTTTGTCTCAAACTGCAGCCAGCTTATTCATATGATAAAATGAAGAACATTTTGTTCTTTCTGACTGGAAGATGTGGCATGAGGAATCAGAATTATTCATTCATTCAACAAATATTTGTTGAGCGGTTAATATGTGCCATAAGCACCATGCTAGGTACTGAAGATACAATATTAAGCTAAAGCAGACATGATATCTGCTCACCTGATGCTCAGTCTTATTTGAAATATCAACGTCAATCAAACAAAAATACAAATTTCAATTGTGAATAGTGCTATGAGAGTGTATAACATGAGAATCTGACCTACTCAGAGAGGTCTGGGAAAACATCCCTGAGGAAAAGACAGTTGAGTTTGGATCTAAAGTATAAGTAGGAATTACCTAAGGGGAGAAAAAGGTTCAAGGAAGAGAAATGAACACATGCAACAGCTATTTGGCAAGAAGGGGAATGGTATATAGTTGAAACTCTAAGAAGGCACAGAGAGCAAGGAAGAATATGGTCTCAGATAAAGCTGAAGCTCTGGGTAAAAGCCAGAACACACAAGGCCCTGTAAACCACACTAAAAGAGTTATTTATCCCAAGAGGTATTATTAGATTTTATGTGAGGAGAATAACATGATCAGACCTGTACTTGAACGAAGATCATTATGGCTGCAGTATAAAGGAACATAAGAGTGGAGAGGGGTATACTTGTTAGGTTGAACTGCAATGGTCCTGAGTAAAGGTTATGTGAACTTGGACTAAGATAGGGAGATAAGGAGAAATAGATTACGTCTGTAATCCCAGCACTTTGGGAGGCCAAGGCGGGTGGATCACAAGGTCAGGAGATCGAGACCATCCTGGCCAACATGGTGAAACCCTGTCTCTACTAAAAATACAAAAATTAGCTGGGCATGGTGGCATGCGCCTGTAATCCCAGCTACTCGGAGGCCGAGGCAGGAGAACCGCTTGAACCAGGGAGTCGGAGGTTGCAGTGAGCCGAGATCACACCACCGCACTACAGTCTGGCGACAGAGCGGAGTAAAAAAAAGAGAGAAATAGAAAGACTTAAGAGATATCTATCTTATATACAGAAAAAAGGAGAAAAGTTTTTAAAAAGATGTATCTAAGACTTTAAATAAGGGAACTATTGCATGAGGAATAGAGAAGTAGAGTTGCCAAGGATGACTCTCAGGTTTCTGCCTCACCCTTCTTCTGTCTGTTCTAGGTGCCAAGCACTGTGATAAATGTTTATATTTAATTCCTATAACAATTCTATAAAATTAGTATCATTTGTCCAATATACCGCCCCAAATAAAGCAGGAGACCTGGAGACCCAGACCAGAACTCCATAAGCCAAAAAGCAACGTACTGCAGCTATTTCATATATGATTTCTGTTGTTCCTGGTAGGGCATGCCCTAAAGGCTTAAGATTAGTCTTTAAAATCCCCATTTTACATTTTCATACCCCATCATATCCTTCCGCTCATGCCTCACCCCAGAGCCCACCATACCTGACTTCCTAAGAGAACTCCATGTGGCCTGATTCTATCTCCAGACCACATATCAGCAACCAAAAGCCCACTACAAAACCACCATTAATAAATGACAAAAACTAGTGGAAGCCCACTCAAAAAGATGTCATGTCTGATTATTTTTCTGCCATATTTACACAAACTGTTCCTTTGGCTTAAGATGTTTTTCTCACTCTTTGCTACCACCTTCAACTACTTAATTCATACAGATCCTTCAAGATTTAGCTCAGACATCAGGCCCTCTGATAATCTTTCCCTAAGGCTTCCAGTGTGTATTAGCAGCCTATGTACACTCTATTATAGTATTTGCCATGGAGCATTTTAATTTTCAGTTTACTTGACTCTTTCCACACTTGAACGTGAGCTCCCTCAAAAAAAAAAAGAAGTGTGTTTTATTCATCTTTGCATCACCTAGCACAGTTCCAGGCATAGTAGATATTAAATGACTGACTATCTGATTCATTAAGTGAATGAATCAGGCTGGGTCCAGCGGCTCATGCCTGTAATTCCAGCTACTCAGCAGGCTGAGGCAGGAGGATCACTTGCAGCCAGAAGTTTGAGACCAGCCTAGGAAACATAGCAAGACCTCATCTCTACAAAATAAAAATTAGCCTGGCATGATGGTGCACACCTATAGGCCTAGCAATTCAGGAAGATGAGGTGGGAGGATTATTGAGCCTAGGAGGTCAAGATTACAGCAAGCTATGATCACAACACTGCACTACAGCCTGGGCAACAGAGTGAGACATTGTCTCTAAAAATAATAAAATAACTGTAGGGTCCAGCCCCACAGGGTCAGTGGGTTTTCTGCCCGTGTGTGGAGATGAGAGAGTGTAGAAATAAAGACACAAGACAAAGAGATAAAAGAAAAGACAGCTGGGCCCGGGGGACCACTACCACCAAGACGCGGAGACCGGCAGTGGCCCCGAATGCCAGGCTGCGCTGACATTTATTGGATACAAAACAAAGGGGCAGGGTAAGGAGTGTGAGCCATCTCCATTGATAGGTAAGGTCACGTGGGTCGCGTGTCCACTGGACAGGGGGCCCTTCCCTGCCTGGCAGCTGAGACAGAGAGAGAGAGACAGAGAGACAGACTGCTTACGCCATTATTTCTGCTTATTAGAGACTTTTAGTACTTTCACTAATTTGCTACCGCTATCTAAAAGGGAGAGCCAGGTGTACAGGATGGAACATGAAGGCAGACTAGGAGCATGACCACGGAAGCACAACATCACAGGGAGATGGTTAGGCCTCTGGATAACTGCGGGCAGGCCTGACATCAGTCAGGCCCTCCGTCAGGCCCTCCACAAGAGGTGGAGGAGTAGAGTCTTCTCTAAACTCCCCCGGGGAAAGGGAGACTGCCTTTCCCAGTCTGCTAAGTAGGGGGTGTTTTTCCTTGACACTGACGCTACCACTAGACCACAGTCCGCTTGGCAACGGGCATCTTCCCAGATGCTGGCATTACCGCTAGACCAAGGAGCCCTCTGGTGGCCCTGTCCAGGCATAACAGAAGGCTCACACTCCTGATCACTTCTCAGTATGTCCCCTCAGCTCCTATCTCTGTATGGCCTGGTTTTTCCTGGGTTATAATTGTAGAGCGAGGATTATTATAATACTGAAATAAAGAGTAATTGCTACAAACTAATGATTAATGATATTCATATATAATCATATCTAAGATCTATATCTAGTATAACTATACTTATTTTATATATTTTATTATACTGGAACAGCTCATGCCCTCAGTCTCTTGCCTCAGCACCTGGGTGGCTTGCCGCCCACAATAATAAAACAAATGAATCAATCAATTAATCACTAATTATTATAGGACGTCCTCTGGTTACAAGTAAACATGTAATACAAAACACCTGCTAAATATTTTTATCATGTTTAAAGCAATCCACATTGTGCAGAGAGCAACCGAAGGGCATAGCAAAATTGTTTAATCAAAGCTACATAATAAAATTGAGAATTCAAGAAATTTAGGTCTTCTAACTTGTGGAGTCAATGCCCTTGACACTACAAGAAACTACTTCTCCACAAAGACCAGAAATGACTTGGAAAAGAGATATAAGGCTGAACTTTTTTTAATTCATTTTATTCTTTAACCAAACATACCAAACTATAACAATTTTAGAAACCTCTCATTTAATTTTTCTAGACTATTTCTTACTATAGACACCAGTAAACAGTGTCAATGGCAAAATGTAAGAATCAAGAGAAAAAAGGAGAAGCAAAGGACAGATCACAAAATTGATATCCGGAAAAAAATGTATAAATATATTCACATATATATTGACATATATATCTCAATGCAAATAACTCACTGTCAATATAGGTATGTTTTATCACTTCTTCTAAAATTTCAGGGTTTACAGGGATACCCATGCTATCCAAAACAGCAAACACTTCATCAGTTGAAACTCGACCACCTTTTATCCTACAGTAAATCTTCAAGGCATCCTGGAATGCTGCAAAAAACAAATTATTATACCATGAGAATCAACAGCTTTTCTTGGAAAAGGAGCTGATTTTGTGTCAATAGCCTTCTAAGGGAAAATAACCTTGTATAAGCACAGGGTTTTATAAATATTTATCTACAAGTAAACCACTGTTATAAAATAACTTTATAATAGTGGTTAAAACATTGGTCTTTTATTTCTCCACAGGAATTTCATATTCTTATGTTAACAATCCTTAGCATATAAAATGAATTGAAAAGAACCTATTCAGAAGGAAATATTCAGCATGGCCCTGACTAGCAAACCAAATCTGGGGGTCCCCAAGACATCTACTTCTGAATGTTAGATTCTATAATTTTAAAACAATTTAACTAAAATAAATTAAATACCAAATCACTTTATCATTTTCTAAAATTTTTAGAGTCACATCAGAGAGCTCAGTATATTTTTAATTTTAAAAAGAAAATATTCAGATAAATTATAATTTTCCACAAAAAACCTTAAAAATTAAACAGATTGAAAGCAGATTGAATATAAACTGCTAAATTTATATTCTCCCTGACCACTACACCCCTAAATTAGCCTTGACAAAAAAAAAACACAATTCCCGTTATCAATTTCAGATGGAAAATCATTTATAGTCAGACTAGATTTTCTTGAAATTCATCATATAATAAACTAATGATTACTAAGTTCTTTGATAAGCACAGTCAAGGAGGAAAAAATGGGCATTATTTGTTCATTCAATTAGTCTTTTTTTAATTAATTAATTTTTTTTTTAAAGACAGGGTATCTCTCTGTAGCCCAGGCTGGAATGCAATCACACGATCTCGGCTTACTGCAACCTCTGCCTCCCCAGCTCAAGCGATCCTCCCACCTCAGCCCGTTGAGTAGCTGGGACTACAGATACATACCACTACGCCCCGCTAATTTCTTTGTATTTTTGTAGAGATGGGTTTTTGCCATGTTGCCCAGGCTGGTCTCGAACTCCTGGGCTTAAGTGATCCACCCGCCTTGGCCTCCCAAAGTGCTGGGACTACAGGCATGAGCCACCATGCCTGGCCTCAACTAGTCATTATTGATCAAGTGAACAAAAATAGCAGAGGAAGGGACCTCCAGAAACTCTCTCCTCCATAAAAGCAATGAGAACTCTGGCAAAAATGATCAGAACCAACTTGTTTTAAAATTCTGAAAATAAGCCAAAGGCTTGCAGCTATCTGAGGAATTTCTTCAAGAAAAATGACTGAGTCTTAGTAAGAACAGTGAGCTTTGTGGCATTTAAACTTGCCCTATTCCCATCTACCCATTTCCAGGTTCCCTGGAACATTGAAAACCAGTACTCCACAATCATGATGAAAATGTGTGTGTGTACTATTGAGGTGAGAAAGGCCCCTTTAAGCACAACTCAAAACTCATAAGACATAAAGAAAAAATAATAAATTTTGTGATAAAACGTAACAGTCCCATTCCAAAAACCAAAGACACCATTTCAAAATTAAAAGAGAAACATTAGAAGAAAACATTTGTAATATACATAACAAAGGATTAATAGCCAGAATATGAAAACTCCTACAAATCAATGAGATGAACCCAGTTTTTTAAATGAAAAGTGTATGTGAAAAGCGAATTCATAGAAAAAAATATATGAATGACCAGTAATTATATTAAAAGATTACTAATTTCATACTTGAGAAATATAAGTAAACAAGATAGTTCCTGCAAAACAAGGTGGCAAAATTTCTTTTTCTCTTAAGAAAAAGATATTTGCATTTTTCCCTTTTATTTTTCTCTAGGGAGTCTCTTGATTTCTAACTGTATGCATGATCTTTTTACTAGTTTCTATGAGACCTAGGTCCTTTGCTTCCACTCTGCCTAGTAATTGATAACTCATTTTGCCTTGACAAAAACATAAATTATATATATATATGTGCATATAAAAAGAATTCTCAGGTCAGTATTAAACTGTAGCAATCTTAGAGGGGTTAAAGAAGGTCTTTCATATCTTTATACACATATATTGCTTGGATATTTTATTAAAACAATATATTCAAGAATTATGTGTGTTCTTTTAAAAGGAACAAAAGAAACCTGAGAGTTCTTGATTAGTCTCAGAACACTGTCTGTAAACAGAAAATAAGGTCAAAATAGGAAACCAGGACTTGAAAAATCAAGGAATATAGGGAAGTAAATAAGCTATTCTAAGTTGTGATTCAAAAAATGGTCTCTACACGCTGCTCTGTCTGTCCGAGTGAAAGCTGCAAGTTAGTCCTGCCTCCTATCCATCATTTTTCCCTATTGTCTGGAACTCAACTTACATTTTTTTCTGACTATAGATTTATATGTGTGTTTGGACTCCTAAGTACTGACCACAGATACATATATATAATTTATGTTTTGTAGCAGGGCACAGTGGCTCACGCCTGTAATCCCAGCACTTTGGGAGGCCGAGGCGGGTGGATCGCCTGAGGTTAGGAGCTCGAGACCAGCCTGGCCAACATGGTGAAATCCCACTTCTATGAAAAATACAAAACTTAGCCGGGCATGGTGGTACGGGCTTGTAATCCCAGTTACTCAGGAGGCTGAGGCAGGAGAATTGCTTGAACCAGGGAGGCAGAGGTTGCAGTGAGCAAGGTCGCGCCACTGCACTCCGGCCTGGGCAACAAGAGTGAAATTACATCCAAAAAAATAATAGTAATTTATGCTTTGTCAAGGCAAAATGAATTATCAAAACGTCAAAATAGGAAACCAGGACTTGAAAAATCAAGAAATATAGGAAAGTAAATAAGCTATTCTAAGTTGTGATTTAAAAAGTAGTCAGTTAGTAGACACTCACATCGTGAACTTTTGCTCCAAGAACTACTGCAGGAACATACCAGGAAAGCCAAGAGAATCCACAGACCCCCTGAAGGAGGTGGATGCCCTTGCAGGCTCTGTGGGACAGGCAAGTAACTGTGAGTCAGCTTGCTTTCTCAGTGGGGAGGCTTGTAGCTTGGGGCAAGTTCTCATCCCTGCTCACCGCCTGCCTGGAAATAAATTCGGTGCTATAGGTGAAGCACAGTGGGAGTGAAACCAGTCTTTCAGACTGTGGGCTGCGTGGAAGCTGGGTGAGGCCTATCGCTGCTGGCTTTCCCCCACTTCCCTGGCGACCTGTCAGGCAGCAGAGGCAGCCATAATCCTCCCAGGAACATAACTCCATTGGCCTGGAAACCACACCTTCACCCCGACAGCAGCTGCAGCAAGGCCCACCCAAAGAGAGTTTGAGCTCAGACATGCCTAATCTGCCCCACCTGATGGTCTTTCTCTACCAATCCTGGTAGCAGAAGACAAAGAACATAATCTCTTGAGAGCTCTGTGGCCCTGCCCACCACCTGACCCTAGGGCAAGCTTGTAATCTCCCTATACTACTGCAGCTGATGCGCTCTTGAAAGTGCCACCTCCTGGCTGGAGGCCAACCAACACAAAACCAGCACACTAAACAAAAATACAACCAAGGACCCTAATAGAGTCCACTTCACTCCCCTGCTACCTCCATTGGTGCAGGTGCTGGTATTCACGGCTGAGAGACCTGAAGATGGAACACATCACAGGACTCTTTGCAGACACTCTCCAGTACCAGCCTGGAGCCTGGTGGCTCCACTGGGTGGCTAGATCCAAAAGAGAAATAACAATCACTGCAGTTTGGCTCTCAGGAAGCCCCTTGTCCAGGAAGCCCTATGTCTCAGGAAGCCCCTAGGGGAAGGAGAAAAGCACCAAATCAAGGGAGCACCCTGAGGGACAAAAGAACCTGAACAGCAGCCCTTGAGTCCCATAGCTTCCCTCTGACATAGTCTACCCAAATGAGAAGGAACCAGAAAAACAATTCTGGTAATATGACAAAACAACATTCTTTTACATCTCCAGAAGATCACACTCAAAAGCTTAGCAGCAACGGATCCAAATCAAGATGAAATCTCTGAATTGCCAGAAAAATAATTCAGAAGGTCAATTATTAGGCTAATCAAGGAGGCACCAGAAAAAGGTGAAGTCTAACTTAAAGAAACCAAAAAAAAAAAAAAAGATACAGGATATGTATGGGAAAATCTCCAGTGAAATAACATAAATAAAAAACAATCATAACTTCTGGAAATGAAGGACACACTTAGAGAAATGCAAAATGTGCTGGAAAGTCTCAGTAATAGAATCAAGTAAGTAGAAGAAAAAACTTCAGAGCATGAAGACAAGGCTTTCTAATTAACCCAAGACAACAAAAACAAAGAAGAATTTTTTTTTTTTTTTTTTTTTTAATTGAGACGGAGTCTTGCTCTGTCACCCAGGCTGGAGTGCAGTGGCGCGATCTCGGCTCACTGCAAGCTCCGCCTCCCGGGTTCACGCCATTCTCCTGCCTCAGCCTCCCGAGTAGCTGGGACTACAGGCGCCCGCCACCACGCCCAGCTAATTTTTTGTATTTTTAGTAGAAATGGGGTTTCACTGTGGTCTCGAGCTCCTGACCTCGTGATCCGCCCGCCTCGGCCTCCCGAAGTGCTGGGATTACAAGCGTGAGCCACCGCGCCCGGCCAGAAGAATTTTTTAAAATGAACAGGCCAGGTGCAGTGGCTCACACCTGTAATCCCAGCACTTTGGGAGGCTGAGGCAGGCGGATCATGAGGTCAAGCAATCGAGGCCATCCTGGCCAACCTGGTGAAACCCCATCTCTACTAAAAATACAAAAATTAGCTGGGTTTGGTGGCGCGCAACTGTAGTCCCAGCTACTCGGGAGGCTGAGGTAGGAGAATCACTTGAACCCGGATGGCAGAGGTTGCAGTAAGCCGAGATTGCGTCACTACACTCCAGCCTGGTGACAGAGCGAGACTCTGTCTCAAAAAAAAAAAATGAACAAAGCCTCCAGGAAGTTTGGGATTACATTCAATGACCAAGCCTAAGGATAACTGGTGTTTCCAAAGCAGAAGAGAAATCTAAAAGTTTGTTAAAACATATTTGAGGGAATAATCGAGAGAAACTTCCCCGGCCTTGTGAGAGGTCTAGACATCCAAATACAAAAAGCTCAAAGAACACCTGAGAAGTTCATCGCAAAAAGATCGTTGCCTTGGCACATAGTCATCAGGTTATCTAAAGTCAGGATGAAAGAAAGAATCTTAAGAGCTGTGTGGCAAAAGCATCAGGTAACCTATAAAGGAAAACCTATCAGATTAACAGCAGATTTCTCAGCAGAAACCCTACAAGCTAGAAAGGATTGGGTCCTATCTTTAGCCTCCTTAAACAAACAATTATCAGCCAAGAATTTTGTATCCAGTGAAACTAAGCTTCATAAATGAAGGAAAAATACAGTCTTTTTCAAACAAATGCTGAGAGAATTTGCCATTACCAAACCAGCACTACTGACTGCTAAAAGAACTGCTAAAAGGAGCTCTAAATCTTGAAACAAATCCTCAAAATACATCAAAATAGAATCTCCTTAAAGCATAAATTTCACAGGACCTGTAAAACAATAACACAAGAAAAAAAAACCCAAGATATTCTGTCAACAAATAGCACAATGAATAGAATGGTATCTCACATCTCAACACTAACATTGAATGTAAATGGTCTAAATGCTCCACTTAAAAGACAGAGAATGGCAGAATGGATAAGAATTCACCAACCAAGTATCTGCTGTCTTCAAGAGACTCACCTGACACTTAAGGACTCACTCACATAAACCTAAAGTAAAGGGGTGGAAAAAGATACTCCATGCAAATGGACACCAAAAGCAAGCAGGAGTAGCTATTCCTATATCAGACAAAACAAACTTAAAGCAACAGCAGTTTAAAAAGGCAAAGAGGGACATTATATAATAATAGGACTAGTCCAACAGGAAAATATCATAATCCTAAATATATATGTACCTAACACTGGAGCGCCCAAATTTATAAAACAGTTACTACTAGACCTAAGAAATGAGATAGACAGCAACAGTAGTAGGGGGCTTCAATACTCAACTGACAGCATTAGACAGGTCATCAAGACAGAAAGTCAACAAAGAAACAATGGACTTAAACTATACTCTAAAAAAAATTGATCTAACAGAAATTTACAGAACATTCTACCCAATAAATGCAGACTATGAATTCTATTCATCAGCACATGGAACATCCTCCAAGATAGACCATATGGTAGGCCACAAAACAAGCCTCAACAAATTTAAGAAAATTAAAATTACAGCAAGTACTCTTGCTACAGTGAAATAAACTGGAAATCAACTCCAAAAGGAACCCTCAAAACCATGCAAATACAGGGAAATTAAAGAATCTGCTCCTGAATAATCACTGGGTCAACAATGAAATCGAGATGGAAATTTAAAAATTCTTTGAACTGAACAATAATAGTGACACAACCTATCAAAACCTCTGGGATACAGTAAAGGCAGTATTAAGAGGAAAGTTAATAGCATAAAATGACTACATCAAAAAGTCTGAAAGAGCACAAATTGGCAATCTAAGGTCACACCTCAAGGTACTAGAGAAACAAGAACAAACCAAACCCAAACCCAGCAGAAGAAAAGAAATAACCAAGATCAGAGAAGAACTACATGAAACTGAAACAAGAAAAAAAATGTAAGTCAAAAACCAAGTAGACAAAAGAGAACCAGGAAAATCCTAATGCCATGGAGTCTATCAAAATGCCAAAAAGAAAAAGCAAGCCAAGCATCATATCTATATTATTCACTGCTTCACATATAGGCATAATTAATGTTTATTACATAAATGAGTAAATAAGTATTGAAGAGTTTTCATTGCCTTTTACTTGCTAATCCAGTTCTATAAAGACTATCACATTCACATATCCTTGATGCTAACAAAATAAAATCTGGGCCGGTGCAGTGGCTCATGCCTGTAATTCCAACACTTTGGGAGACCAAGGCAGGCGGATCACTTGAGGTCAGGAGTTCGAAATCAACCTGGCCAACATGGTAAAACCCCATCTCTACTAAAAATACAAAAATTTAGCCAGGCATGATGGTGCACGCCTGTAGTCCCAGTTACTTGGGAGGCTGAGGTAGGAGAGTCCCTTGAACCTGGGAGGCAGAGGTTGCAGTGAGCTGAGATTGTGCCACTGCACTCCAGCCTGCATGACAGAGCAAGACTCCATCTCAAAAAATAAATAAATAATAAATAAATAAATATACAATCTGATTCACTATAAAAGGAACATACCTCAAAATAATAAAGGCCATATACAACAAACCCACAGCCAACATCCTACTGAATGGGGAAATGTTTAAAGCATTCCCCCTAAGAACCAAAACAAAACGAGGATGCCTACTTCCACCACTCCTATTGAATATATTACTGGAAGACCTAGCCAGAGCAATCAGGCAAGAGAAAAAAAGTAAGAGGCATCCAAGTTGGAAAAGAGAAAGTCAAATTATGTCTGTTTGCTGATGATATAATCTTATACTGAGAAAACCCTAAAGACTCCTCCCAAAAAACCCTTAGATTTGATAAACAAATTTGGTAATGTTTAAGTAGATAAAATCAACATACAAAAATCGGTGGCATTTCTATACACTAGTATCAAGCTGAGAACCAATCAAGAAGGCAATGCCATTTAGCTTAGCTACAAAAAACAAAGTACCTAGTAATACATTTAACCAAAGAGGTGAAAGATCTCTACAAGGAAAACTACAAAACAGTGATGAAATAAACTATAGAGAACACAAACAAGTGGAAAAACATCCCATGCTCATGGATCAAAAACTTAATATCATTAAAATGACCATAATGCCCAAAGCAATCTACAGATTCAGTGCAATCTCTATCAAAATGCCAATGTCATTTTTCACAGAAATAGAAAAAATAATCCTAAAATTTACATGGAACTAAAGGAGCCCAAATAGCCAAAGTAATCCTAAACAAAAGAACAAAGCTGGAGACATCACATTACCTGACATCAAATTATACTATAATAGTAACCAAAACAGCATGGTACTGCTATAAAAGTAGAAACATAAATCAGTGGAATAGAAAACAGAACCCAGAAATGAAGCTTCATATCTATAGCCACCTGATCTTTGACAAAGTTGACAAAAACATACACTGGTGAAAGGACACTCTTTTCAATAAATGGTAAAGGGAAAATTGGATTGCCATTTGCTGAAGAATGAAACTGGACCCCTATCTCCCACCATATACAAAATCAACTCAAGATGGATCTAAACTTAAATGTAATACTTGAAGCTTTAAGAATACTAGATGAGGCCGGGTGCGGTGGCTCACGCCTGTAATCCCAGCACTTTGGGAGGCCGAGGCAGGCGGATCATGAGGTCAGGAGATCGAGACCATCCTGGCTAATGCAGTGAAACCCCGTCTCCACTAAAAACACAAAAAAATTAGCCAGGCGTGGTGGTAGGCACCTGTAGTACCAGCTACTTGGGGGGCTGAGGCAGGAGAATGGTGTGAACCCAGGAGGCAGAGCTTGCAGTGAGCCAAGATCACGCCACTGCACTCCAGCCTGGGCAACAGAGCGAGACTCCATCTAAAAAAAAAAAAGAATACTACATGAAAACCCAAGGAAAACTCTTACTGACATTGGTCTAGGCAAAGAATTCATGACTAAGAACTCGAAAGCACAAGCAACAACAACAAAAAAAGACAAATGAGACAACTAAACTAAAAAGCTTCTGCACAGCAAAAGAAATAATCAACAGAATGATTGATTGAACAGACAATGAATGAACAGACAACTTGAAGAATAGGAGAAAATATTTGCAAACTATGCATCCAACAAGGACTGACATCCAGAATGTACAAAGAACTCAAACAGATCAACAACAACAAAAGCAACAAATAATCCTGTTAAAAAGTGGGCAAATGACATGAATAGACATTTTTCAAAAGAAGACATACAAATGGCCAAATGAGCATTATGAAAAAATGGGAAGCAGTGTGGAGATTTCTCAAAGAACTAAAAATAGAACTACTGTATGATCCAACAATTCCACTACTAGGTATATATACACCCAAAGGAAAACAAACCATTATCTCAAAAAGATACCTGTACTCATATGTTTATCACAGCACAATCCACAATAGCAAAGACATAAAATCAACCTAAGTGTCCACCAATGGATGACTGGATAAAGAAAATGTGGTACACACACACACACACACACACACAGTGGAATACTAGTCAGCCATAAAAAAGAATAAAATAACATATTTCACAGCAACATGGATGAAACTATTATCTATCTGACTTTCTGTTTCTGACTTGTTTCACTTAAGATAATGAAAGCCATTTATAGGTAGGAGCCAAATTTATAGGTGGGAGCCAAATGTGTACACATGGACATAGAGCATGAAATAATAGTTACTGGAGACTTGGAAGTGTGGGAAGGGAGTGAAGGATGAAAAATTACTTAATAAGTACAATGTATAACTATTCGAATAAAGGTTACACTAAAAGCCAGACTTTACCAGGATGCAATATATCTATGTAACAAAACTGCATTTGCACCCCTTAAATTTATACAAATAAAAAATAAAAATATATAATTCCAAGGACCGAGCATAAGAACTTGATATCGCCTAATGGAGGAATAGAAGAATTGCTAACATCAGGTCATGAACACCACAGATTTCGTGTTTTTTGAGATACTGTTTCTACCATTAGTACGAATACCCTTTCCAACCACTTTATTTATAATGTATAGGTAATGTAAACTAAAGGTTACTAGGAGACCCATAAGTATCTGAAATTTTTAGGAAGAGATACAAACAAGACTCCTGGCAAAAGGAAGGAAGTACTGTTAAGGATGAAGAACAAAACAGAAGTGAGATTTCAACAGAAAAAAAAAACACGCACACAAACAAAGGCATGGGAGTAAGAATTATATTGGCACGTATGGAGATTTATGACTAACTGGAGTATGCGGTTCTTGCCTGGGAAAGGTTCTGTGATAAAGGGAAGAGTGGTGAACAAAATTATGAAGGGGTGAGGAGGCTAAGCGTGAGAGTTTGGCCTCTATAGACTCATTTGATAATAGGAAGAGCATCTAAATTCTTGAGCAGGAAAATGACATGGAGAAAATAGTATTTTAAGAGAATTAGTCTAGCAGTTAATGTGCAGGAAAAACTAGAGATTAGAGATAGAATGTTTGAATACTGGGGCAGTATGAGCCAGGTTTTGTAATGCCTTTTATGACAAAATTCACTCCTCATTTTTCTCAGCCTACACTAGTGGGAGATTTGTAAAATATAAATTAATTCATATATTAAATACCACCCCTCCCAACCCCAAAATCAGTTACAAAAGTATTATCTTCTATACTTTTGAAGAAGTCTTTTTTACCTGGATTCTGAGAGACCAAATAAGAAACATCAGCCACAGCTTTAAGGAAATTTGAAAAATCCAGCATTCCATTAACTATAAAAATGGTTCCAAAACAGAAGGGAAAAAAACTCCATCAGCAAACATTATTAGCAAACTCACTAAGAACATAAGATAAAAGTGGCAACTAAAAATGTAAATAGAATTAACTAATGAAGGCCGGGCGCGGTGGCTCATGCCTGTAATCCCAGCACTGTGGGAGGCCAAGGTGGGCGGATCACGAGGTCAGGAGATCGAGACCACAGTGAAACCCCGTCTCTACTAAAAATACAAAAAAATTAGCCAGGCATGGTGGCAGGCGCCTGTAGTCCCAGCTACTCAGAGAGGCTGAGGCAGGAGAATGGCGTGAACCCGGGAGGCGGAGCTTGCAGTGAGCCGAAATCACACCACTGCACTCCAGCCTGGGTGACAGAGCGAGACTCTGTCTCAAAAAAAAAAAAAAAAAAGAATTAACTAATGACATTAGAATACTATTATCTATACACAGAGCAGTCGACATTATACATAGAATGTAAAAAGAATATTTACCAGAAAAAAATTTACATATTGTAATTAGGTAGTAAATAGTGTTCCAGCAGTAATAAGAATGCTATGGGACTAGTACTGTAGATACTGCAGTGCTCTTTGCTCAAGACTAATTTTTATATTTGTAGTTCTTCAAGATTCTTCAAGTTAAATAACTATGAATTCATCTTCTGCTGTCATTAAATAAATGAGCCCAACTTTGACAGGGTTTATTTACATCAGTGATGTTATCTAAGTCATGAAGAAAACAAGTATAAACTTATATTTCAATTTAATGTCATCTGAGCAGAAATAGCCTATAGAGGAATACTTCAGTGCTTCCAATTGTCTGCAGAGGAAATGACAAGGCTTGGTTGTTCTCACTTCCATACCACAGAAGCACTTTCTCCAATACTGAAAAGTCTGTCAAGTTGTCTGTCTCCACTTCTTCAGTGTAACAACTTGAGAGTGGATTCTCCTTTCTTTCAAAAACAGTGAAACATCTGTCCAAATTTTAATGAACTACTTTGACTTGTTTTCTAATATTGTTGTGACTTTGGGTTGGCAAAGATCTTTTAGATAAGATATCAAAGGCAATTCATGAAAGAAAAAATTGCAGACTGGACTTCATCAAAAGTATGAACTTCTGCTTTTCTAAAAACATTCTTAAGAGAATAAAAAGACAAGTAACAGAATGGAATAAAATATCTACGAATCACATATCCAATAAAGGACTTATATTCAGAATATATAAAGGATCTCAAAATACAATAATAAGAACACAATTTTTCAATGGGCAAAAAATATACAAATGGCAAACAAGCACATGAGAAGATATTCAACATTATTTAATCATTCAGGAAGTGCAAATTAAAACCACAATCAGATAATAACCGTATATCTATTAGAACAACCATAATTTTTAAAGGCTGATCAATTCAAGGGTGGCAAGAGCAAGAGCATACAAAAAAAGCAGTATACAACAGTATGAATAAATCTTAGTCACATAATATTAAGTGAAAAAAACAAAAGATTATATACATCATGAAAAACTGTTTACTAAAGTTTTCTAAACAACTAAAATTTTTGAACTATTTTACAAAAATACCTATCCATAACAATAATACTATTTAAACAGAAAAATAAGAGAATAATGAATATAGGATTCAAGATAATTCTTACCTCAGGTTGGGGAAAACAGACTAATAGGTTGCTTAGGAAAGTTTACAGTTAGATGTAAATTACTGACAAGGTCCTACTTTTTATTTTGGGTGGTTGGGTCAAGTATTTATTACATTATTTAAATTATATAACTAAATAAGATTAGACCATGCATGGAACAATAATGAGAATAAGTCATAATCCAGTCTAGTAATTAATCAATCCAATTACACAAACCTGAGGCTAATTTTCAATATCATTATTGTAAGTAATGTTCTTGTAACATGTAAAAATGTTTCGTAACATATAATATGACCAAAAATGATGTTTTTATAATATATTTTAAGGTTTAGCTTTCCTATCATTTGTAATTAATCTGACAAACATAACATATTTATGATTGCAGACCCTTAAACTAATACTGAAAAGATAAAACTTACCGTCAATATCAACAGTCTTTAGTGCCTGTCGCATTTCTAAATCACTTATAGAAATTCCCAAGATGCAAAGGATCACTGGAAGATCATTCACATAAATCTTACCACTTCGAATTTTACTAAAAATTTTACAGGCTTTATGAAGTGCTGCACACACATAACAAAACATTTAGTTAATTACCAAAAAGAATAATTATCCTTATTCCCCCCACTATCTCTCAAAAAAATAATAATCACTAAAAGAAAGGGGAGCCAATCTGTGTTTTCAGCCTTTCAAACTTCTTTTTTACCCCACCCGCTTCAATCTTTTAATATTCAAATCTTTCAACCTGTTTCCTAAAGAACTTTCAGAAACTGTCAGAAAAGTCACACAAGGGCACATAGGCAAAGACTTCCACAACTTGCCCTGGGAACAGTAAATTTTTCCTCTGTGTTCCCATAGCACTTACTATGTATCTCAGTGAAAGCCCTTGATATTATGATTGCTTGCATGTCAGTATCCCTCACTAAACTGTCAGCTTCTGCGGAGCAAGATTTTTCATTCTTCTGTTTCCAGTGCCTAATTAAGAAATTCTCAAAAAAATGTCTATTGAACTGAATTTTTTGGTTCAGTGGATACTACACTTTATTTTCAGAAAAGAGGCAATTGGTGATAGTGCTGTTTTTGTTTGTCTTTTTAGAGCCAGAGTTTCTCTGTTGCCCAGGCTGGAATGCAGTAGTGCGATCATGGCTCACTGCAGTCTCAAACTCCTGTCTCGAAATCCTGGGCTTAAACAATCCCCCTACCTCAGCCTCTCCAGTAGCTAGGACTACAACTGTGTGCCAACATGCCCAACTAATTTTTTGTTTTTATTATTTTTTGTAGAGATGGGATCTCACTATCTATATTGCCCAGGCTGGTCTTGAACTCCTGGTCTCAAATGATCCTCCCACATTGGCCTTCCGACGTGCTGGAAATATAGGTATAAGCCACCTCACCCAGCCCTAACAGTGATAAATACAAAATAATGACTAAAGAGTTGATAATAATGGCTTTAATAAAATAAGTTTTAGTAGAATTTTGTAGGTGGAAGCCAGATTTCCATGAAATGGGAAGAGAGAAAATTCAGCAACTAATGAAAACAACTCCTTCAAAAGGCTTCTGTGAAAAATATTGAGTATAAAATTAGCAAAGCATAGACCTTGAGAAAGCAGAAGAAAATCAAGAAATGAAAGGATTAGTCTGGTGAAAGGGCACCTTTTCCAATGAGACAAGATGAAAGGATATGAACGTTGTTTGTAGGTAAGAATATCAAGGAGTTGGCCGGGCGCGGTGGCTCACGCTTGTAATCCCAGCACTTTGGGAGGCCAAGGTGGGCGGATCACGAGGTCAGGAGATCGAGACCATGGTGAAACCCCATCTCTACTAAAAATACAAAAAAAATAGCCAGGCGTGGTGGCGGGCGCCTGTAGTCCCAGCTACTCGGAGAGGCTGAGGCAGGAGAATGGCGTGAACCCGGGAGGCGGAGCTTGCAGTGAGCCGAGATCGTGCCACTGCACTCCAGCCTGGGCAACAGAGCGAGACTCCGTCTCAAAAAAAAAAAGAATATCAAGGAGTTTAGGAAGCTTCCCAACAGCCCTTACTAACTCTCTATGAAAAAGCAAAGCCACATGATCCAGTAATCCCACTTCTGGGTATTTATCCAAAAGAATTAAAATCAGGATTTTGAAGAGACAGTAGTACTCCCCTGTTCACTGCAGTACTATTCACAATAGCCAACCTATGGAAAACAATCTAAATATCTGTGGAAACAACCTAAATGTCAGATAAATGGGGGGGAAAAAGTACATTATATACATATGATAGAATATCATTCAGCCTTTAAAAAGAAGAAAATCCTGTAATATGTAATAACATGAATGAATCTGAAGGACATTATGCTAAGTGAAATAAGCCAGTTACAGAAGGACAAATACTACAGAATTCCAATTATATAAAGTATCTAAAATAGTCAAACTTATGAAACAAAGAATAGAATTGTAGTTGCCAGGAGCAGGGGGTATGAGGAAATAGTGAGTTGCTAATCAGTGAGTATAAAATTTCAGTTACACAAGATGAATAAGTTCTATAGAAATACTGTACAATATTGTGCCTATAGATAAGAATAACTTACATTTTTAAAATCTGTTAAGAGGGTAGATCTCATGTTAAATATTCTTACCACAATAAAATTTTTTTCAAAAGTAACAGGGGAGAAAAGATTCAGTTTCATAGATTTCAGACTAGCAAGTTTTAATTTTATTTTAATTAAGTAAAACATTTTTAAATGTTTAAAGTTGGATAGGTGACATAATTGAGTATTTGAGGAGAGTAGTGAAGGTTTGGAATAGATACCAAAGGAAACAGGAGAGATCACACCAAAACTTAAAGGGAATACCAGCTGGTGCTAAGGGCAGCTGAGGTTGGAAATCATACAATCATAGTGGCACCAGATGGAGAGGTCAAGAAAATAAAATTCTAAATAAAAAGAGATTGTGAGTGAAGAATAAGACATTAAAGTCTGAGATTTTCACATAATGACAATGTGTAATTTGTGGCCATCAGTGTTGGTCAGGGGAATCAAGGTAAAATAATTGGTTTTGAAACTGTGAAGCTACAGCAGTATGAGTCACCCATTTGGACACTAAGATACACAATATGACAACCCGAGTTAAGGTAAAAGGAAAACTATGCGAAATTATTCCATAAGTATAAAGGAGAAGCTCAAGATAGGGAGAGGTCAGTGTCATGGAGTGAAGGCTAGTATAAGCCTTAATATTAAGATACCAAAGACTAAATTCCAGTGATATCAGTGACTCCAGCACTTACTAATTTATCCATGGGATGTAATATGCAGACATTTTTCCAAAAAATACATTTGGACTAGTATAAGCTACATATTATATTTTCCCTATCTTACCAATACAACCAAAGATATTTATGTATTGAACTATCTACTTTTGCTTCTTCACAGCCCGCAGCATTTGCTATATCATGTATTATCAGTTGATACCATAAGCCATTAGGAGTAGATGAAGAGGCACTAACTGCTGAAACAATTCCTAAAAAGCACATAATCAGGAAATGTATTCAAGAAATTTTAGAACCTCTTATTACCACTTAATTCTTTTGAGTGTAAATATCCATGGGTTACTTCATCATCTAATGTCATGTAGAGGTTAGACAGCATTTCCTTTTCCCTGTCAAAGAAACAGCCATATTAGAAAGTGGCAATGAAAATATGCAAATTCCATTTTAAAATATTAGCAAACCTACCAATAGTCTGAGATTCATAAGAACCTTTCTTGAAGAACTGTCCAAGTTATGGAAAATTCCATATTCTTCACCTCAGAAATCCCACCTTATTTCTTTTTGAGATATTTTTCTATAAAGCAGAATTTACCCTAGTCTGTAAATAGTGTCTATGACCCACTATCCTTTGACTGTGGTCCAATTTTTCCTATTCTTAATCTAAGTCACAGCAAATTTTTAAGAAAGTTATAATAATAAAGCAAACGAGAACATCTTTAAACAGCCAAAGAATCTCAGATTCCATTACCTATCAGGAAAAATGTCTGGAAAAGACGATTTATCTAATACTGTAACATGTAAATAACCAAAATCATATAATGTTAGTGTTGAAAGACATCTCAAGAGTCCATTTAGTACAAGGTCCTTATACAGATGTGGAAAGTGATGCCCAGAGATGTAAATTTTACAAAAGTCTAAGCATGTGAGGTCAATCAGGACTCAAATCTAAGTCTTCCAATTCCATATACAGTGCTATTATCTCTACACAATTCTAACAGCACAGTTAGCATAAACTACTTGATATTCTTTGTGTGGAAGGGATAAATGATTCTGGAGAGAAACACCCAAGTCCGAACCCAACATTTAAAAAATAGAGAACAAGGATTTAAATACCGAGTAATTGCAGAAGATGTACAAAGAGGTGATGAAGTCTTGTGAACGCTGTACTGATTTGGCAACTTGCATAAAGAGTTTTCTTCCCTAGTCACCTTCTCCTTTGACAGCTTCAGAAAAGGAGGGATAATCTAGAGCCAAATGCAAGTATGTTGGTGCCTGAGGTGACACTGGTAATTCAGCATTCTTGGATGATAAAATTCTTAAAAGATAATTAATCATACCTTGGCTCCTCATTAATTATGCTTCTGGTGTAAAATTGCCTTTTGTAATTAAATTACATTTAATATAAACTAAAATTTTAATAAACTATACAATGTTGTTTTGCAAAGCCATGGTTTTCTTAAGTATGCAGTTAATCATGTCATTAATAGTTGGTAAATATATAGTAATGGATTTTGCAAAGCAGGGAAAACCTATGGTATAGAGAGAACAAGAAGACTCAGCCACCAGACTCTAGGCTACATATAAAGGCTTTGACTTAAGTGCAATGTGGAGAATCAACACAGTTATTCAAATGATACAGGTAATTTTGTTTTCAATTATCCCTATCATTGAGTAAATTATCCACTTAAGATTGCATGTATAAACATGATTCCAAAAAGGCAAGCAGCTAGGTGGATAGAAAAGTAGCACTTTAGAAAAATGAGAATTCTAATTGTGTCTTCAATTTTACATGGAACCCTGAGCATTGAGTTTCAATGACCATGCAAGATGTGGAAAAAACACTCTCACGTTACACAAGATTGACAGGAATTGGTACTTAGATGCCACACAGAACCAAAATCTTCAAAAGACAATGTTTTCAGCAAGAGTGGGGAAAGAAAAAACTTATCCCCCAATGAAAAAGTATGATTAAAACATGTCTGTATCCCAGCTCTAGGTTTGAAAAAAAGAAAGACTATTCCTCCTGATTAGTCACAATCATAACTCTACATACATGAGTTTGGAACTCAAATCTACACTAAATATATGGGTCAGGGAAACAGAAACCAAAAAATTCATTTAAAATGACCTCAGATTTGTAACACTTCTGAAGTGCATGGCAAAGACAAAAGCAAATTTTCTTTTTAAAAATTCTCTTGAAGAGCAAACTGAAGATTCCCACAGTTTTACATCAACTATATATGAAAGAATGTACAAAGTATATATAACACCCAAAGAACAAGTTAACATGAGTGAGAATCAGACAAAACAACAAACACAAGATTTGGATCCCCCAAGAATTTCATATAGTGAATTGATCAGATACCAATCTTGAAATAACTATAGAATATGAGCAAAAAACATGACACAGGGCATATTTTAAGAACCATCAAATAAAATTTCTGGAGGTAAAAAATAGAATCACTGAAATTAAAATCTGAGAGGAAAGGTTAAATTGCAGATTAGATTCAGCTAGATAAAGAATAAGTGAAGTAGACAGTAGATGGGGAGAAATTACCAAGAACAAAATAGAGAGACAGAATAGACAAAAAATATGAAGCAATGTTAAAGAATATAGAAAACAGGATGACAAAATCTAATACACATCTAATAGAAGATACAAAGGGACAGTAAAGAGATTGAAAGAGGGGAAATATTCTAAAAGATAATATATTAGAATTTTCCAAAATTGAAGAAAGGCATGCATTCTCAGATTTAAGAAGCACAGCAAATACTAAGAGGGGAAAAAAGGAAATATACCTCTAAGTATATCCTCTAAGTATATCATAGTGAGTGACTACACAAAAAGATATTCCATGTTCTAATATCTGAAACCTGTGAGTGTCACCTTATTTGGAGAAAATGTCTTTGCAGATGTAATCAAGTTAAGATCTTGAAATGAAATATACAATGACAGACGTGCTTGTAAGAGAAAGGAAGAAGGAGATGAGATACAGACACAGGAAAAAAGGCCATGTGAAGACTCATGAGAAGATGGAGGCAGAGACTGGAGTTATGCTGCCACAAACCAAAGAACACCTAGGGTTCCTGTTAAAAAAGCAAAAATGTTAGCAGAGAGCACAGTAAAAAAAGACAAAAAAATGAAAAAACGCAAATTTTTCATAAGCTCCTGAAAACATTCCTTGTTCTTTTTTTTTTTTTTTTTTTTAGGGAGAAGGAAAAGGAGAATTAAGAACAGAAGAGGTGGAGCAGGAGCAGGTAGCAATATTTAAGACTGTGACATTTCAACACTTGGACTAAAAAATATAAGGGAATGTTTGAGGGCTAAGGAAAACACTTGAAGGTAAAAGAAAAATTTCCAAATTTTTATTTACCTCAGTTCTTTTCTGTGCTGTTGTACTTGTAAACTCTCTCTCCCAACTTTTTTTTCTCCTGAAAAATCAGAGGACTTTTCTTCTCCACAAAGGATTATTGACGTTTCAAATCTAAATGACACAGAAATTGGAATCACTCTTGAATTTCTTTTTGCTTTTTCTTATTCTTTTCAACTTTTAATTATGGAAATTTTCTAACATATACAAAAGTATACAGAATCCCATCACCCAGTTTCAACAGTGGTCAATCCAATTCCATCTATATCCCATCCCTGTTCCCATCCCTTATTATTTTTGAAATAAATCACAGTATATTATTTCCATCTGTAAAGATTTTAACAGAAATCTCTACAAGGTGTCTTTTTTTGTAGAGATTGGGCTGGGTGCGGTGGCACACACCTGTAATCCCAGAACTTTGGGAGGCCAAGGTGGGCAGATTCCTTGAGGTCAGAAGCTCAAGACCAGCCTGGCCAACACGGTGAAACTCCATCTCTACTAAAAATACCAAAAAAAAATAGACAGACGTGGTGACACACGCCTGTAGCCCCAGCTACTCAGAAGGCTGAGGCACAAGAATCACTTGAACCTGGGAAGTGAGCTGAGATCGAGCCACTGCACTCCAGCCTGGACTCCATCTCAAAAACAAAACAAAACAAAACAAAAAACACCATATGACAGCTAAAAATTAATAATTTCTTAATATCATCAAATATACAGGCAGCATTCACATTTCCAGTTTGTCTAGTAAATGTCATAAAATTTTTTTAACATTTTGCATCAGGACTCAATAAAATCCCAGCATTATAATTGACTGAAATGTCTTTTTAACTTCTTTTCATCTATAAGTTCTCCTTCTACACCTTTTATTATCATTATAATTATTATTACTAGGTCATTTGTCCTGTAGATTTTCCAGTCAGGATTTTGCTGATTGTATCACCATGGCTGTAGGATTCTAGAGGCTTGAACATATTAACGTTCAATAGTTGAGGGAGATGCAAAACCACTCTCTAGGTGGTGATGTTATTCCATCAGGAAGTACATAATGTCCAACTGGCTATTTGTGGTATTAGCAGCTACTTATACATAATAACTAGATCCAGTAAATCATGAGGGACTGGCTGGGCATGGTGGCTCATGCCTGTAATCACAGCACTTTGGGAAGCCAAGGTGGGCAAATCACCTGAGGTTGGGAGTTCAAGACTAGCCTGGACAATATGGTGAAACCCCGTCTCTACTAAAAAAAAATATATATATATATATACAAAAATTAGCCAGGTGTGGTGGTGCACACCTGTAGTTCCAGCTACTCAGGAGGCTGAGACAGGAGAATTGCTTGAACCTGGGAGGCAGAGGTTGCGAGCCAAGATTGCACCAATGCACTCCAGCCTGGGTGATAGGGCAAGACTCTGTCTCAAAAATAAATAAATAAAAATAAAAATAATAAATCATGAGAGACTGCAAAGTGGTTATAAATCTATCATTCCTTCAGTCATTAGCTAGAATATTTCTTTTTTGTATGTGTAGAGATGGGATCTTGCTAAGTTGCCCAGACTGGAGTACAGTGACTATTCACAGGTATGATTATAGTACACACTACAGTTTCAAACTCCCAGGCTCAAGTGATTGTCCCACCTCAGCCTCCTGAGTACTGAATTATAGGCACACACCACCATGCCTGGCTGCTAGAATATTTCTACAAATAGAAACTTTCTCTCATGTACTATTGGGTTGCCTAGTGGTACAGTTCATATAGAAAGGCAAGATATAGACAGATTCAACTGATTAAAAAAAAAAAAAAAGAACAAGAAAGAAAGAAAGGCAAGATAATTGTTCTATTGTTTTCCTTTATTTACCACTTTTCATAACAAAGACTTGGCTCACTTGTAACCTCTAAAAATGACAAAATAATTTTATACCATTTTGAACACAAAGACTTAAATACATTTGATGCAGTTTAATTCCCTGAAATTATTATACTTATTGATGCTCTAATTTTCTCATCTTTTATAGGAAAAGGTGGGAGCCTCTTCGAGTAGGCTCTTGAGTCCTTCTGATGAGTCCCTGGTAGCAGTCTTTTTTATTAATAGTTTCCTTATCTCCAGAAGACAAGATGTTCCAGGCTTACTGTACATTTCCTTTCACAGACATGCAATCAGCATTTCTCTAAAGAGCCTTTTAATAAGAAATGGTATTTCAAGACTAAAGTTTGGGCACTAGAAGCTGAACTTCTTTTTAATCAACATGCTTCTTTCTTATTGTTTGATTTTCTCTTATTTCTCTTTTTTCCTCTTCTTATTGGACTGTCAAAAACTTTTTTTTTTTTTTTTTTTTGAGATGGAGTCTCGCTCTGTCGCCCAGGCTAAAAGCACAGTGGTACGATCTGAAGACCTTTCATAACACAAACATTCCATAAACCAGGGGTCCCCAACCTCTGGCCTGTGAACCAAAACCGGTCCACACAGTAGGAGGTAAGTGGCTGGAGAGTAAGCATTACCACCTGAGCTCCACCTCCTGTCAGATCAGCGGCGGCATTAGATTCTCACAGGGGCACAAACCCTATTGTGAACTGTGCATGCAAGGGATCTAGGTTGTGCTTCCTTATGAGAATCTAATGCCTGATGATCTTCTGAGGTGGAACAGTTTCATCCAGAAACCGCCCCTGCCTCCTCCCCATCCCCTTGTCCGTGGAAATATTATCTTCCACGAAACTGATCCCTAGTGCCAAAAAGTCTGGAGACCACTGCCATAAACTATACAACAATAAGATAAAATGTAATTATGAATTACATTTGAATTAAATTTTAGAAGAGACGACACATACTCTTAGAAAGTGCTTCAAGTAATCCAGGGTAGACTTAAATTTCAAGAACAACCCATCAGGACAGTGACTAACTAGACTATATCTACAACAGCTTCAGGTGAACTCAGCCCTAAGCAAAACTGTGACATAAAAAAAATTATAATTCATGCCACTCCCCTTCTTTAGCAAGTACCTTGGCCTTTTTTTCCAATTTTATTTATTTTAAATTGATAGATAAAATTATATGTATTTATTGCGTTTCTTAAATTTATTTTTAATTGACAAATAAAATTATATGTATTTATGGTGTATCCTGCTTTTTTCTGACTTATTTCTCCAAGAAAAAGTATCCTGCTTTTTTGACACACTATCCCTTTAAATCCAATCTCCCAAATTTATACCCTGTGAACCCCCATACTTTGCTCTTCACTTCCCTGAAGCTGCCATATGATTAGATCCCTCTGCAGTCCTCTAGTCTCAAAGCAAGGATTTTCAACTATTTTGCCTATGACCCACAGTCAAAAGTACATTTTCTATTGAGGTACAATATACATATACAGAGAGAAGAGGTGCAATAGAAAGCAAGGGAGAGAGAGGAGGAGGAAAAAGCACTCTAATGCTTTCAATTCTATTCTAACTTATTTATTTTAAAAAAAAAAAACTAGTAGTAAACCAGCTGCAGTGGCTCTCACCTGTAATCCCAGCACTTTGCGAGGCCAAAGTGGGAGGACTACTTCAGGCCAGGAGTTCAAGACCAGCCTGGGCAATATAGTGGGACCTCACCTCTCCAAAAAATTTAAAAATTAGCTAGGTGTGGTGGTGCACACCTGTAATCCTAGCTACTCAGGAGTCTGAGGCAGGAGAATCCCTTAAGCCCAGGAGTTCCAGGCTGCAATGAGCTACGATCATGCCATTGCACTCCAGCCAGGGTGACAGAGTAAACTCCTGCCTCAAGAAAGAAAGAAAGAAACAAACAAACAAACAAAAAAAACTAGTAGTGACCTCCTAAACTGATTTCATGACCCATTAATGAGTCACAAACTGCAGTTTACTGGTGCTTTATATCCCCCATATATCCTTATTGAAGTTGAGCCTTCTTACTTCTAGTATAATCATGACTTCCACTCCATTACATGACTTTTGATCTTTCATCTTTTTTCAAAAAATGATAAAGAAAATAAATTTTTAATCTGATGAATGCAAGGCCTCTTTAAATTATCAGGCCCAAAGAGGCATTAAAATGAGATAGCAGTCACTGTCTCACATCCCCTTGAGCTAAGCAATTATTTCAAAGTTGCCTGCTATGTGGACTCCAGACTGTCACCAAGTAGCCACAAATTAACCTAACAATGCCATACACTGGATACCATAACTCACACGCTACAGTTCAGCAATATATAGCCAATCACTAATCAATGTTATTTCTGTAAGCCAGTAAGAATTCCTGAAAAACAACTTTTGTAATCAACCCATCTCCTGATTGCTTCCTTTTTTCTTTAAAATATTGAACCTCTCCTTTGCTCTCCAGAGTACCTCCCAGTGTTTCCCAGGCTGCAGTCCTCAACCTGGGCCTAAACACTCTACTTATATTAATTTTGCCTCAGTTTCCTTATTTAGGTAAACAAAAGTGTAAGTGTATTTTTTAATTATGAGCTGCTTCGCACATTTCATAGAATAAGGATGATTTGGTATAAATAACGAATAAGTAAAAACATTTGTCCTGTACCCCATTTTTAAATTTTTTTTATTTTTATATATTTAGAGGGTACAAGTGCAGATTTCTTACATGCACATAGGCATTGTGGTGAGTTTAGGCTTTCAGTGTACCCATCACCAAATTCAACCCTCACCCCTCCTCCTACCTTTTGTAGTCCCAATGTCTATTATTCTACTCTGTATGTCCATGTGTACCCATTGTTTAGCTCCCACTTACAAGGGAAAACATGCACTGTACCCCATTCTTTTGAGGCATGTGCTTCCCACAGTGCTAACCTATCTTGAGGAATGCTAATGGAAGAAGGTAAAGGGATGCTCCCACGACCTTCCTTTTCTTCCTAGGTAACAAGTTTCATTGTAGTCTTCTAGAAATAATTGCTTCATCTTTTGCCATCTAACAAACAGGAGTAGTGGTGAAAATGTTAGATTAAATAAAAGTGAAATACAGATTTCTGGAAGGTAGAGGAGATTTTTATTTAGGTGCCTCTCCAATCACAATGTGTAGGTAATTTCCAGTTTCACCAACAGGTAAGATGAGCATTTAGTTAAAGATAATAAAGTGACATAAGCTCTGAATGTTTTCCCAGAGGCTTTTAGATTTTTTTTATTTTTTAGTCATTTTATAAATAATAAATACAGATTGAGTATTTCTCCTACATGCATCTAAAATGCTAGAACTTCTATGACTAACAAAAGGCAACCAGGCAATGCAGCATACAAGAAAGAACTGCTAAAAGATTCAAATAGCTTGGCCGGGCACAGTGGCTCACGCCTGTAATCCCAGCACTTTGGGATGCTCAGGTGGGCAGATCACGAGGTCAGGAGTTCAAGACCAGCCTAGCCAATATGGTGAAATCCTGTCTCTACTAAAAATACAAAAAAAAAAAAAAATTGGCCAGGTGCGGTGGCTCACGCATGTAATCCCAGCACTTTGGGAGGCAGAAGCGGGCAGATCATGAGGTCAGGAGATCAAGACCATCATGGCTAACATGGTGAAACCCCATCTCTACTAAAAATACAAAAAATTAGCCATGCATGGTGGTGGTCACCTATAATCCCAGCTACTTGGGAGGCTGAGGCAGGAGAATGGCTTGAACCCAGGAGGCGGAGCTTGCAGTGAGCCAAGATCGTGTCACTGCACTCCGGCCTGGGCAACACAGCAAGACTCCATTTCAAAAAAAAAAAAAATAGCCGAGTGCGATGGTACACACCTGTAGTCCCAGCTACTCGGGCGGCTGAGGCAGAAGAATCACTTGAACCCAGGAGGTGGAGGTTGCAGTGAGCCATGGCTGCGCCACTGCACTCCAGCCTGGGTGACAGAGTGAGACTCCATCTCAAAAAAAAAAAAAAAAAAAAAACTATTCAAATATCTTAATTTCATGGAAGGCACAAAGCCAAGCCTAGAGGAAAGAACCTTCTGTTTCCTTCTTAAATTCTCTTTAAGACAAACTTAACAGACATATGGGTAATTGTTCTCCTCTAACTAGAAGCCTATGATTCCAGTTAGCCTATAGCTTCCTTATAGGCTTCCACATGTGATATAGTTTGACTCTGTGTCCTTACCTAAATCTCATGTTGAATTGTAATCCCCAGTACTGGGGGAGAGACCTGGTAGAAAGTGATTGGATCATGGGGGCAGATTTCCCACTTGCTGTTCTCACGATACTGAGTGAGTTCTCATGAGATCTGTTTGTTTAAAAGTATGTGGCACTTCCCTCTTCACTCTCTCTCCTGCTGGCCTTGTGAAGATATGCTTGCTCCCCCTTCCCCTTCCACCATGATTCTAAGTTTTCTGAGGCTTCCCCAGCCTTGCTTCCTGTAAAGTCTGCAGAACCATGAGCAATTAAACCTCTTTTCTCTATAAATTACGTAGTCTCAAGTAGTTCTTTATAACAATGTGAAAACCAACTTAGACAACATGGAAGCCTATAGACTTCCACATGGCTGTGAGAGAAGTCAGAAAAAATGTAAGAACAGCTATTTAGGAGTTAAAATTATGCTACTGAAAGAATGACCACAAATATGCATGATCCTATACACATGGTACATTATGAGAACACATAAGCTACATTATGGCACTCTTAACTTGCAAAAGTATAATTCAATAAAGTAAGTTCAGAGTTTTTAACTTACATTTGTTTATATTCTGGGCTCAAACTCCTAATTTCCGGTGAAATTTTCTTCTCTATTGTTTTAGAAAACTTGATATATTTCTTGCGGTTGATAGCTCCTGATGGCAAGTCAGTTGCAAAAGAACTAGAGCCATCATCTACTAAGTCAATATTTTCCTCTGCCTGGGGAATATAAGAGCCACAATCAAGCATGTCCTCTTTGCACATACATATTAAATATGACATTCTGGGTCAATCATTCATTTTAGATCGATATTCTTTCTCAAATAGTGCTACCGAAGAGAATTTTGTTGAAAAAGGTTTTACTCACTAATGTATTATTTTTCCAGATTCAGTACATATTCTAAATAACTCCAATTATCCTTAGTGCATTATACAGCTATAAAATGAACATCATTTATGAATATGTCTAACAGTTATTGCATCTAGCACTTTTTCTTTTTTTGAGACAGGATCTCTTTTTGTTGCCTAGGGTGGAGTCCGGTGGTGCAATCATGGCTCACTGCAGCCTTGACCTCCCAGGCTCAAGCAATTCTCCCACCTCAGCCTCCTGAGAAGCTGAGACCACAGACATGCACCATCACACCTGGCTAATTTTTTTATTATTTGTAGAGACGAGGTCTCTCTACATTGCCAAGGCTGGTCTCGAACTTCTGAGCTCAAGCAGTCCTCCCATCTCAGCCTCCCAAAGTGCTAAGATTACAGGCATGAGCTACCTCTCCCAGCCTGGATCTAGCTCTTAAGGCATCAAGGTACAAAAGTTTATCATACTCTTTGCCAAGCAAGGTGAAAAAGTTTATCATACTCTTTGCCAAGCAAGGTACAAAAGTTTATCATACTCTTTGCAAAGCAGTATTTTTATTATAAAAATTAACTCGATTTTAGATATAAACCAAAGCCATGATCCATGAAAGAAATAATCGATAAGTTAAACTTCATTTAAATTAAAAGCTTCTGCTCTGTGAAAGACACCATATCAAGACAATGAAAGGACAAGTCACAGACTGGGAGAAAACGTTTTCAAAAGACATATCTCATAAAGAACTGTTATCCAAAATATACAAAGAACTCTTAAAACATAATAAAAAAATAACTCAATTTTAAAATGAGCTAGACTTGAACAGACACCTCAACAAAGAAGATATACAGAAACATGGTAAATAATGATATGAAAAGACGCTCAACATTTTAATGGGATTAGGGAACTGCAAATTAAAAGGAAATATCATTACATACCTGTTAGAATGATGAAATTTTAACAAAAAAAAACTATAAAACTTTGATAAAAGAAACTGAAGAAGACACAAATAAATGAGAAAATAGCCCAAGTTCATGGATTCAAAAAGTTAATATTGTTTAAATGTCCATACTTTCCAATGCTATCTACAGATTCAATGCAATTCTTCTCAAAATTTCAATGTCATTTTTCACAGAAATAAAAAAATCCTAACATTCGCATGGAAACAGAAAACACCCCATACAGCCAAAGCAATCTTAAGTAAAAAGAACAAAGTTGGAGGCATCACACTTCCTAATTTCAAAACAGATGATAAAGCTATAGTAATCAAAACAGAATGTTACTGGCATAAAAACAGACACACCAATCAATAGGACAGGATAGAAAGCCTAGAAATTTTCCAAATATTTACAGTCAGCTGATTTTCAACAAAGGTACCAAGTACACACAATGGGGAAAGAACAGTCTCTTCAACAAACGGCATTGGGAAAACTGGATATCCTTCTGCAGAAAAATGAAATTGGGACATTATCTCACACCATATACAAAAATCAATTTAAAATACATTAAAGATTTAAACACAAGACCTAAAACTGTAAAGTTACAAGAAGATAGGGGAAAAGCTCTACCACATTGGTCTGGGGAATGATTTGTTGGATAAGACTCTATAAGCACAGGCAACAAAAGCAAAAATGGAAAATGGGATTATATGAAACCAAAAAGCTTCTGTACAGCAAGGGAAACAATCAACAGGGGATGAACAATCCACAGAAGGGGAGAAAATATTTGCAAACCTTACATCTGTTAAGGGGATAAGGGGTTTATACCCAAATTACATAAGGAACTCAAGCAAGAAAACAAACTATCCAATTAAAAAATGTGTGAAGGATCTGAACAGACATTCTCAAAAGAAGACATACAAATGGCCTATAGGTTTGTGAAAAAATGCTCAATATCACTAATTATTAGGAAAACGCAAACTAAAACCACAATGAGATATCATCTCATACTAGTCTGTTAGATATTCTGTTAGCTATTCTGTTAGGACAGCTATTATCAAAAAGACAAAGGATAATAAGTGTTGGCAAGGATGTGGAGAAAAGGGAACATCTGCACACTGTTGGTATGAATGTTAGTACAGCCATTCTAGAAAACAGTATGGAGGCTCCTCAAAAACTAAAAACAGAATTACCATACGTTCCAGCAATCTCACTTCTGGGTATATATCCAAAGGAATTGAAATTAATATGTTGATATCTGCACTCCCATATTCATTTCAGCATTATTCACAATAGCCAAGATATAAAAGTAACCTAAGTGTCCATCAACAGATGAATACATTAAGAAAATGTGGTGAATATATACAAATGAATACTATATAGCCTTTAAAAAGAAGGAAATTTGGTCATTCACCATAACATGGATAGAACTGGAAGACATTATGCTAAGTAAAATAAGCCAGGCACAGAAAGACAAACGCTGTATAATCTCACTTACATGTGAAATCTAAAAATGTTGTTCTCATAGAAACAGGAAGTAGAAAGACGGTTATCAGAGGCTGGGGGGTGGAGAGGTTTGGGGGAAGAAGAGGGATGGGGAATGGGAAGACATTGATCAAAGGGTACAGAGTTTCAGTTAGACTGGAGGAACAAGTTTTAGTGATCTAATGCATTGGTGAACATGGTTAGTAAATAATATATACTTCAAAATCACTAAAATATTTTTTATGTTCTTACCACAAAAAATAAGTTGGTAATGATTATGTTAATAGCTAGATTAAATATTTCTATAATGTATACATAGATCAAAATACTACATTATGCCCCCAAAATACACACAATTATTATTATTTGTCAATTTAAAATAATAATAAAAAACTCAATTAAGAAAAAAGAATGGCAATAATCCAAAACACTGACAACAACAAATGCTGGCAAGGAATGTGAAGCAAGAACTCTCATAATTGCTGATGGGAATGCAAAATGGTACAACCACTTTGGAAGACAGTTCGGCAGTTTCTTACAAAACTAAACATACTTTTACCATACAATCCAACCACTGCACTTGTTGGTATTTACTTAAGCAAGCTGAAACTTTATTTCCACATAAAAACCTACAATTGGATGTTTATAGCAGCTGTACTCATAATTGCCAAAACTTGAAAGCAATCAAGATGTCCTTCAGTAATTAATAAACTGTGTTAAATGTAGAGAATGGGATATTATTTAGTGCTAAAAAGAAGTGAGCTATCAAGCCTTGAAAATACGTTTAAAAACTTTAAATGCACATTAAGTGAAAAAATCCCGACCTGAATGGTTCCATATTGTATAATTCCAACTATATGACATTCTGGAAAAGGCAAAACTATGGAGACAGTAAAAAATCAGTGCTTGCCAGGGGATGGGGGAAGGAGAAGCAAATAGCTAGAGCACAGAGGATTTTAGGGCAATGTGATTATTCTGTATGATACAAAATAAACAAATGAGACCTAATTAAACTCAGAAGCTCTTGCACAGCAAAAATAATAATCAACACAGTCAACAGACAACCAACAGATGGGAGAAAATATTTGCAAACTATACATCCAACAAAGGACTAATATCCAGAATTTACAAGGAATTCAAACAAATCAGCTGAAAAAAAACAAGTACTCCCATTAAAAAGTGGGAAAATAACATGAGCAGATATTTCTCAAAAGAAGATACACAAATGGTCAACTAATATATGAAAAATGCTCAACATCACCAATCACCAGGGAAATGCAAATTAAAACCACAATAAGATATCACCTTACCCCAGCCAGAATGGCCATTATTAAAAAGTCAAAAAACAATAAATGTTGGTGCAGATGGGATGAAAAGGGAAAATTTATACACTGCTACTGGGAATGTAAATTAATATAATTTCCACAGAAAACAGTATGGAGATTTCTCAAAGAAATAAAAGTAGATCTATCATTCAATCCAGCAATCCCACTACTGGGTATCTACCCAAAGAGAAAAAAAAGTTATTGTATCAAAAAAAAAACCTACACATATATGTTTATCTCAGCACAATTCACAATACCAAAGGTATGGAACCAACCTAAGTGCCCATCAACTGATGAGAGGTTAAAGAAAATGTAGTATATATACTATGGAATACTACTCATCCGTAAAAAAGAACAAAATAATGTCTTTTGCAGCAACTTGGATGAAACTGGAGGCCATTATCCTAAGTGAAGTAACTCAGGAACAAAAAAACCAAATACCACATATTCTCATTTATAAATGGAAGCTAAGCTATGGATCCAAAAAGGCATATAGAGTGGTACAGATTCAGAAGTGGAGAGGGGGCAGGGAAGTGAAGGATGAAAAACTACCTGTTGGGCACAATGTATACTATTCAGGTAACAGGTACACTAAAAGCCCAGACTTCACCACTGTATAATTCAGCCATGTAACCAAAAACCACTTGTACCCCTGAAGCTATTGAAATAAAAAATATTAAATAAATAAATATCTTTCTCTACAAAAAATAAAATAACAAAAAACAAAGCCTACATTAAAAAAAAAGAAGCTATATTGCTTCTAAATAGACACCTCTCCCCACCCCCCCAAAAAAGAAATAGAGTTTAGTGACAATAAACATGTTTAGAAAAAGAAGAATGCAGTTGGAAATATTCTCTCCTGAAATTTGGCTGTTTGCTTAAGACAACTGGCGGCACCCAGTCAATCAAAGGTGCATTAGTCCTGAGTCTTTGAACCCAAAGGTGACCCTGAAGATTACACAGACAATTTATAAAGATTACCAAGGAAGTTTAGAGAGAATCTCTATTTCCACAGGATAGAAATTAACAGAACTATTTCAGTGACTTTTAGAATCTGCATCATTTGTCTTATAACAAAGGCATACCTTTAAATTGTTTCAAAAAGGCAATTCAATTTGCTGCCTTGATGAGATGTGTATTACAAATGATGAAAGGATTCCTAAAGAGATTGAAAAAAATGACCCAAAATAGAAAGCTGAGGGGGAAAGGGGGTAGGAAATTTAAAAAGACAGAAAAACCTGTTACCAAAGGCCAAGTGAATGAAAACAAAGAGTGAGTAGAAGTTTTTGACACAGAAGAAGAAAAGAATCTCAGAAACACTGTAGTAAAAGGTGAGCCATCTGGGAAGTATAAATTATACAGTCTAAGGAAAACAAACCGGTATGATACTTTAATATTAATTTTTAAGAATTCATCTTCAAAATCAGTTTATAAGGGCAAAATCAACAAAGTAGTAGGTATAAAAAGGTAAACTTTAAATGTATATATGTGTATATATATGATATAAAGTACATATCTCAGCACTTTTCAAGAGTCTCTGAGATTATTTTTCAAACTATAGTACAGGTACATGTTTTACACAGTAGCGTCAGATCTGTTAAAAGGATAAATTTAAAAGATTAGGACTCTCAATTGACAATGCTGAATTTCACTTGAGCCCTAAACTCCCAGAAAACAGTGAGGGTTAAAGGAAACCCCCACCCTTTTGTGTTCTGGAAAATGGCTTACTGCAAACCACCCCCCACCATATGACTTAGGTAAGACTCTGGAATGCCCCCCTTGTTTACTTATTACAATGCCAGACACACCCCCTCAAAATTCCCTTTCTTTTTGTCATAAATTATTAGCTGAATTGTTTTATCCCCACTGATAATCAGAACAAAATAGACTGACTTCATGATAAAATACTCTCCAATATACTTATCTAATCATTCTACTGTTTCATCCCATTTCCCCACACCTGGTTCTTTCTAGCATCTCTCTATAAAAGAAAACTCTTTCTGCCCAACCCTTGAGACACCTGCAGATCTTACGGTCATAGCATTCTTCCCATTGCAATAGTCCTCCTCCTCTTCCAATTTCAATAGTCCCTTTTTTACCTTGCAACAATTATTTTGAATAAAGTCTCTGCTTACTAAGTCCAGATTTGTTTTTATTTGAAAAAAATTATCTTATTTGACACAATACTAGCAAAAAAAAAAAAGGCAGAGACATCTAAAAAGACAGAAGGGCATAAAAATCTGAAGTACAGATAAGAGGGCTAAAGAAATTTGATGTCCTCTACATTATTTTTTGGTTATACTCTCACATCATTAATTATATTATCTATGACCTCTCGTGTAAGTTTAACCCTTTTGATCTCCACAAAAATTATCCAGGTCCATACCCCACCAAAATACTCTCATCATACACCACAGAAGATCTCTCAGTATTATATGGGTTGTTGGGATGGGAGTTCAATACATGTTCACTAAAATGACTCAAAAGTCATCTCAGTTACTTGGCCGGGTTCCTTATAACTATTACTCTATGAATTTGCTTACTGATTATGAATATGAGGTAATGTAAACTAATTTTAAAAAGAAGAAAGAAGAAATCTTTGGAAACTGTTTTAAATAAATACCTGGCAGAATAAATGTACTTTAGTTTCCATCTTTCTGTTTAGAGGTAAATTCTGTCCTTAAGGACTCCAGGCTTTGATGAACAAGTATGAATGAGCAATAGTACAAAAGGATTTCCTGCCAAAAAAAAAGAGAAAGAAAAAATCATATGCTTGTTTAGGACACTTAAGCAATTATATTTACCTACCTGAAGTTATCTCTTCAATGTAACATTGACACAATATTTCACCAACACAGATATGTGGGCAAACACTAGAAAAAGCAGTTAGTAGACTATAAATCACAGATCATCCAGTTCCTTAACTTTACCTTTTGTGGTATGAGGAGAAATCCAGTTTCAAATGGCATACAAAGCAGAGAAATCCAATTACCTGTTTATTTAAATAAACCCTGAGAAGCAGAACTGCTAAGACAGTAGTAATCACTCATGTTGCTGAATGCTTACTGTGTGCTAAATATTATGATAAAGACTTGAAGAGATCAAGTTTCCCAAGATCACACAGCCAGCAAATAGCAGAGACAGAATTTGAATTCAGACAATTTAACTCCAAGCCTGTGGTCTTCAGTCCCATAGAACATTGCCTCTCAAAACAATGCTACTGCAAACAAAAGATGGTGTAGGCTGGGCGCGGTGGTTCACATCTGTAATCCCAGCACTATGGGAGGCCGAGGCGGGCAGATCACGAGGTCAAGAGATTGAGACTATCCTGGCCAACATGGTGAAACCCCGTCTCTACTAAAAATACAAATCAATTAGTTGGCGTGGTGGCATGTGCCTATAATCCCAGCTACTCAGGATGCTGAGGCAGGAGAATCGCTTGAATCCAGGAGGCGGAGATTGCAGTGAGCCAAGATCACACCACTGCACTCCAGCCTGGGATATACAGCAAGACTGTCTCAGAAAAAAAAAGGCCAGGCATGGTGACTAACACCTGTAATCCCAGCACTTTGAGACGCCAAGGCAGGTGGATCACGAGGTCAGGAGTTCAAGACCAGCCTGGCCAAGATGATGAAACCCCGTCTCTACTAAAAATACAAAAATTAGCCGAGTGTGGTGGCATGCGCCTATAATCCCAGCTACTCAGGAGGCTGAGGCAGAGAACTGCTTGAACCCGGGAGGCAGAAGTTGCAGTGGGCCAAGATCACGCCACCACACTCCAACCTGGGTGCAAGACTCTGTATCGAAAAAAAAAAAAAAGAAAAGAAAAGAAAGAAAGAAAAGATGGTGTAGCCTCACTTCAATCCAAAGACTTTCACATTATGCAAATGTGATAACCAACACTTAGAAATTCCTCAAATTTTCACATTTTCAACTCACATCTGAGTTACATTTGATGAGCTATTTATCACAGTGCTAGCTATATAACATTATATTACATTGCTAGTTATAATCATCAGTCTTTTTCTTGTAAAGTTTAACTGCAAGTATTAATATTCTAATGAAGACAGAGCACTTAAAATCATTTTTATTTATTTCTGACATATGTTAATAGTCATTATTTTTCAATGTGATATGTCCAACATTCCTGGAATTCAAAATATGTTAAAATAAAATAGAACCACATTGAAAATACCCATCTCAGAAAATACTGGAAATCTATGCAGGTCTCCTCAGTAACCCATCCTATGTAATCTCTTCTAGATCTTCTCCAACCAGTTCAATATTTACCTCTAAACTACTGTGCATAGCACTTACTGTCTTCACTATTCTTGTCTTCACTATCTAACTGACATTAATCATTTGCCTTGTATTTGTATTTAATTTTTATATGTATACCTCCTATACCAACTATAGCCTAAATTTATAAAGAACTGGGACTGGTAACTTATCATTCTTAAAATTATTTCTCACAGTATCAAATACAATGGTATATATATAATGAAGGAAAGAGTAGAGGAGAGGAGGAAAGGTATGGAGGGAGGGGAAAAGAGAGGGAGAGAGGGATGAATGAACAAATTCCCTTCCTACTAAGCTACTCACCAAGAGTTCTTAAATCATCAAAGTGCTTAATTAAGCAGGTTGACACGTTTTGAATAAATCTTGAAAGGAACAATTGTTCTGTAATTTATTGACCAGATTATCAAAAAGTTGGCAGGTCTTAATTTGCTGGATGAATCAGGTGCCGCATAAGCCTCTCCAAACTTAAAAGAAAAAATTAACTTAGAAAGTCTATTCCCTGTAACTCTGACAATATAATTGTTTCTCAACTATTTCAATCCTATCTTCTATCTGTGAACTTGCAGGAACAAATCAAGAGAAATGGAGGGAGTCGTATCCCTTTTCTCCAGTCGTCTACCCATTCACCTTTCTATCCATGAATTCAACGTTTATGTCCGCATGCTTAGCCTAGGTTCTCTCCCAGGCTCTAGGGATATAGCAATGAACAATATATATATAAATATATATAAAATCTGCCCTCATGAAGCTTACATTCTAGTCAGGGAGTGAAATGATAAAATAGAAAAATAAAACACATCGTATGTTATCTGCAATAAGTACAAAAAAAAAAGTAAAGCAGGGAGGGGAATATGAAATATAGTATAGGGGAAGAGATGCAGGGAACAGAATGGGTGGCCAAGGAAGATCTTACTGAGAAGGAGACTTTTGAATACAGACCTGTGGGAACTGAAGTAGGGAGCTGATTAATACCTTAGGGAAGAGCATTTCAGCCAGAAAGAAAAGTTAAGTACAAAAGCCCCGAGGCAAGAAGAATGTTCAAGGAATAGTGGGAAGGCCCCAGGAGGCTGAAGCAGGAGAGATCAGAGAGGCTAAGGGAAGGTGGCAGATCATGGAGGAACCCTAGATGACAGTAAGAACTGTGGCTTGTACTCTGAAGGAGTGACAAGCATTGGAAGAGTTCTGAGAAGGATTACATAATCTGAAGTTCTTTCTGAAAGGATCACTCTGGTTACTGTGAGGAGGGAAATCAGGTAGGTCTGGGTTCCTGAATGCCAAGTGAAGAGGGTACTTCAAGAAGTGAGCAATCAGGCTGTGCGTGGTGGCTTATGCAAGTAATCCCAACACTTTGGTGCGGGGGGGTGGGTGGGGGTCTAAGCAAGAGGGCTGCTTAAGGCCAGGAGTTCAAGACCAGCCTGGGCAACAGTGAAACTCCCACCTCTACAGAATTTTATTTTTTAATTAGCTGGACATGGCGACCTTAGTCCCAGCTACTCCAAAGACTGAGGCAGGAGGATCTTTTGAGCCCAGGAGTTTGAAGCTGCAGTGGGCTATGATTGCACCACTGCACTCCAGCCTGGGCGACAGAGTGAGACCTTGTCTCAAAAAAAAAAAAAAAAAAAAAAAGTGGGGGGGGTGGGGGGCTAAGATCAGTACTGAATGGTTCGCTAGGTTTCACAACACGGAGGACACCGACAACCTTGAAAGGAGCCATCTGGGTGGGGTGGTAAGGAGACAATGTCCTCAGAGTGAGTACAAGAGAGAATGGGGTAAAGAAATTGAACCCAGCCAGTAGGGTAGGCTCTTTCAAGGAGTTATGTTGTTAAGAGAAATAAGGTAGTAGCTGAGAGGAAAATGGGGCTGTGAGGGTTTAAGATGAGAAAAACAAAGGCATCTTCACTGAAGCATGACTCTGTACGACATCCCTTCACAAAATACTTTCCTCTTTCCTCTCATGCCACATTTCCCTCACAAGCCGCCCCACTCGCTCGCTTTTCTCTCGCTAGAGGGACTGAAAACGTCATTAATACCAACTGCATACACAACTCCATTGCAGCTACTGCCATTCATGAACGTTCAAACTTTCGTCACCCTGTTTTCATATTTGTGTAACAAATGTCGAGTGAACCTCCACCTCTTCCAAGAACCCACGCTGAGGAGGCTTCCCATAGACCCTGCTCTTATGAAGCCAACGACTTCTACAGAAGAAACAGAACCTGTAAGCTAGGGTGAACGACCCGCAAGATGGAAATGAGTGCCCTAATAGAGGTCTCCGCCTCACGCTGAAGGAGCAGGGAAGTGACCCCACCCCCGGGACCGCCAGCCTTCTACAACTACCACCATTTCTGAGGAACCACCTGATCAGTCCCAGTCACCCTTCACCCTGCCCCTTTGTCCCACTCGGTCCCCTCACTGTTCCTTTCTGGAACCTTCCTTCACCCAGCCCCACCACTGTTCTCCTTCCACCCTCGCACCCTACTGCATTCTCCACCCTCCACCTCGAAGGCTCCCCTCCCAACTCCTCAGCGGGTCTCGCCTCCCCTCCCCACCTCTGTCCCCCAAGGTTCCCACTACCGGCCCGAGCTGCCCTCCCCTCCTCTTGGCTCGAGGCCCCCGCGCTCTCTGCGGTCAGCCCCTGGGGCCCCTCGGGCGGCGCTGCTCTAGCTCCGCAGCCTTCCCAGGCTCCCGTGCAGCGCGGTCCCGCCCCCGCGGTCACCTGACCGAGCCCGACGCTCCGCCCACCGAGCGTCGCGAGCGGAGCGGGCACACTGCCGCAGTCGAGCCGGTGCTGCCACGGCCACCGCCACCGCCCAGGGGCTCCGGGGCCGTGGGGAGCGGCTGAACTCAACACCGCCTCCGCGCCGACTGGAAGGCGCTGCGGCCGCGCCTGCCTGCCCCACCTCATAGGGGCCTGTGACCTCACGAGGCGAGCCGCCGGGCGCTGCATTCGAGCGGCGGGGCTCCTGTCCGTGCGCTTTCCTCCCGCAGCCCCGGCCGGGATTCCGCCCTCCGTCCTTGCCACCCGCTCGCCACTCTTCCCTAATCGCTGTTCATTCTCCGGTGCGCTGTCCCGCCATGGTCTGACCCCACTTCAGTTTTATCTTCGGTCCACCCTTTGAACACCCCGACCCCCGACCCCCGACCCCCGACCCCTGTCTTCTAAAACATTCCATCCTTCTTGGCTTCTGCTGCTCAATAATGGACAGCAGCTCGAAGGCCATGTGTCCCACGGCTTTGCTGAAATTTGTCTTGGGTTGCCTTTCAGGAGACTGTCGTTTCCTTTTGAAAGAGATACTTTGGTTGGTTTGGTTTTATTCTGTGTGTTTGTTTTTCCTATGTATTTATTGTATGCAGTTGGGCAAAATATTTATGCTCTCTGAGTCTCGATTTTCTCATTCTTCCAGGGTTGTGGGAATTCAAAAACATATACGTAGTGCTCAATCAATGTTACAATATTTAATCCCTTCCATGATACTACTGTGTTCATTTATATCTTAAACCTTGCTTTGTAGGCATTTAATATTTGATTTGTATTTATTATTATTAAATATATATACAAATCATAATTGTAAATATTTAGTGGGGTACAATGTGATATTTTAATATATGTATACAATATGGAATGACTAAGTCAAGCTTAACATATCCATCACCTCATTTAACGTTTTTTATGGTGAGATATTTGAAATTTACTCTTAGCAGTTTTGAGATATACGATATATTATTTTTAGCTATAGTCACCACACTATGCAATAGACCTCAGAAACTTGCTGCTTTTGTCTGACTGAACCTTGTACCCTTTGAACAGCATCTCCCCATCCTCCATCTCCTACCTGCCCCGTCCCTTCCCAGCCTCTAACCACTATTCTACTGTCTACTTCTATGAGTTTGACTTTTTAAGATTCCACATATAAGTGAGATCATGTGGTATGTGTCTGTCTGTGCCTGGCTTTTTTCACTTACTATGTCCTCCAAGTTCATTCATGTTGTCACAAATGACAGAAATTCTTTTTTAAGGCTGAATAGTATCCATTGTATATGTTTACCACATTTTCTTTATTCATCCATTGATGGACAAAGGTTGATTCCATTATCTCAGCGATTGTGCATAATACTGAAATGAACATGGAAGTGCAAATAAGTCTTTGATATACTGATTTCAGTTACTCGATATATGCCCAGAAATAGCATCGCTGGATTATATGGTAGTTCTACTTTTAATTTTTGGGGAAGCCTCCATATAGTTTTCCATAATGGCTGTAACACCAACAGTGTAAAAGTTTTCTCCACATCCTCACCAACACATTATTTTTCATCATTTTGATAACAGCCATTCTTTTTTTTTTTTTTTTTTTTTGAGATGGAGTTACTCTGTTGCCCAGGCTGGAGTGCAGTGGCGCAATCTCAGATCACTGCAACCTCCATTCCTGGGTTCAAGCGATCTTCCTGCCTCAGCCTCCCAAGTAGCTGGGATTACAAGCATGTGCCACCACACTTGGCTAATTTCTGTATTTTTAGTAGAGATGGGGTTTCACCATGTTGGCTAGGCTGGTCTCAAACTCCTGACCCTCAAGTAATCTGCCCACCTCAGCCTCCCAAAGTACTGAGATTACAGGTGTGAGCCACCACACCCAGCTTAATAGCCATGCTAACAGATGTGAGGTGATATTGTAATTTCATCTTGCATTTCCCTAATAATAGTGATTTTTTTTTTCACAAACCTGTTGGCCATTTGTATGTCTTCTTTTAAGAATTGCTGTGTCAGGCTGGGCATGGTGGCTCACACCCATAATCTCAGCACTTTGGGAGGCCAAGGTGGGAGGACCGCTTGAGCCCAAGAGTCTGAGACCAGCCTGGGCAACATAGGCCTCATCTCTACAAAAAAAACTTTTTTTAAAAGTCTGTTCAGATTATTTGCCTATTTTTAAAATCAGGTTATTTGCTTTCTTGCTACTGAGTTTCTTGTATATCTTGGATGTTAACCCCTTGTCAGATGTATGATTTGTAAATATTTTCTCCCATTCAGTGGGTTGTCTCTTCACTCTATTAACTGTTTGCTTTGATATGCAGAAGTTTCTAGTTTCATGTAATCCCATGTGTTTTTGTTTTCTCGCCTGTATTTTTGAGGTCATGTCCAAAAAAATGCCCAGACCAATGTAGTGGAGCTTTCCACCTATGTTTTCTTCTAGTGGCTTTCTTCTATATTTTTCCTCTAGTAGCTTTCCCCCATGTTTTCTTCTAGTAGTTCCAGTCTTACATGTAAGTCTTTAATCCATTTTGACTTTTGTGTATGGTGTGAGATAAGGGTCCAATTTCATTTTTCTACACATGGATATCCAGTTTCCCAACAGTTTTTATCAAAGAGATTCCTTTCCCCATTGAGTGTTCTTGGATCCTTATCAAAATACAATTGTCTGTAAGTTCTGGACTCTCTAGTATGTTCTATTGGCCAATGTATCTGCTTTTATGGAATACCATGCTGTTTTGATTACTGTAACTTTGTCATTTATTTTAAAGTCAGCTACTGTGATGCCTTCAGCTTTGTTCTTTCTTTTTTTTTTTTTTTTTTTTTTTGAGATAGAGTCTGGCTCTGTCTCTCAGGCTAGAGTGCAGTGGCACAATCTTGGCTCACTGCAACCTCCACCTCCTGGGTTCAAGTGATTCTCCTGCCTCAGCGTCCCGAGTGTCTGGGACTAGAGGCGCATACCACCACACCTGGCTAATTTTTTTGTATTATTAGTAGAGATGGGGGTTTTTTACCATGTTGGCCAGGCTGGTCTTGAACTCCTGACCTCATGATCTGCCCGCCTTGGCCTCCCAAAGTATTGGGATTACAGGCATGAGCCACCGCGCCTGGCCCAGGTTTGTTCTTTTTGCTCAAGATTGCTTTGGTTAGTTGGGATCTTTTACAGTTCCATATGAATTTTAGGATTTTTTTGTTTCCATGAAAAATAACTGTGGAATTTTGATAGGAATTGCATTGAATCCATAGATCACTTTGAGTAGCATGGGCATTTTAATTATATTAATTATTCCAATCCAAGAACATGGGATGTCTTTTCGTTTATTTGTGTTTTTTCCAATTTCTTTCATCAGTGTTTTTCAGTTTTTAGTATAAAGATCTTTCACTTTCTTGGTTAAATTTACACCTTTTTTGTTTCAGTTTTGGTTTTTGCTAATGTAAGTAGAATTATTTTCTTAATTTCTTTTTCGGATTTGTTGTTGGCATCTAGAAATGCTGCTGATTTTTGTGCGTTGACTGTGTACAGCAATTTTACTGAATTTATTAGTTCTAACGGTTTTTTTTTTGGTGGAGTCTTTTGGGTTTTCTATGTATAAGATCATGTTGTCGACAAAGAGAAAATTCCAATGCTTCCTTTCTATTAAGATGCCTTTTATTTCTCTTGCTTAATTATTCTGACTAGAACTTCCAGTGCTATGTTGAAAAAAAAAAAAGCAGTAAGAGTGGGCATCCTTTTCTTGTTCCTGATCTTAAAGGAAATGCCTTTAAGATCTTTCACTGTTGAGAATGTTAGCTGTAGACTTGTCATATATGACCTTTATTGTGTTGAGGTACGTTCCTTCTATACCTAATTTGTTGAGAATTTTCATCATGAAAGGATGTTTCATTTCATCAAATGCTTTTTATGTATCTATTGAAATAATCATATGATTTTTGTTTATGTGGTGTATCACATTTATAGATTCCCATATGTTGAACCATCCTTGCATCCCAGGGATAAATCCCACTTGATCATGGTGAATTATTCTTTGAATGTATTGTTGAAGTCAGTATGCTAGTATTTTGTTGAGGATTTTTGTTATCTATACTCATTAGGGATATGACCTGTAATTCTTTAGTGCTTTTTAAATGTATATAGTTTATCTCCCCAAAGATTCTGAAATATCTTAGTGCTGAGACCATGTCTTTTATTTTTGTAAATACCCCTCAATCCACCCTCCATCCCCCACTTTCCCACTCCCCACGCCTGTTGTGTTTAAGGGTGGTAGCTCAGAGTACTGTTCAATCAGGCAAAAGACCCTCTAAAGATTTTAAGAGTGGCTGGGTGCAGTGGCTCACGCCTGTAATCCCAACACTTTGAGAGGCTGAGGCAGGTGGATCACCTGAGGTCAGGAGTTGGAGACCAGCCTGGCCAACATGGTAAAACTTCATCTCTACAAAAATACAAAAAAATTAGCCGAGCGTGGTGGTGGGTGCCTGTAATCCCAGCTACTCAGGAGGCTGAGGCTGGAGAATTGCTTGAACCCGGGAGGCAGAGATTGCGGTGACCCAAGATCTTGCCACTGCACTCCAGCCTGGGTGACAGAGTAAGACTCCATCTCAGAAAAAAGATTTTAAGAGTATGGCTCACAGGTCCTCTCATTCAAACAACAGGGCTTCTAAGAAACTTAAGGTCTTTGTCCTTCAGCAGAAGCCCAAGCTAGAAAAAGAACATATCTCAAAGGTATTTGCTGCCATGGCTTTTGTCTCCTGGACTAAAACCCAGTAAGATTCACAGTAGATTCAAAAATTGTTTTAAGAGAATTGTATTGTCAGAAATACTGTCAGCTCGAGCTGAAAGGGAGTACAAAAAGGAAAGGGGCCTTTGGACCCTTTCTACAAACACATTTCTACAAACAGGAAGCAGGCTAAGACAACTGTTTAGGTCCAAACACATCTCCCTTTCACCCAAAAAAGGATGACTTAGAGGATAAAACCAAGAGCCCAGAGGGTGGAAACAAAAGCCATAGGGAGTTATTCCCAGGCTTTGAATGCAGAACTGCAAACCTGTACTCAAATGGATTTCAGAATTGCTATGAAGTAGTGATTTCTGTGCACCTTGTTTTCCAGCTGTTAGAACAGGAATGTCTATAGCAGTTATCTCTCTGCCCCTGCCGTTTTACATTGGTTGCTGTGGGGAAAGGAGCATATGACCTTTTCCTTTTTGTTCGCAGAACTTCAGATTGAAAGGTATGTACTTGAGTAGCTGTATTTAAGGAATTACACCCAAGAAGTCTCATCTTCCCTGGACTTATGTAGAGGATAAGATTCTGAACTTTGAATTGATGCTATAATGGGATAAGACTCGGGGCCTTAGAAGGGGTAAGTTTATTTTGCATGTGGGAGAACTATAAATAATTTGTGACCAGAGGGTGGCCTGAGGTAGTCTTAAAATATGTCCACAAACACTTTGATATTTGTATTCATTTCCTATGCTGTGGTAACAAATTACTACAAACTTAGTGGCTTAAATAACACAAATTTATTATCCCAAATTTCTGGAGGCCAGAAGTACAAAATGAGCCTTACAGTGTTAAAAGCAAAGGCTGCATTTCTTATTGAGGTTGTGGAGGAGAATCCATTCTTTGCCTTTTCCAACTTCTATGGGCTGTATACATTCCTTGACTTATGGCCATATCAGTCTGACCCACTTCCATTCACTCTCACTCTGGCTCTCCTAACTCCCTCCTCTTTTTTTTTTTTTTTGAGACAGAGTATTACTGTGTCATCCCGGCTGGAGTGCTGTGGCGCAATCTCGGCTCACTGTAACCTTTGCCTCCTGGGTTCAAGTGATTCTCATGCCTCGGCCTCACAAGTAGTTGGGATTACAGGTGCATGCCACCACACCCAACTAATTTTTTTGTATTTTTAGTAGAGACAGGGTTTGGCCATGTTGGCTAGGCTGGTCTCAAACTCATGGCCTCAAGTGATCCAACCACCTCAGCCTCCCAAAGTCCTGGGATTACAGGCATGAGCCACTCAGCCCAGCCCTGACCCCTTCTTGTAAGGACACTTGCGATTACATTGAGCCTCCCCAGATAACCCAGGATGATTGCCTCATCTAAAGATCATTAATTATGTCAACAAAGTTGTTTGTTCCACGTAAGGTAACATATTCACAGGTTCTGGAGATGGGGATGTGGCTGTCTTTGGGGAGCAATGACTCTGTACACAATGCTCCTACCTTCAAGAGGTGGCATCTATTTCCCTCCTCTTGAATGTTGGCTGGATTTAGTGAGCTACTTCTAATGAATAGTGTATGGCAGAAATTATGGTGTGACACTTACAAAACTAAGTCATAAAAAAAATTGTGGCTTCCTCCCTGTTCTCTCTTGGATTACTCCCTCTGGGAGATACTAGCTGACATGTCATGCAGACACTCAAGCAGTCCTATAGAGATGTCCAAGTGGTGAGGAACTAGGCCTATTGCCAATAGCCAGCATGGAATTGATGCCTCCTGCCAACAGCCATGTGAGTAAGCCATCTTAGAAAAGGATTCTCCAGCCCTTTTTAGCCTTCAACCGACTACAGCCCTGGCCAACAGTTTGACTCCAACCTCATGAGAGTCTCTGAGCCAGAACCACTCAGCTAAGCCATTCCTAAATTCCTGACCACAGAAACAGCAAGATAAGTTTGTTGTTTTAAGCTACTAAATTGTGGAGTAATTTCTTATGCAGCAACAGATAACTAATACAATCCCCACTGGGTACGGTGGCATGCACCTGTAGTCCCAGCTACTTGGGGAGGTTGAGGTGGGAGGATTGCTTGAACCCAGGAGTTCGAGTCCAACCTGGGCAACATAGTAAGACCTCACCTCCTTAAAAAAAATTTAAAAATAAATAAAATAATACAATCCCCAAGATCACATACTGAGCTATGAGGGCTACTTAACTTCTGGGTATTAACTCTGCATTCCACCCTGCAAGATGAAGGAAATGAAGAAAAGTATGTTCCTCCCCTTAAACAGCATTTACTGGAAGTTGCATACACCTCTTTCATTTACATCTCATTGTCTATGAGATGGACATGGCACATATAGCTACAAGATTTTTGCATGCTAACTTTGTATCCAGCAACTTTACTAAATTTGCTTATTAGTAATAAAAGAATAATATTTATTCTGGGCAACCATGTGCCCAACTAAACAGCAGAAGTTCTAATATTATGTGAGAAGGAGAAAACATACTGGGCACAATCAGCAATCTCTGTCACAATGGTGAGTGTAAGGCTCAGGAAAAGCAAAGTCCAGCACACACCCATCAACATTTTTTTTCCAATTTCTTAACGAAGTATTTCCATTGGCCACCAAAGTGATATTTACACATCATCACTGTGGTCTCTCCAAAGAATCAAGCCAATTCTGTATGAGTCACTGGAAAATCCAATTACTATACTAAAATAAAATCAATTGTGAAACTTTTTCCTTACAAGTTCTTATTGGGGACACTGCTAAAGAATAATTTAAAATGGACATTTTGTTTAAAGGCTCCTAAATTTTCTAAATGGTGCTTTCTGTGAGCAATCTTTGATGTGTCAGAAAATACATAGCCGATGAAAGTGTTTCCTTTATGCAAGGAGTTGGAGGGGCTTCATTATAACATTAGCAGCCTCAAAGAAGGCAGTCATGTTCCTAACCTCTTCATTTTCTTTTCACATACAAACCCTTCTTAGGTAGCCACATTAAGTGGATTTTTAAATTTTTATGTAATGATATACTTAACCCTAATCACAAGCTTCTAAGACTGCCTCCTTGCATGTTTTAATCTAACTAAAACAAATTAGGAATATATACTTCCATAAATATACTGTATTATAAAACCAATTAGAAATGATTTTTAAATGGCTTATTTGCAGAGCATACGTTATGGTTCCATTATATCATTGTGAAAATTGAGTAATTCCCAGGCAATCTGCTTGTAATTGGTCCCAGTGGTCATTAGATGGCTCTGTTACTGTAGAGTTTGGACTACCGAAGCCAAGAGTTAAAGGATTACAAATGTGGCTTGACATATAGCTTTTCATCTCATTTTACATAAGATCCTCTATTTTCATCCAGACATTTAGTCAGCAGTTACCAAGATGTAAATAAAACATAGTGAATCTCACAAGATTTCACCATAAAAGGTCTCAGTCTGTGTTCACATAATCTAATGATGTCATGTATTGTTCATGCTCAAAAAATGTACATTATGTTAGAAATTTAAGACTCAGGCCAGGCACTGTAGCTCACGCTTGTAATTCCAGTACTTTGGGAGGTAAAGGTGGAAGGATTGCTTGAGCCCAGGAGTTTGAGACCAGCCTGGGCAATATAGTGAGACCTCATCTCTACAAAAAATATGTTTTTAATTAGCCAAGTATGGTGGCATGTGCCTGTAGTCCCAATGCTTTGGAAGGCCAAGGCAGGAGAATCCCTTGAGCTTGGGAGGTCAAGGCTGCAGTGGCCACGATGATCCCACTGCACTCTGGCAACAAAATGAGACCCTGTCTGCAAAAAAAAAAAAAAAGGACTTAAAGATTATGTTATCAGTGTTCTATAAGGTACTTCAGTCCCACACTGTTGGTGCTCAATAAATTTTAAACAGCCAAAAATAAAGTAAAAAATTCTAAGTATTATTCTAGCATCCTATAGGATAATGTTAATAATAAGATTTTGATCCCATCTCCTGTGAATAAATTCTGTAAGAATATTTCCTTGCTTGTGTCTTGGTACACATAAAAAGCATCCTGTTAGTTTTTCCCCAGGATTCTATTCTTTCAGTTATTCATGGGAATTTGTGGTCATGAGTGAAACCAAGATGCCCAAGATCATTTAACCTGGAAAATGGGTCAAAGTAGATTTTCATTTTGTGTGGGTGGATATTTCATCTTCTGAGTATGTCAGGCAAGATTTGCTATTAACTGTATAGTAACTAAGCTGCCTTACTATAAAGTTCTTTCTAGGCAAGAAGGCTAAATATGTGACTCCTTAAATCAGTTGTTCTTAAACTTGAGCACGAATTAGAATCACCAGGGAGGCTTCTTAAAACAGATCATGGGTCCCCACTCCCAGATTTTCTGATTCAGCAGCTGTGGGGTGGGGCCTGTCGATTTTCATTTCTAACAAGTTTCCAGCTGATATTGATGTTGCTGGTCTTGGGACCACACTTTGACACCCACTGCCTTAAATAAAATTTAGGCATTTAAATAGTCCTGTAAATAATTTGCCATTACGCTATTATTTTATCCATTTATGCTTCCTACAAACAAAATCTAGGCTATACTGGCAGTCTGTTCTTTTGAGGTTGCACAAGTTCCTAAATAATACTCAATTTAAAAAAAAACTCAAACTCTTAGAACAGTAATAACCTACTCATTTAAAAAACATTAAGTCTAAAGAGGGCCAGGCCTGGTGGCTCACACCTATAATTCCAGCACTTTGGGAAGCTGAGGCCGGCGGATCAGTTGAGGTCAGGAGTTCGTGACCAGCCTGGCCAACATGGTGAAACCCTGTCTCTACTAAAAATACAAAAATTAGCCAGATGTGGTGATGCACGCCTGTAATCCCAGCTACTCAGGAGGCTGAGGCAGGAGAATCGCTTGAGCCCCGGAGGCAGATGTTGCAGTGAGCAGGGATCACACCACTGCACTCCAGCCTGGGCAACACAGCGAGACTCCATCTCAAAAATAAATACATAAAAATACAAAAATTTGCCAGGCATGGTGGTGGGCGCCTGTAATCCCAGCCACTCGGGAGGCTGAGGCAGGAGAATCTCTTGAGCCCAGGAGGCAGAGGTTGCAGTGAGCCGAGATCGTGCTCACTGTGCTCCAGCCTGGGCAACAGAGTGAGACTCCATCTCAAAAAAAAAAAAAAAATCTAAAGAGAAGCTCTGGATTCTGAAGCTAGCTTCAGTACCCATAGTAGTCATCATTCTGTTACATTTAGAAACATGCTTGCTCTAAAATAATCATTTCTGAGTCAATGACACCTATTCTTTTCATCCAAAGGAAACAGAAATAACAACACAGGAAGCACTGGGCAGCCTTAGGCCAATTCTTTTTGGTAAGTACATTTAATTTACTGTTGCACAAACCCAGAGAAGGTGGTTAGGAAGTCAGGAAGGCACTTAAGAAATTTCAACCACAGCTGGGCGCGGTGGCTCACTCCTGTAATCCCAGCACTTTGGGAGGCCGAGTCAGGCGGATCACAAGGTCAGGAGATCGAGACCATCCTGGTTAACACCGTGAAACCCCGTCTCTACTAAAAATACAAAACAAAATTAGCCAGGCATGGTAGCAGGCGCCTATAGTCCCAGCTACTCGGGAGGCTGAGGCAGGAGAATGGCGTGAACCCAGGAGGCAGAGCTTGCAGTGAGCCGAGATTGTGCCACTGCACTCCAGCCTGGGTAATAGAGCAAGACTCTGTCTCAAAAAAAATAAAAAAGAAAAGAAAAGAAATTTCAACCAGGAAAACTTAACAAACAAAAAGAGGCCTTTGGACCCCCACGTTAAAATCACGGATGACAGGCCAGGCACAGTGGCTCACGCCTGTAATCCGAGCACTTTGGGAGGCAGCGGAGGGCGGATCGCCTGAGGTCAGGAGTTCGAGACCAGCCTGGCCAACATGGTGAAACCCCGTCTCTACTAAAAATACAAAAATTAGCCGGGCATGGCAGCGGGTGCCTGTAATCCCAGCTACTGGGAAGGCTGAGGCAGGAGAATGGCTTGAATCCGAAAGACAGAGGTTGCAGTGAGCTGAGATCTTGCCATTGCATTCCAGCCTGGGCGACAAAAGTGAGGCTTCATTTCAAATTAAAAATAAAAAAAATAATAATGGATGACCTGGGATTATCAGAGAAGTAAAGAACCACTCCTAATATGGCAACTTGTGAGGAATATTCAAAGTTTCCCATTATTGTCCACAGATCCTGAGACTGGACATAAATTTTCTCCAAAAGAGCAAGACACAATCCCTTTGTGCCGTGTTATCTGATGCCAGAACACTGTTTAGCTGTTCACCCCGCAGGCCAAAACTGCTATTTGCTACCTCATGAATGCAGCTACAGGTTATCCCCACATATTGACAAATAGTATTGGTCTTCAAGACCTGTGAACTTCATTCCAGTAGCTCAGACAAGATTCCTGATTTGATTCACCCGTTAAATACATTTTCTTCCCCCTTTGATACAGTTTCTTCATATAAAACATCTTATCTAAAGAAAATGTCCTGTTAACACTCTCATGGACTCTGTCTTAGTAACTGAAGATTATAATTACAGGCGTGAGCCACCACACCTGTTCCCTGCCACTATTTCTAAAGACTTCTTGGATCCATGACAATCCCTCCCCGTCCCCTATTTATCCCTCTACCATATTCCCATTCCCTACAGTAAGGAGTAATCCATGGGTGAGACAGGGCTCAGTCATTGCCTCATATCTAATTCCAAGGCTTATTCTCAATGTTAACACAATAATACAGAATAGATATTTCAGCTACTTATGGATTCCTCTTCCCTAATATGTGGATGCAAATGTGTGCAAAGTGAATAAAGAAATAATAACTAAATGAAGCTTAAGTGCTACATCGGGAGAGATGTAGCTATTAACAAATGTTGGAAAAGGGGTTTGGAGAGAGGATAGAATGAGACTTTCATTGAGAAAGATGATAGGGAATGACATCTGCTCTTGCCAAAGCCAGGTCTCTCTGATCTCCCAACTAAAAACACAAACAGTATCAATATCCCACAGAATCTTAACCACACATTTGATGCCACAGTAAGTCCCAGCATCTTAGAATGTTGATACTGAAAGAGACCTTCAAGACTGGCTGCTAAAAATCCATCATTTCTCAAACTAGAAAACAGCCTTAAGAAAAAGAAAGTGACTTGCCTTAATTAGAGTTAAAGATTATTTAGCTGTAACACTGAGGGCAGAACTCCAGTTTTCTGCTCATGGAACGACTGTTGATAAGTCTTTCTTTTTTTCTTGGGCATTTGGGGGTGGCTTTTAATGTTGGATGTATGTCAACACCAATGGAGCCACTGCTTTTCTGGGACAAAAGAACAGTCCCTCTTCCTCAGGAAAGGTCCAGTGTGTCCATACATCTATCCCCATAGCCTTCCATCATGAGAGAGCCCCTCACAGATCCAGCCACTGACCAGTGACTTGCTGTGAATGATGCCAAGTGGGAGTGTCTGTACCCTGCCCAAGTCTGTGTAGTTTCCTATGCTCTCCTTCTTTGCCATCACATAAATTTACAAATATAATGCAAGCATGTATATATACATGTTATTTTAAGTTAAGAAAACCTCATCATGAGAAAAATAAAATAAAATTGCACTGTGGCCTCTCAGATTAAAGACTGAGTTAAAATGAGGTTGTCCAACCCATAGAAGAACAGGCCACACATGCTGATACAACTGACCCATCATTCCATCCTGGCACTTATTCCCAGCCAACTCACGGGAATAATTCCTTCACAAGGCAGCCAAGAGGTAGAAGGTAAATACAATCAGCCCCATGGATGGATACAGCACACCAAGGCACAGGGCCGGGTATGTGGAGGTGCTATGGATGAGAGACAGGAGGCCGGAAGCGTAGGGCCAGACCTCTGGCTCTACAATAGCACTCTCTCCCTTTGAGGAAAAGCATCTGGTCATGAGAGACATCCCCAGCTCATAGCAAATGTCTACAGCAGTGAGGGTGTGGAATTAGGAGGTAAAGAGATGGTGCTGGCCTAAGGGTGACACACTTCTTCTAAACAAACCTCCAGAGTAGAGCTGCCAATAAGGCAAATCTGAAGGGTTGTGATTATGAACTGGGAGATGCTGGTACATCCCCCAGGCCATGAATGACCCCTGAGTGGCCCAGACATCCTCACTCCCAACAGGTCAAAGAATTAGCTTGCGAGGACTTCCCTTGCGAGAGAACCATAGCTGGGTTGAGGGGATGGCAAAAGGCACAGGCAGCTCTAATAGTTCAGCTCTCCCTGACTCCTCCTTCGGCCTGAGGGAGGGGAAAGGAGGCAGAGGTACAGATGACCCAGGCTGCCAAGCCCAGCAGTTCCCACCATAGCTGCTGAGAGTCAGGCCCGAGAACCATAAACTTATGAACTCAGGGTAGAGCCAAGGCTTGGCGTCCCTTCCTCTGGAATGAGAGGCCTCAGCCCTGCCCTTCTCTTCAGGGACAATGGCCTGATGAGGAAAGCTGGCTTCTCACTGAGGTAATGAAGAACACCTGCTCAGCTCCATAGTCACCCTCAAGCTAAGCAGGAAGAATCCCTGCAGGAGGCATTCTGGGACAAAGGCTAAGGAGCTCAGCTTATCAGGACACATCACAATTTTAAATTACACACTCCCACACACAACATGCACACATAAACACACAGACCCACACACACACACACACAGACCCACACTTCCACATACTGACATTCTCCCAACCCACCCCACTCTGAGCCCCAAATCCCTCCCCACAAATACTGTCCTCTGTAAACATGATGGCAGAGACTCCTGCAATCGTGGCACAGGCTGATAATGATCTGAGGATGACTGCTTATCATTAAGTGCCCCGGTATGTGATATTGGTGAAGGTAGACGTGGCCTCTTTATACAGTGGGTTGTTGGCCTGTGGAGGAAACAGAAAAGCATCTTACAGTGACTTCCTCAATCCTTCCCTACCCCGAATGTTTAAAATTCATCTCAGAAGTTTTCCCAAGGCACCGTTCTCTGGAATACACCATCAATGAAACAGAATAATGTTCATTTTGCTAACACTTTAGTTCTTGGCATGGGAATTGACAGGAAATAACAGGAGGAGATGAGGTAGAATGCCATCCTGCCACCGTTTCTTTTTTTTTTTTTTTTCAGACAGGGTCTCATTTTGTTGCCCAGGCTGGAGTGCAGTGGCACAATCTCGGCTTACTGAAACCTCCACCTCCCCTGACTCAAGACATCCTCCCACCTCAGCCTCCCAAGTAGCTAGGACTACAGGCACACACCACCATGTCTGGCTAATTTTTGCATTTTTTTGTAGAGATGGGGTTTCATCATGTTGCCCAGGCTGGTCTCAAACTCCTGAGCTCAAGCGATCCACCTGCCTCAGCCTCCCAAAGTGCTGGAATTACAGGCATGAGCCACCACACCTGTTCCCTGCCACTATTTCTAAGGAGCTAAATTCAGCCTATCACTCTTCAGTGATCCCACAGCATTTGGGGATAGAACCTCTCCTATTTCACCCCTGTGTCCCCCCTCTCTTTTGCCCTTCTCCTATTTTACATTCCCTGTGACAGTGATAGGAGATGTGGACAAGGGACAGAAATGTAGCAGGTGGAATTCAGAACACAGAGGAAAGCTTTTGCCCAAGTAATTATTAATTTGTTTTCATCTAATCTGGCCAAGCACTAACCATGGCCAGGCATGGTGGTTTATGCCTATAATCCCAGCACTTTTAGGGGCCAAGGTAGGAAGATCACTTGAGCCCAGGAGTTCTAGACCAGCCTGGGTAACAGAGTGAGACCCTGTCTCTACAAGGGAAAAAAAATACAAAAATTAGCTGGCTCGGTGATGTGTGCCTGTAGTCCTGGCTACTTGGGAGGGTGAGGTGGGAGGATCACTTGAGCCCAGGAGATTGAGGCTGCATTGAGCCATGATGGCACCACTGCACTCCAGCATGGGTGACAGAGCGAGACCCTGTCTCAAAAAAAGAAGGAAGGAGGGAAGGGAAGGGAAAGAAAAGGAGAGGAGGGGAGGAAGGGAAGGGGAGGGGAGGAAAGGTAAAAGGAAGGGGAGGTGAAGAGAGGGGAGGGGAGGGAAGGAGAGAGGAGGGGAGAGAAAGAGAAAGCACTATCCACAAACTGTCATGTTATCAGGACAAAGTAAGACCCTCACTAGGTTTCCCAAACTATTTTCCAACAGAAAGTAACAAATCCTATAAGGTCTAGTAGTCCTTAATGGTAGCTTCAAGAAACACATTCTTGGCCAGGTGCAGTGGCTCACGCCTGGAATCCTAGCACTTTGGGAGGCTGAGGCGGGTGATCACAAGGTCAGGAGTTCGAGACCAGCCTGGCCAACATGGTGAAACACCGTCTCTACTAAAAATAGAAAAAATAGCTGGGCGCGGTGGCTGGCGCCTGTAATCCCAGTTACTCAGGAGGCTGTGGCAGGAGAATCGCTTGAACCTGGGAGGCCGAGGTTGCAGTGAGCCAAGATCGCTGCACTCAAGCCTGGGTGACAGAGCAAGACTCTATCTCCAAAAAAAAAGAGAAAGAAACATTCCTGTGGCCCTCATAGGTACAGAATGTTCCACACTGTTCTAACAGAAACATCTCAGTTTCTTGGGACCCTTGAGTATAAAGCTCTGGGGTCAACATCAAATGGGAACAAACTTGCAGCCTAACTCTGGACATTTGCGGAGTCAAATAGCCATTTGGAGGGTCCAGGAAAAAAGTTGAAATGTGAAAGAAGAGCCAAAAGAGAATAGAGTAAGATTAAGTATATAGAAAGTTCTCAGTAAATGCTTATTTAATTGGAATAAATCAGGATAAAAGAGTAGAGTCTGATTTGGAAGTAACCTTTTATTTTATTTATATTATTATTATTATTATTATTATTATTATTTTTGAGACCAAGTCCTGCTCTGTCACCCAGAGCAGGGTGCAATCTCAGCTCACTACAACCTCTACCTACTGGGTTCAAGCAATCCTCCTGCTTCAGCCTCCCGAATAGCTGGGATTACAGGCATGCACCACCACACCCGGCTAATTTTTAGTTATTAATAGAGACGGGGTTTCACCATGTTGCCCAGGCTGGTCTCGAACTCCTGAGCTCAAGTGATCTGCCCACCTTGGCCTCTCAAAGTGCTGGGATTACAGGCACGAGCCACCAGGCCCGGCCTGGAAGTAACCATTTATTTGAGAAGAAAGAAGAGAATGAGGTGGAATGACATCTTGCCACTATTTCTAAGAGGCTGAAGGAAGCTGAAGGACAAGGGGATAGTGAGACCATCTTTCCCAGTTTCCAGAACAGAGGATAACAGAAAGACGATGGTACTGGCTGAACATGACCACCCAAAGCATCTGCTGCTTCCACTTAAGGGTCTCAGACCAGTGACTTTAGAAAACGCCCAGCCCTGTCTCTTACTGTGTCCCATTTTGCTCTGGTGCGTTCTTCCTCAAATTTAGCAAACTCTTTTCGGTCATGAATGGTGATGAGGAGCTTCCAGATGAGCAGAGCGGCAAGGCCGATGAGCAGAATGGCCCCCATCACTGAGAGCAGGACCACCAGGATGTCAGGGCCCTTGGGACACTCTGTGAGGAAGAAGCACAGAGCAGGGCAGTTGTGAATGAAGCAGGAATCACTTGAACTGGCTATGAATAAGGTGTTCTTGACAAAGTAATTAAGGTCCTTGAAGGAAATAGGACAGTTTTCAAAAATTAATTTTTTTAAGGAGACAATCATTAGGACAGCAATAATCTGCACTGAGTGGCTCAAATCAGAAGTCTAGACCTGGTAACCCCTAGACAGAACCCAGCCACACCTTTGTGTGGGGGTTCACTCAAGTGTTTATTTTAAAAATTAAACACAAAGAAGAGGACAACAGACACTGGGACCTACTTGAGGGTGGAGGTGGGGAAGAGGTGGGGATCGAAAAACTACCTATGAGTCACTATGCTTATTACCTGGGTGATGAAATAATAGGTACACCAGACCCCCATGACTGACAATTTATCTACAGAACAAACCCACACATGTACCCCTAAAGCTAAAATAAAAATTTTTTTAAAATTTAAAAATAAAAAGCCAAGTGTGGTGGCTCACACCTGTAATCCCAGCACTTTGGGAGGCCAAGGTGGGCAGAGCACCTGAGGTCAGGAGTTTGAGACCAGCCTGGCCAACATGGTGAAACCCCGTCTCTACTAAAACTACAAAAATTAGCCTAGCATGGTAGCGGGCACCTGTAATCCCAGCTACTCGGGAGGCTGAAGCACAGAATCACTTGAACCTGGGAGGTAGAGGTTAAAGTGAACCAAGATCACACCACTGCACTCCAGCCTGGGTAATAGAGCAAAACTCCATCTCAAAAAAAAAAAAATAAAAATAAATATAAATAAGAAAAAAATTGATTTTATTGGCAATATTGAATAATCAGGAGATTCTCCCCCTAAAATTTCATATTAGTCTCTAAAAAGAAAATCCAGGCCAGGCACAGTGGCTCATGCCTATAATGCCAGCACTTGGGAAGCCGAGGCAGGAGGATAGCTTGAGTCCAGAAGTTCAAGACCAGCCTGGGCAACATAGTGAGGCCCTGCCTCTATAAAATTTTTTTTTTTAATTAGCCAGGCATTGTGGCATATGCCTGTAGTCCCAGCTACTCAGGAGGCTGAGGTGGGAGGATCTTTTGAGCCTGGGAGGTCAAGGTCATAGTGAGCCATGATCATGCCACTGCTCTCCAGCCTGGATGACAAGAGGGAGAGCCTATCTCAAAAGAAAGAAAGAGAAATACAGAAAGCGAGAGATTCCTGTATTCCTGCAGGGCAGCAGCTAGCTAGAGCTGAGGAGGAGCTGCTGCTTTTAGTTGGAATGCATGTTTTCTAGTTTACCAGAATCCCCACCACTCTCCCTTCTCTCTCCTAGAGGAAGGCAGAGTGACTTGTTGGTGTCTCTGTGCTCCTGTGGATGTTAGAGCCAGACTCCCTGAGTTTGAATCCTGACTTACCACTTAACTTTGATACATGATCTTTGGAAAATTACTTAACCTTTCTGAATGTCTGTTTCCTGTTTCTCCATCTTTAAAATGAAGATAGTAATAGCACTGACTTTAAAAGACACTTGTTATGAGGAATAATTAAATTAAATATATCTTAAAAACTCAGAACAATGCCTGGCACAGAATAAGTGCTCAGTAAATATCAGCTACCGTTGTAACCGATCTTCTTACACCCAGTTGTTTTCACTAACTTATTTGCTTCCTTAGCCACTGTAAGTATTTGTGTCTGTTACCCTGGTTCAGATATTTACATTCCTGAGGGCTGTGAACGTAATGACATTTTTTGCATTCTTAGAGACCAGGACCTGCCAGCCAAGACAATATTTTGGGTTCTTTCCCAAAATATTTAGTCATCTAAAATCATAACCCTATTGAAAGCTGACTTCCTGTTCAACCCCAGTCAACAACTAAAACAGAGGCATGTCACCCCTCTGGGGGTCAGGCTGAGTATACTCTGCAGAGCTCTGCTTCCCACAAATGTCAGGTATCTAATAGGTGATCTTATTCCAGTAACCTAAAGTGTTATGAAACCAGGTGTTTATATTTGAGGGTGCTAATGAGCCTGGAGAGGGAGTCACACCCACTTTCCACACTGTCTCCCACCTTCTTCTCCAAACATATACCCAATGCTCACCACACACACCACAAAAACAACCACCACCATAACCCAAGCTGGCTATCTCCCAACCTGCCAAATTACAACCTGTCTATAATTAAATGAGTGCCTGGAGAGAGGCTGTGAGGTTCCAGCGTTCAAGTTCCCAAGAGTGCAGGGTCCCAGTTCTGGGAAAAACAATTATGGATTCTCTGGAAGATTTGGGTAGGCTGACCCTCAATTATCCAAGTAAAATCTCTTTAATTCTGCACATTAGTATAGGCAGGACAGGTAGGGTGCCAGAAGGTCTTCAGGGGAAAACAATCTGTTAACCATGTGTCCTGAAAGGAGTTTGGGGTGGGCTTCCTGGAAGCAGAAGGCAAGATCAGGTGACCTCTGGAGGGCCCTTCCAGCCACAGCGGTGGACCAATGGCAAATGACCCAAGGTCAGAGAAGTCTGGGTAGGGTTGGCAGATTTAGCAAACAAAAACACAGGTGCAGTGGCTCACACCTGGAATTCCAGCACTTCAGGAGGCGAAGGCAGCCAGATCACTTGAAGTCAGGAGTTCAAGACCAGCCTGGCCAACATGGTGAAACCCTGTCTCTACTAAAAATACAAAAGTTAGTCAGGTGTGGTGGTGGGCGCCTGTAATCCCAGCTACTCGGGAGGCTGAGGCAGGAGAATTGCATGAACCCGGGAGGCAGAGATTGCAGTGAGCCAAGCTCACGCCACTGTACTCCACCCTGGGCAACAGAGCAAGACTCTGTCTCAAAAAAAACAAACAAAAAAAAAACAAAACAAAAAACAAACAAAAACCCAGGAAGCCAAGACAAATTTGAATTTCAGATAAACGATTATTTTTTACTATCATTGTGTACCAAATATTGCATGGGACCTAGTGTATTTTATTTGGCAACCCCATCTGGGAGTGATAAGAGCCCAGCTCAAGAGCCCATTCCATGTGGTTAAATTCCATTTGGTCAATGCCAAAACTTTTGGCAGTGTTGTCTTTACTGCCCTATAGTGGCTTAACCCTTCAAGAAGAGCATCTGCAAGAGCACGAGTTAGGAAAGAGAAAGAGAATGATCTTCCCCATTGTCTGAGGCCCCAGCTGCAACATTCTACTCAAAGCCAGGAAATGATTGGAGTTGGGAGATGAGCAGGGAGTCAGAGTCTAGAATTCCAGAGCAACAACATAGGAAATGTTGGCCCTGTGTGTTGTCTCACACCTGTAATCCCAACACTTTGGGGGGCTGAGGCGGGGGGATCACTTGAGTCCCGGAGTTTGAGACTAGCCAGGGCAACATAGTAAGACTTCATCTCTACAAAAAATAACTTAAAAAGTAGACAGGTGTGGTAGTGTACGCCTGTAGTCCCAGGGAGGGTGGGATGGGAGGATTGTGTGGGCCGAAGAGGTTGAGACTGCAGTGAGCCAAGGTCGCACCACTGCACTCCAACCTGGGCTACAAAATGAGACCCCATCTCAAAAAAAAAAGATAGGAAACATGGGTCTATGGATCTGGGGTCTGTTCTCCTAATGTGGAGGAAGGGGTCTGCTGGCAGTGAATACTCAAAAATGTTTTCTAATAATTCATCTTAATCTGTTGTTTAAGGAGAACAAAGGCCATAAAGGTGTTAAAGGGAAGCAAGCAATCAACAGCATTGGATGGTGACAAACCTGTGGCTGGTCTGTGTATGATGGTATGGATTCCTCCTGGTCCCAGAAGGCACTGTCCTTTCAGTGTTCAGGGCAGCCTTGCCTTAGTGCCTCAAACCCATCCTACATCCTGCGGTAAACTTGGAAAGGTAACACCTCTAACCATCAGGCCTTCCTCTGAAGCACAGTCAAGTTGCTCCTGGCAACCATCTCAATTTTAATAGTGCAGATGCCATGTGCTGTAAAGTCCTAAAATTTAAATTCTTTATTTCTTGACATCATTGCCTCAAAAAAATGCAGTGATATATTTTGTCCATTAATGAGATCCATATCTATCTTCTCCTTACCTGCTTTCTGATTTTCCTGTCTCCTCAATTAACAAGTCACTTTCTTGATAATATTTGTGTTTATAAATACCCTTCACCCAGATGACAGTCCCTAACTTATCGTTTGTTTTTTTTTATTGTTGTTGTTTGTTTGTTTTTTTGAGACAGAGTCTCACTCTGTTGCCCAAGCTGGAGTGCAGTGGCGCAATCTCAGCTCACTGCAACCTCCGCCTCCCGGGTTCAAGTGAGTCTCCTGCCTCAGCCTCCCAAGGAGCTGGGATTACAGGCATGCGCCACCATGCCCGGCTAATGTTTTGTATTGTTAGTAGAGACAGGGTTTCACCATGTTGGCCAGGCTGGTCTTGAACTCCTGACCTCAGATGATCCACCCACCTCGGCCTTCCAAACTGCCGGGATTACAGGTGTGAGCCACCACACCTGGCCCCTAACTTACCACTTACAGGCTTAACCTGTTTTGCTTAAGAGCATCGATGAGTAGAGATTCCTGCCTAACATGGTTCTCCCTTTCCCTCCTGGGGCAGGGCCAGGAGCCCTCAGGGTTCACTCACCTGGCTCTTCTACCACATACAGGATGGACTTTCCACTAGAATCTTCATAGTACTGGAATCTGACGACACAGTCATCCTCATTCTTATAGGTACAATTCACTGCATCCTTGCCAGTGTCCTCTGGGAGTAGGGAAAATGGAGGAATAAAAAGTGAGACAACTACTGGAAGATGGGCCCACTCCAAACCCCTATCACAGGACTTCGGGGAAACTATGTGACAGGAAACCCTGTGCCTCATGTGCACGATGCCTAGATTCAAGGTGGCTGTTGTGTCTGGCAGTTGCCACTCACTGACCCTCACTGATGTATTTCGTACTGCACAGGCCCTTTTTGGTTCCTAATCCTTCCTCTGAAAGGGACATGATATAACAGTATTACACAATTTAATTCAAATTCTGGCTTCACTACCTACCTGTTGTGTGATCTTGGGTAAGTTACCTGACCTCATCAAGTCTTTCTTCATCTATAAAAAGGAAATGATACCCCCACCTCACAAAGTCGGTGAACTAAACAGCATAAAGTAAACCGTGTCTAACATATAGTAGGTGTACTCTTCCCTCTCTTTCCTTTCTCTGCTGCTTAGTGATTCTTAATAGTTTGCTTATGCAGCTGTTCTATTTCTTCCATTTCTGTTTCTGATCCAGTATACCTCCCCAGAGCTATCCTCTCTTCTCTGACTCCCACCATGTTTTGTAGACTTCATCTCTTCTAATTCTAAAGCCTGTTATTCTGCCAATGATACTAGGGGTTACCCTCCACCAGCTGCACTATGCCCCATACTGATGAAATCAGATGAGTAAAACTGACACATGATGAAATTAAGCAAATGTACCCAGGTCACACAGCAAATGAGTGATGAAGCAGAACAAGAACAGGAGTCTCAAAGCACATCCTGCAGACTTGAACTCAACAACCCTTCAGAAAACCAGTGGTATTATAATAGAGGGAAAAGAGTATGAATTTCAGGATCTAGTTATTATCTTAATTTGCCATTCCCTTGCTTAGGCCAGTTATTTAACTTTCCTGAGACTCAAAATGAAGATAATAATAGTACTGTAGTTCTACTTCACTAGGCTATTGACAGAAAAATAAGATAACGTATATGAAAGATACTTTACAACTTTTACAAGCTATAAAATTCCCTACAAATAAGCATTTATTTTAATATACTTATTTCCATACTCTTTTCCCTGTACCATAATACCACAGGTAGAGGGGAGGTGGAGGTACAGAACTACTTATCAATTAACTTGTAATACCCACCTAGTCTAGATGATAAAAATAACTCAACACCTCAGCAGCCTCTCCTCTCTGAACTAATCATAGCAAGCCTAATCTCCTCCAGAGGAAAAAGTGTTTCTACAAACTCAATCCCCAAATCACTAACCTCACCCCAGCCCTACTTCTGATATTAGCCAAAAGGCCCAGAGATCTGACTCTTTTCCATAACACCCCCACCAGGAAGCTGACTGGCTGGCTGTGTCTTACTGTAGCTCTCTCTGAAATGTGTTTCTGCCTTCATGGGACATTGCTATATGTGGAGAGATTGCCGTCTCTCTAGTACTACCCAATGCTTCACTGGCCCACATAACTATATCAGATGTGACGACAGCAGCAAAGATCATCTCCTTTTAAGTTAAGATGAAGTACAGAGAATATTTCAAGAATAATTGCAGGCAAGATTTTTTTTTCTCCCCATTGTTTGTATTTCTGTCTGTCTTATTTCAAAAGGGGCTCCAGAGAGGCAGAAGGACTTCAGATAAAGCTTTTGGTTGCCTATCCATAAGGTTGAAGATTTCCCTCCAAACCTGCAAAGCTTTAAGCAAAATCTTGGGCACTGCATAACACTTTTAGTTAAGTAAACTTGGTAAACACTTACTAGCCTACTGAGCTAAGATGATGACTATCACAGGCAACCACTTCCCAGCTCTGTGCCTCAGTTTTTTCATCTGTAAAATGGGATACATTCTCTTCCCTTCCTTAGGGAGGCACTTGCTCCCTTTGCTTTGCAGGCTCTTGCTGAGTCTGTGGGCTCTGGGAAGCAGAAGTGGTGGATGGCTGCACACACTAGTAAGAAAGGAGGACGACTCTCAGAGACACCAGCTCACATCAAGTGTCAGTTGTTCCTCAAGCCTGCACAACATTCCCTGAGGTAGGAGTCACACTTCCATTTTACAGATGGGAGTTGGATAGGTTCTGGGATTGAATTAGAAACATTTAGAACCTGGGTGTGTGCAACTCTAAGATGTGCTGAACTTACTAAGCTCTTTCACTGACTCGATCTCGTCACGGCAGTAACGGTTGCAGGTATTTTCATCATGTAGGGCTCCCCGGTCAAACTTCTTACACTCCACACATTCTCTGAAGGAGAGAGGACACGGTGATTAAGGGAAAGAAGGAGGAAGCCTAAGCATATCCCAGTCCAGCTGCGATCTCCATGCATTCAGAAAGCTGCTCCACCTCCATTAAAAAACACACACACACACACACACACACACACGCCTGTAAGACAGTCCTGGGGACCTGAATGGCAAGTGTGGAGTTCAGGGGTGGGAGTGTCCCCCTCACCCGTAGGCAGCACCTGGCAGCCAGAAGCCTCCCAGGTCCTTCATTAAATGTCCCACCCCATCCAGGGCTGTGCCAGGATGGTGAACCCTATGCCACTTCTGACAACTATGAAGTCCGAACCAGTCATGTCATTTGGGGGCCCAGTGCAAAATGAAAATGTCAGCTCTCTTGTTCAAAGATTAGTAAGAATGTCAAGAGAGTGATGGCAAACCTTTAAAACAAGCATGAGGCCCTTCTAGGCATAGGGCCCTGTACAGCTGCACAGGTTGCATGCTCGTAAATCTGGCCCTGCTTAAAGTGGTAAGCAGAATGACAGTGCCATGGACTTGGGCTGATGGGGCTTCCTCTGGCCCCTAAAGTGGGAGGTTTGTAGTAGTTTCACAGTGTCGTCCATAATTCCAGCCCTCACATCTCCCACTGAATCAGAATATTAGCACTGGAATGTTCCTAGTACTAGAGAGACGGCAATCTCTCCACAGATAGCAATGTCCCATGAAGGCAGAAACACATTTCAGAGAGAGCTACAGTAAGACACAGCCAGCCAGTCAGCTTCCTGGTGGGGGTGTTATGGAAAAGAGTCAGATCTCTGGGCCTTTTGGCTAATATCAGAAGTAGGGCTGGGGTGAGGTTAGTGATTTGGGGATTGAGTTTGTAGAAACACTTTTTCCTCTGGAGGAGATTAGGCTTGCTATGATTAGTTCAGACTGGTTTAGCCTTCCTCCTAACTCGGAGGGATTCAGGATGTCACCCTAGGAGAGGACATTCTCCAATCGAAGTCCAGCTCATTCAACTTTGGCGCCTTCACAGTCGGCTCTATTCCAACTTGCCCAAAGCCTTTGGCAAAAGGAGAGGTAGCCATCTGGCTGGAGTGGACTCCTCTCCCTAAGGCTCTAGTGAGCAAGAAACACACCTGGAGAGCTGGGGATTCTAGTCAGGGGATCCTCTCCTACCTCCCAGCCTCCCAGCTCTGTCCAAACTCCACACTCACTTCTTAAAGGTGCAGGCATCTGGGCAGGTGGGGCACTTCTCACAGGTGTCCCCATAGGAGCCCGGCTGGATACAGACACAGCTGCCACATTCACACTTGCCGCGGCCGCTGCACAGCAGCCCATTGCTAGACATGCAGGTGTCAGTACGCATGGTACAGTTGCAGTAGTAGCCGGTCCAGTCGGAGTCACACAGGCAGTCCCCACAGCTGCACTGGCCATGGCCTGAAAACACACAGCCCAGGAAGGTGGACTAGCTGGCGACAGCTCCACTCCCAGGGCAGCAGGCTACACACAACCACCCTGCTCTCCCAACCACACAGATAATGATCCTCCGGGTTGGCAGGGAATTTGCTTACCCCCCAGGGGGAGTCCTACCTAGCAGGGACAAACTCAGTTTCCTAGGTGTCCCAAGGTATGGCAGGACTTGCTCAGAGCCACTGTAGAGCAAAAGATTCTCAGGAACTAAGTCTCCTGGGCCTCTTGCCCTCTCTCTTGCCCTTTTCTGAATACCTCTGCCTTCTGAGAAAGGCAAGAGAAAGGGTAGGAGGCTTAGGAGACTTCGTTCCTTCTAGTCTAAGAACTAGAAGCAAGCTCTTTAGCCCTGAGGGCTGACAGCACAAAGCCACAGCCCTGAACCTACACAGGGCACTCAGTAGCCCTGACGGTGTGACCTGATGATGGCAAAATGCCTCACAGGCCCCAAAACTCTCTCCCTTTGACCTGACACGGGGCTGCTCGCCTCTCCTACCTGATCTAAGAGGCCTACCATTGTCGTCATCGTGGCCACCCAGTTGGGTCAGACAACATAGGGTCCAGTTGGAAGAGCTGGTCCCATCCCACTAACAAAGCAACCACCACTTCCATTTCTCCAGTCAGCTAGGTGTTACCTTGCAGGATGAGAAGCAGGGCTCTGAGGGCACATGCGCAAGACAGGAAAATTGTGGCATGGGGAAAGAAGGAAAGGAGAGATTCAGGGCACGGGGTTATTCCAAATGCAGAGAGGGAAAGTGCACACAGAGCACCCTGAACGTATGGGTGGATGGGGCGGGGCATCCAAGGGGCAGAGGGACGGCGCTGAGAGCCCATGGAGTTGGCCAACGGAGCCAAGTAAACAGAGAGAACAAATATCCCCTATCTCCCAGACTGCCGAGGGCCAGTGCAGTTAAACAAATCCCATGGATGCCATAGAGAAAAGAAGTCAGAAAATAGGAGAAATTAAATGAAAAAAAGAGAGATTTTCCTAAGGTGAACAGCAGTAGAGACAATCACTAGTAATGACCTCACGTAGCCCGATGGCCTCCCCCATGCCCCTGTTGACTCATCTTGGTTCCTGCTTCTGCACTCAACAGTTGGAGAAATGTTTGCCACAATTAAACATTTTTTAATTAATTATTTAAAGTTACAGGCACAGTTCAAGTTCACCAACACAACCTGTCTTTCTTGACCTGGTTCTCTTCTCAATCTGACCTCATCATATCATATCTGGGAGTGTAGTGGAACAGACTTGGAAAGCATTTAGAGAAGAGAATGTGTATCTATTTTCCAAACCAATCAAGGAGGCATTTAATGTGTGTCAAGCACTGTGCCAAGTTCTTTTTCTTTTTCTTTATTTGCTTTTTTTTTTTTTTTTGCAACAGAGTCTCGCCCTATCACCCAGGCTACAGTGCAGTGGTGCAATCATTGCTCACTGTAACTTCAAACTCCTGGGCTCAAGTGATCTTCCTACCTTAGCCTCCTGAGTAGCTGAGACTACAGGCATGTGCCACCACAGCTGGCTAATTATTTTTGTTTTTGTACAGATGCGAGTCTTATTATATTGCCTAGGCTTGTGGGCTTGTGCCAAGTTCATTTTTTTTTTTTTTTGAAAGTCTCACTGTCACCCAGGCTGGAGTGCAGTGGCGCCATCTTGACTCACTGTAACCTCCACCTCCCGTGTTCAAGCGATTCTCCTGCCTCAGCCTCCCAAGTAGCTAGGACTACAGGCGTGCACCACCATGCCCGGCTAATGTTTGTATTTTTAGTAGAGATGAGGGTCTCACCATGTTGGCCAGCCTGGCCTTGAACTCCTAACCTCAGGTGATCCATGTGCCTTGCCCTCCAAAAGAGCTGTGATTACATGCCCGGCCAGCTGGTCCACCACTCCCAGCTGCAAGTTCTTTAGTATGTTATCCTTTTCATTTCTTATAACAACCCTTTGAGGTCAGAGAGGTTAAGTAACTTTCCCAAGGCCATACGCCTTGTAAATGGCAAGGTCAGGACTCAAACTGAAGTCACTGTGACTTCAGATCCCAAGTGCTTAGCCTCTATGCAGTGTCATAAGCAATGCTTTTCCCTATTTATACTAATATGGTCTTTCCAGAAGATGTCTCTAACTTACAGAGAAAATGGCCTTAACCAGTAGAAGATGGAGCCAGTTTTAATGGAATATTCTTCAAATTGACCAGTGGAGGAAGAAAAGAGACCAAAATAGTAAGAAAGAAGTTATGGAAAGTCCAGTAACTAGGCTTGATCTCAATGAGAAATTTCAAGGAGGGAACATTTTAGGAGTCAAATGTTCTGAACTATTTAAGCGAAGGGTGGATGGGCCTCACTGTAGACATTTCCATGCCCTGTCCTCAGCCTGGTCCTGTCTCCAGATAATTAAGTCATCTCCCCTTCTCCAGGTGATTGTCAATTCCTCTGTGGCCAGGATTCTCTTTGTAAAATGTGATTTCTCAACCTTGGTACTTTTCAATATTTGGGGCCAGATAATTTTTTGTTGTGTACGACTGTCCTGTACATAAGGATGTTTAGCTTGAGCTCCACCCTCTAGACATCAGTAGCACCTCTCCAGTTGTAACAATCAAAAATATCACCAGACATTGCCAAATGTGCCCTGGGAGACAAAATGTCTCCTTCCTCTCAGTTGAGAACCACTGTTTTAAAGTATCAGTCAACTTGATCATGCCACTCACCTGCTTAAAAACCTTCAAAGGCCAAGTGTGGTGGCTCATGCCTGTAATCTCAACACTCTGGGAGGCCGAGGCAGGTTGATCACTTGAGCCCAGGAGTTCAAGACTAGCCTGGGCAACATAGCGAGATCCCATCCCTACAAATTTTTAAAAAATTATCCGGGCATGATGGCAAGAGCCTGTAGTCCTAGCTACTTGGGAGACTAAGGCAGAAGAATCACTTGAGCCCAGGAGTTCGAGGCTGCAGTAAGCCATGATCATGCCACTGCACTATGGGCTGGGCATGAAAATAAATGTCTGCTTCCCAGGAAGGATGGGGAACATAACCCAAGCTGCCCCAGCTGCCAAGTATATCTGGAAAGTAGAGATGTTGGGCTGCCGGAAGGGTGGAGAAAGCAGAAAGGCTGTGTCCCGAGGCTAGGTTCCCTAGAAGTACAGCTTGGATGAGGATCTTATTTAAGGGACTCACTGAGGAAGTAGAGAGGAGGGAGAGAAACAGGACATGGCAAGAGGCAGAGCTGGCAGGAATGTGGTCTCAGCCAGATGCCCTCCAGCCTGATCCTACGTGAATGGCACCAAAAAGCCAGGCCCACCCTGAGGCAAAGAGTCTAGCCTTGAGTAACCCCTTCTCCATCAGTCATTGGCCAACATCTAGGGGCAAGACAGCTCCTGTCAGCCGAGGGTAGTTCTCCACAGAAGGGGCAGCTGTGAGCTGCTATTGGCCAACCTCACAGCAGCCAGGGGAGGAGTGCGCCAGCCAGCAGAGCTGCTCCCCCGCCTGCCCCCGGGCCTTCCACTATACCCTGCATTTGGCCACTGCTCCTGGATGGGAAAGACCGACACCACAGGGGCCTGGCAGCACTCAGAGGCCTCCGCCTCCTCAGAAACTCTTGTCCCATAGTGTTTCCTTTGTGAGGCTAAACAAAATGATCTTTGACAAGATGGGCCAGCCAGGGAGTGAGGTTGGGAGTGGAAGTGACAGGTCAGAGCCAGCAGGCTGACCCCAAGCCTTGGTAGGGTTAGTCCTTAAAAGGAAGCCACAGTGTGGTAATGTCACAGGACTGGCACCCTTCCAGCAAAAGGGAGGCTGAGCCCGGGTTCATCAGAAAGTCAGAGGAGTAAAGTAAGAAATGAAAAGTGTAAGAGGAGAAAGGGAGGGAAGCCAGAAAAGGGAGGGAGGAACAGGTACTTAAGGTCATTGGGAACACAAGCCCCACAGCTAGACCTTCTGGGCTGATGCTCGCTCCACTCCTTTCCGTCCTGAGCCTGCCCTTCCTCTGAGATCCGTCAGACATCCCACCTCCTCCATGAAGCCACCCAGGCCTACCCTGTCCCCAGTCAGTCTCGCTCCAGTGGAGTCCTATAACGTTCCCTGAGCACCCCACACTTCCTGGATCTGTCAGATTCAACCTCATATTGGGAATTATCTTTGGTTAACTGTCTTATTCATGCCTCTCTATCCTACTCCACAACAGCACAGAATCTGGCTCACGAGGGTGCCTGACTGATCTGTGGCTGTGGCAAGTGGAAAACTCCCTTGAGGATGTGCACTTCTTGATGTTTGAGGCAGGAATGTTGATCATGAGCAACCATGAAGACCAGGCCCAAAGTAGGGAGGGGACAACAGGGATGGCCAGGGAACCAGCTGCCATGCTTACAGGCCATGGGCTAGGGAAATAGCCGAGTCACAGCACACCTGCCTCCTGAGCCCCTGCTTGTGGCAAAGAATGGAGCATAGAGCCAGCAGCTCTGGCAACGGGCAATGGTGAGTGGGGCTTTAAGCTTGGAGAGGTCAGGGATCATGCATGACCCCTTGTTCACTCATATGGACCAAATGATGGCACAGAGCAAGTGCTCAATGATGTGCGCCCCTGAGTATCTGTCACTGGATTATGTGATGATGGCACCACGAGGTCTAGATCTGAGGCCGGGTGGGCACCTGACACCCTAGCAAGACATGGTAAAGGGAGGCTGCAATGGCTGCCCTGGTTCCCTCATGGATTAGACTGGAATGCACTGAGGAGGAGCTGTTCTTGCACTGGTGAGAGGCAGGAACCAGGGCTTCTAACCCAGTCAGCTTTGTTTTGTGGCTTTAGTGGGGTAGCAGCCAAAAGAAACATGCTCTGGCTGGGATCCTGCCGCAGTGCCTCACACCAGACCAGGAACCATCAGGCCATGGAGGAGGACTAGGAGTGCCCCCGTGGTCCAGCCGTACTCCTTTCCTGGGACCACCCTCTCTCCCTCAGTCCCCAGTCTTCTTCTCAGGGGTTTCCCACTTGAAACTTACCCATTTCCTTTGGTACCTTGAATTAGATGTAAATACTTTAAAGAGTAAAATGAAGTGAAACTCCTGCCTCACCCCCTAATTCAAATGGTTGTTGTTTGTGTGCTTTCATCTGTGTGTGTCTGATCTCTTGCTCTCCCCTAATCGTTCTGATAATACTTCCTTCCAAACTCTCTCTGAAATTTTGACAGCATGAGTAAAGGAAACAGTGTTGTAGATAATAAAAAAGCCGTCATTTTTGTGTTACTGGCATGCTTTAGAATCACACAGATCGACCTTTCTAAGTGACCTTTTTTAAAGGCTAATATCAGTATTAAAGTGAGTATCTGCATGGATTAGCTCAACTGATTAGAACCCCAATGCCAGCCGGGCGCGGTGGCTCACGCCTGTAATCCCAGCACTTTGGGAGGCCGAGGCGGGAGGATCACGAGGTCAAGAGATCGAGACCATCCTGGTCAATGTGGTGAAACCCCGTCTCTATTAAAAATACAAAAATTAGCTGGGCATGGTGGCGCATGCCTATAGTCCCAACTACTTAGGAGGCTGAGGCAGGAGAATTGCTTGAACTGGGAGGCAGAGGTTGCAGTGAGCCAATATCGCACCACTGCACTCCAGCCTGGCAATAGAGCAAGACTCCGTCTCAAAAAAAAAAAAAGAACCCCAATGCCAATGAAGCCAATCTGAGTCAAGGGTCATCCCCAGAAAACAATTATAATCTCTCTGTTTGGCCACACAATACACCCGTAACCCAGTCCCAACCAACTTGTAAGTGTCTGTCCCAAGAGGGATTAAGCCACAGTGATTATGGCCCAGTAAAAACCCATCCTCATTGCCCCAGGAACAACTCAGACCATTTGCCCTCTGAGAGTGTTGTCAACATGTCTGCGGATAAAGACTACATTAACATTAGTTCAACTTCTAGCTGGGGAGGTACCCCAGGAGTGGTTCTTGGGGCAAGGAGAAACTAATTTGAGATTATCAGTGGGCCTCAAGATTTTACTGAATTTTGCAATGAGAAGGACAACTCAGCACCCTGCTGAGTAGAAGGACTTAAAATCATAATCCCCAATCTGTCAGCAGGGACTCTCTGTGGCAGTGCTATCCAAGAGAACTTTCTGTCACATTGAAATGTTCTAAATCTGTGCTGTCCAATATACCAGCCACTAGCTACATGTGGCCACTGATCAGCTGAAGAACTGAATTTTTAATTTTTTGATTTTGGTTAATTTAAATAGCCACATGAGGCTAAAGGCTACCATATTGGATAGCAAAGATCTAGAATCCAAAAAATAACAGTAGTACCGATAGTAGTAATAGTGATAACAAAATAGTGCTAACATTAACAAGAGCATTACACCATTTTCCAGACATTGTTCAAGCACACTCCAATGTCTTGCATATATACTACTATTTTCCAGATCTCTTGTGATACAAAGAAAAACTCATATAAAATTATTACTAACCTTACTACATATTCTGACATGTGTTTTCTAAGTCTATAAATACTAAAAATTTAATTGCCATTTATCAGTAACTTTTTTTTTTAACCTGAAAAGGGAATTGATTGGTCCTTATACTCAAAAAGATTAGGAACCACTGACTTACACCTCTGCGTGCAAAGACCCATCTCAGGCCTTCACCTATGTTTCCAGGGGTTGCAGGTATATGAGGGGGTGTGGGTTCCAGGACAGGGGGCCCTGCAGTTCTCACCTGAGCACATCTCCCCCTTGTAGCGGACACAGGAGAAGTCATCACACTCACAGTACTTGCCCGTGATCTTGCCAAAGTCACTGCTGTGGCAGACACATTGACCACAGAGGCACTCGCCCCGCTGGCTGCAGACGGGCTGACCCTCCCGGGGGCTGCACTCATCCTGCTGGGAAGGGCGATAGTCCTCCTCTGAGCACTCACACTGGGATCCCAGCCAGCCAGGCCCACAACGGCATACCCCACACTCAAAGGTCCCATTGCCATTGTTGCAGCGATGGCTATTAGGTTCAGCTTGGGCCTGGCAGGCACAGTCGCAATCAAAGGTGACCTGGACAATCAGGCTGTCCTTGAAGCCCACGGGCTTGATGGTAAAGGACTTCTCCTTCTCCTGGGGACAGCCTCGCACCTTGGCCTCAATGCTGAAGCTCACCTGCATGGAAAGCAAGATTGTATTTAGACACAGTTGGGCCCAGTTAACACTCCAGCTCTGGAGGAAAAAAAAAGTTCTTCCCTGCCCTGCCAAGGAATACCCAAATTGGGTGTCTTATGCTTTTGCAATCTGGAGTTCCTCAGCCTTCCCTCTATGAAGGTCTGCAAAGCAAAAACACAAGCACGGGAATAGTATCATTGTGACATATCTAGCTGGATGCAGAGACATGGTTTACTGTCAATAAATAATAAAAGGCTGTTTTTTCACTCCACATATGAAATAGACCAGCTCAAACTGAACAGAACCTGTGATCATATAAACACCCTGCTCTGGCCTGATTATAATTATCAGCAAGCTGGACTGATTATAATTATCAGCAAGATGCACAAAGCACTATTTTGCACCACACAATCCTACATGGTGGTCAGTCATAAGCTCAGGATCTACTTCAGTTTCCACACATTTCATAGCTTATGCAATAAAGCATGTTTCAGGACAATATTTCTAACATGGGATGTTTGCACAAGTGCCTGAGAGATAGATAGATCAATAGAAAGGATCAGTGCATCCAAAGATCTATTTTCTTTCCCTCCTTCCTCCCCTCCCACCAACCCTTCTCCCCTTAGGCAGAAGCAGAGGAGAAATGACCAATAAGGAAAGTCGTGGAGAGACTGGAGTGGTGAAATGAACATCTGGTTTCAAAAATTCCATGAGGGTAGGTATTTTTGCCTGTTCCATTTGCTGCTAAATCCTCAGCAGCTAGAACAATGCCTAAAACATTGTCAGTGCTCAATAAATATTTATAGATGATGTTGTCATTTTACATTTTAGATTTTACTTTCTTGTGTCATTTTACAAAAGAAAGGTATTAATTACCTTGGGAAGGCTGGAGACTGGTGAGGGACTGAAGGTAAAGAAATATTTTCCTTTGCAATCAACTGTGCATACACAAACAAAGGTAACCAAATTGTAAGTTTTTTAAATTCCTGAGAGTAAAGTTCATGTAACAGAAATGGCTTATGCAACAGAAGCCTCAGAGGAAAAGATTGGTGGATCCATTACATCTAACTTGGAATGACTTTCAGGAAAGGTATTTTTCTTGCTCGTATTTTTTTCTGGCAGAAGGGGGCCATTTTTAGTCACTACAAAAGGAAGAAAGGGGGTTGGGACACAGATGCTACAGGACAAAGGCCCTGCCCAGCCCACCTCACCGTGTCTCCAATCTTGAGTCCCATACAAGACTTGAGGCCAGGGATGACCTCATTGTTGAGGCAGGTGGCGTTGAAGGATAGGGACAACTCTTCAGGGAGGTCACGCACTTCCAGCTCGACTTTAGAGCGGATTTTCTGAGCAGAAAGGGGCATAAGAAGACAAGAAAATGACCTGAAATGAAATGGGAAATGGCAAGAGCCAGTTCCATCCCAAGCCACATCTGCCAAGTAGCTCTGGATTCACCCCAGCAGTGCCAGAGGCTAAGGTTTGACCTGGAAGCTGCCGGAGCACCGCTAGGTCTCTGTTTCCTGCTCTGTTTCCTGCGCAGGAACCTGCTCCCTCTTTCCATTTCCGCTTGCATCTAGGTGAGTCTGGGTAAAATGTACCAGCTACACCCTCCTGCAGGCCTCACAGATGTTGCAAAAGGGGAGTGCCAATACTGGTCACCTTGGAAAGCGGCATTTTCTACCTAATGTTTCATCAACCTCACCTTCCCCATGTCTCAGCTCTCTCTTTTCCCTGTTATTGAAGCCCAGTTTTCCTTCACTCTGCCCCCACAATTCCAGGGCTCTGCTCCTTCTCCATCTAATCACCATCCCCATCCCCATCCCCATCCCCTTTCTTTCTTTCTTTCTGGGCTACTTCCTTCTCAGAAGGCTGCATCCCTTCTAGAGCGGGCCATTGCCTGGACTCTGGGAGCACACAGAGAAGGCAGTAAGACCGTGTGGTAGACTGGCAACTGGGACTCACAAATCTGAGCCCTGCTGTGTAAGCCAAATGAGGTGGACTCTCCGCAGGACTATTCCTAGCACAAGACACTTACCCCATAAGCATCAACAATGAGCTGGAGGACATTGCTGGAATCCATGGACAGAACCCCGACTGTGGTCCCTGGGATGAGCTCACTATAGTTCTAGAAAGGAAGACAAAGTCCAGAGCTTACTGAAGGAAGGTGGTGGTCTCCAAAAGCCCTCCCCAAATCCCACTGAGAGTCCTGAGATGAAGATTGGAGGAAGGTATAGAATATTTCAATTGTCACTGCCAGGAATATATCTAGCAGTTTTTCAGCCCTGAGCAAAAGTAGAGGAAACCTCTCACACCCCTCACCACCTCCCCTCCACTACCACAAACACCAACACACACCTAGTAAGTTCAAGGTTGCAGGAAAAAGGCCCAGAGTGCAATCTTTAGCTCCTGGGGAGTGGATTAGGGAAGAGTCTTCCCTGGTTGGGGACTATGGCCAATGCTAGCACAGGCTGGCTTCCTGGGGCTCCCACCATCACAGGGCCCACACCAGGAAGCCCGAAGGCACAGTCACCTGATAGAGACTGACTACATTTTCCGTCACTGCAAAGATCAAATTGATGTTTTTCTGGGATAGCTTCTCAGTCATCAGCCCCAAAGAGGGATAATCCTAGGAAAATGACGGATGTAGAGGTTAATGAAGTCTCATGTACATCCCCAGGGTCTAAACTTAGAACTTATCTTGCTTGGGCTGTGGCTGAGTGTGGTGGTGCTTAAACCGTTTCACTTCATGCTGAAAGTGAGACAAGAGCCTGGGCAACAGAGCAAGACCCCATCTCTAAAAAAAAAAATTTTTTTATTTGCCAGATGTGGTGGTAAGTGCCTATAGTCCTAGCTACTGGGGAGGCTGAGGCAGGAGGATCACTTCAGCCCAGGAGTTGGAGGTTACAGTGAGCTATGATTGCACCACTGCACTCCAGCCTGGGCGGCAGAGCAAGACACTGTATTTAAAAAAAAAAAAAAAATGGGGGGGTGACAGTGAGACAAGAAGGGTAAGTATCACAGAAGTCTACTTGTGAACTCCAGGGTAGACGAAGAGGTACAGGCCAGTGGTGTCAAAACTAAGCACTTCTTTCTTCCTGCTTGAATTAAATGCACTAATACTATGGAGCTGCTTCTGCGCACAAGGCACTGGGTTAGGCCTCTGTTTTGGAACTACTGACAAATGCCTTGGCCTGGCCCTCGTGATCCTCCACCGTGTGGTCTCAGTCTTTCTTTCCAAATATCACTCACCTCTCTCCCTCTTCCACTCAGCAGTGATCTGGCCCACTGTCTCCCACCTGGAGTGGCCTTCTTGTTGGTAATCCTCCTCCTTTCTTAGGGCCTAGCTTAGCCCCCACCTTCTTCAGGAGACTTCCTTGGCCATCCCAGCTCATGAGCTTTCCTCCCTTGGATACGTATAGCCACATTGGCTGTGCCACACCCATTTAGCACTAATCATGCATCTTGTGTTATTGTAAATATATATATCCTTTCTCCTCAACTAGACCAAAAACTCCCTAAGGATAGAACTATACATAGTCTTGTTACCTCCCTCAGCTCCTGGCCCAGTGCCTTGCATAGATTAGGTGTCAAAGGTTGCTGACTCATTGTCTGATAGTGCTTGACTTGGATATTGCTGACACCAAGGAACTCAAGGACGCTGTGGGGGTGGGGTGGTGAATCGTGAACATGTCCATGGGATCCTAGACCTTGCAGGGAGCTCATTAGATCCTCAGCTCAGTCTCCTGCCTTTACACAGGTATACCTTGAAGTCACCTAGATGCGGAAGTTGCTATATTATCCTTAGGAGACAAAGAGTTCACACCTGCCCCAGATACCTAGAGCATTACAGCACATTTCTCTTATGGCTTATAGTAATTTCTCCTGATTCAATTTAAATATTTTCCTCTTGTTTAACCTTCTATGGCCATATAAAACAACTTATAAGTTCTCTCATGTATAAGCTAAATCATCCTTTAGCCTTCTTTCTTTCAAGCTAAATGACTCTGGCCCTTTAATCTTTCCTCGTAGGACCTGTTCACCATGTCTTTTATGTTCTTCCCCCGCCCGCCTTTCTAAGAGAAGGGGTCTCCAATAGGAGCAATGGCTCACGCCTGTAATCCCAGCACTTTGGGAGGCTTAAGCAGGCAGATTGCTTAAGCCAAGGAGTTCGAGACCAGCCTGGGCAACATAGCAAGACCCTGTTTTCAAAAATTAGCCGGGCATGGTAGTGCATGCCTGTGGTCCCAGCTATTCAGGAGACTGAGGTGGTGAAGGCTTGTGAGCCAAGATTGCACTACTGCACTCCAGCTGGGCAACACAGCAAGACTCTATATCAAAAAAAAAAAAAAAAAAAAGCAGGGGTAGTTCTTGCTCTGTCACTCAGGCTGGAGTGTAGTGGCAAGGTCACAGCTCACTGCAGCCTCAGACTACTGGGCTCAAGAGATCTTTCTGCCTCAGCCCCACAAGTAGCTGGGACCACAAGCCACCACACTCAACAAATTTTTGCATTTTTTTGTGGAGGCAGGGTCTCACTATATTTCCCAAGCTGCTTTCAAACTCCTGGACTCAAGTGATCCTCCCACCTCAGCCTCCCAAAGTGCTGAGATTACAGGCATGAGCCATCACATGCCTGGCCAATCTTTCTCTTTTTTTCCTCTATCTTCTTCCAATAACCACAAATTAGTATGGTATTCCAAGAAAGGGCTAATCAGAGTGGAGAGGAAGACCTGCTTTCCAGCTGGGTTGTAAAAATCCTTTGGGTCCATTCTGGATCCCATGATGCTGCTGCTATGCTGGTGACAGTGAAGGCAGTGATAACACCACAATCAGGGACATCTCTAATGGTTATATAGGTTGTATGCTGGATAACGGTGTCCAGTTGGTAAGGGATAGGGGCAAGCTGAAACCGAGCCCTGCACCCTGCCCAGAAGGAGGGGCTGCCATTTTCATATTCACACAGACTCTGCCTGGGTTAGGGCAACCCTCACCATCATGAATAGAAACCATAGGTGGTGCCAGAGATCTCACCATGGTAGTGGAGGCAGAGTAGTGATTGTCACTACCAACATGACACTGCCCATCATTGGGCTGGACAATGCCTGCCAGCCTTCCGTCCAGTGCTATGTGAGTCTTGGCATCAGTGGTAAACACCAGCAAGTGGGATGCATCATTCCTCCAGCCAATCTTTTCCTGTTAAAAGAAAACAAAAAACAAAGGCAGAGGAGACAAAACAAATTCAGCCATGTCACTGGTAGAGAACAGAGACCCAGGGCGCTCCCTGGCTAAAGGGCTGGACAGCTTGTTTTGAAGAAGGGTCTCAGTCCCAGTCCTTGGAACCGAAGCTGAAGCTTTCCAGTTCAGGGGTTTCATTCTCTTCAGAAAACAGTCTCATAGCTGATTAGTTCAAGCAGCTGAATGAGATCCTCTTAAACTCCAAACTTAACTCTTCTAATGACAGTCACATTGCTCATCTAGAAACTGACGTGCATCCACAGAGCTGACCTGGCCTAGAGGAGATCTCATCTGAACATCTGCCTACTTTGCTGAGGTTAAGTTAACCCAGCCTTAACTCTGAAGTAACTCCGAAGGTGGGAAGATGCTCTCCCCTGGGAACACCTGAGACCACTGGGGTTCAAAGAAATGTCAGCTCAGGCCAGGGAGTGGATCTAAGCCAAGGCTGAATATCAGGAGCAACTTACTACTCATAACTGCAGGAAGCTCTGCTTAGTTCTCATCTCATTTTACACCAAAAATCCCCAGAGTTCAGCCACTTCCTTCCCCATTTTGATCTATGCCAACCACACCTGGCACTCCAAGTCTTCCAAACTCACATCACAGACTGTAGCCTGCATGATGGCATCAAAGCCACCCTCTGGGGCATCTCGGTTCCGTGACACACTCTGCTTCTTCACTTCCTCATTGAAGCGGGTCACCTGGTCAGTTAGCGTCAGCACGTGTTTGTAGCCAAACATGGGCAAGCAGGTGGTCTTCATACTGGGGAGGGATGGGAGATAATTTAAGCAGACACCTTGATGGAAAAGGCAGCATGGGAATTGGGGGAAAGAGAGGGGACAAATATAGATAGTGGTATGCCCAGGCCAGTTCCATACAACCACAGTTACCCAGACAGTTCAGACTCCAAAATCCTCAAATTACCTGAGGCTCCCCATCAACCTTACCCCCATCCAGCTAACCTAGAGGATAAGAGATTGAACTGGAAACAAGACTCCCTGAGCTTAGATCCCAGCTGCCCTCTTTACTAGCCATGGGACCTTTGGCAAGCCTCTCAATCCAACCTGTGAAAGTGGGGCCAGGATAGCATATAGCCCATAAGAGTTGTGAGACTTAAGTAAGTTCATACACACAAAGCACTTAGACCAGAGCAAGGCTCAAGTTGCTGTTACTATCACCTTATACTTAACACTTTCCTAAAGTAACAATAAAGCAAAAGTTCATCAGTAAGTTAAGGTCCCTGAACCATCAATAAATTGATAGATCATGCAGGACAGGAGCATTTCTGCCCCCAGCCAAAATAGTGTGTTTAATTAATAGCTGATGTCTTGCTTGGGAACCTTGCAACCCAGATAGAAGGTTGAATGCCACATCATATAACTTCAAAACTTTTTTTTTTTTTTAGAGACAGTTGTGCTCCATTGCCCAGATTGGAGTGCAGTGGCACAATCATGGCTCACTGCAGCCTCAACCTCCCAGGCTCAATCAATCCTCCCACCTCAGCCTCCCTGTAGTCCTGGGGACTGCAGGCATGCACCATCACACACAGCTAATTTTTTTGTAATTTTTGTAGAGATGGGGGTCTCACTATGTTGCCTAGGCTGAACTCAAACTCCTAGGCTCAAGTGATCCTCCCACCTTGGTCTCCCAAAGTGCTGGGATTACAGAAGTGAGCCACCCCACCTGGCCATAACTTTGAAAACTAAAAAGTAAATTCACACCTTTTCAGACTCAGCAACCAGCATTGTTAAGTTATTCTAATACATGGATTTGCACAGTCTCCACCAATTAAATAAATAAGCCGTTCAGTTTTAAGCCAAAGTGTCAAACAGAGGCACAAGTTATCCATTTACAGACTATAAAAGTGTTCAACAAATGTCATTTCCACTCTTTTATATTCCTTAGCACATCATTTCTTCTGTTTTCACCCTGCAGGATGCACGGCCTTGATGAAGACAATAACTCCAACAATGGAATTGATCCTTCTGTAATCATAATTTCTCGGTTTACTTATCCATAAATTTCTTTCTACTTTTGACCTCATTTCCCTCCCATCCTCTCTTGCCTCCTATTTATTTGTTACCAAGACTAAGAAGCTGATGAATTTTCTTTCTAGGTTCTCCAAACAGCCTTAGGCTCCACTGACACAATACTCTAGATCCACAAGCTAGCCCATTTGCCAGACAGGGAGACCAAGGTAGAGAGGAGCTATAGTTTGGCCAGAAGACAGCCAACAAAGTGATCCTAGAGCTAGAAATAGGAACAGGACTTGGACCCTCCTGGGGCAAAGGATGCTGTTCTGGCATCTGGAGGAGGGACTTACTCATAGCAGGGGTTTTCGAGGGCCTCTGGTGGGGAGATATACATGTATGGTGACACAGGCTTGTCCACAAACGCCCCGAAGCCAATCCGCAGGTTACTGGTGAGCTTTCGCATCTGGGTGGCCAGCTTGGTACCCAGGTTCTGGATGCTCCACAGATCGTCCTTCATGGAGTAAGACAGGTCCATCAAGTAGTAGATGTCCACAGGGTAATCCTCCACCTGCCGCACTTGAATGGAGAAATTCTTCGAATCATCTGGAAGGCAGAAAGATGTTAGTTTTTATCTTCTTCTCCCACCAAGATTGAATAAGCAGATTTGGATACAGTTGGGACTAAGAAATTGCATGATCAAAGCAAACCAGAAAGCCCTGGTCCCTTTTCCTCTTCCTTTGCAATTCTATTACTCTTCTGATCTCTTGACCCCCTATTTTTAACCTCTTCTTTTCCATTCTAAAATTTTCCACTTTCTCTAAATCCCCAGGGGATTTCTAATCCTGTGAGTTCCACGGGTCTATCACTGTGAGTCACAGAGACTTTGATAGTTACTACACTTCAGACTCTGTAAAAGACAGAAATTGCACCCTACCTTTCTCTGAATCCTATTGCATCCAACACATGCCTTGATAGTAGGTAAATCCTTCTTGCCTTAGTTGGAAAGTCAAAATCAATGCTTCAAAATTTCTGTCTCTTAGTCTAACCCTTCCTCCCTCTAAAGGTCTTGTGTACCTATTGTGTCTGCCCCCATTCTCCCGTCCCAATCCCCCATGAAAGGGGGGCTTACAAGTTGCTTTCTTGTTCTGTATCTCATTTGCACCTCAACACAAAGCTCTAAGCTAGGTAAAACAGGCACTTGGGTAAAGAAGAAACAAATGTTTTTTGAGCACCTACTATGTCAGAAGGGTTAAGTAACTTGTCCAAGGTCAAATAGCTAATATATGATACAGTCAAGATTCAACTCAGATCTTCTGACTCAAGTCCTAACATCTCTTATTTTCTTCCATTCTCTTGCCCACAGCTCCCCGCTCATCCTTGTCTTCCCACCCCATTTCCATTCTGAGCTACTTCCCCAAGACTTCCTCCTCAGACCTCCACCTTGTGCTCTATGCCCACCTGTTTCAGGTCTCTCCCCGCAAAGGGTCCCATCCCTACCTGGTCGGAGCCGGAGTGCAATCCTCTGGGGACTGACTTGAGTGACCTGGGAGCTGTCTCCAGAGCCCTTGTCACTGAGGGGCCTGTCCTCTAGTACTCGGGCCTCACTCACTGGGAACTCGATGGATTCTGGGGCACAGTTATCCTTCAGCAGATTCTCCTTCAGGTCACAGCGAGGTGAGCCCAGAGGCAGGGCCTGTAAGACAGGAGCCCAAAGAGAAGTCCAGCAATCAGAGCTATGGTGACTCTCTGCCTCCTGCAGGCCCTACCACTTCCCAATAGCTAAGAGTTTACCCCATAACATTGGAGCATAAACAAATTGTTGTGGTCTTTCCTGGGATAATCCCTTAGGACCGTTGTACAGAAAGGGGAAATTGATACTTTGGGAGGCCAAGGCAGGAGGACTGCTTGAGGCCAAGAATTCAAGACCAGCCTAGGCAACATAGCTAGACACTGTCTCTACCAAAAAAAAAAAAAAAAAAGGAAAAAGAAAAGAGAAATTGAGATATTAGGAAGGCCTATTCATGGAGTTGTAGCTAGAAGGAGAGCCTGTACAGTAAGATGCCTGGTAGACCAGCATTTTTTAACTGTGGAATACCACAAACTTGTGGGTCCCAAAATCAATTTAGCAGGTGTCAACTATCATTTTGTTAAATAAAATACAATAGAATAGAATAGAAAATATGAAAGTGTACAAATAGTCAAAGTGTTGTTTTGTGAAACTCTTATATTGTTGGAGGAGAGTGGGGAATAACACATATAATAAATAACTATACCCAGTACAATGTGTTTCTTTCTGTAGGTCAGAGTCAAAACAGTTTGGAAGCTACTGTGTTTGACACGGGTTAGACTGTGAGATCCATGAAGTCAGGGACTGTGTGTGTCTTCGCCCCTCTCATTTCCCAGCATCCGACCTAGGACTTACCACAAACGTGATAGGGAAAGGCAGTGTAAGGAGGCAGGAGAGAGTCAGGGCTAAGAGCACAGGAGTAAATCTCAGCATTGCACTTACAACTGCTTACTAAGGCAAGTCACCTAATTCCTCCAAGCCTAGTTTCCTCAGCTGTAACATGAATATAATAACAGTCCCTCCTTCAGTACTTAAGAGCAATCAAAATCATAGAGTCAAAAAGTAGAATAGTAGTTTCCAGGGACTGGGAGGAATAGAGAATTACTGTTTGATGGGTACAGAGTTTAAGTTTTACAAGATGAAAAGAGTTAAGGAGATAGATAGTGGTGATGGGTTTCATGACATTATGAATGTACTTCATGCCACTGAACTGTACGCTTAAAAATGGTTAAGATGGGCCAGGCACAGTTGCTTACGCCTGTAATCCTAGCACTTTGGGAGGCCGAGGTGGGCAGATCACCTGAGGTCAGGAGTTCGAGACCAGCCTGGCCAACCTAGCGAAAACCCGTCTGTCTCTACTGAAAATACAAAAATTAGCCAGGTGTGGTGGCGTGCACCTGTAGTCCCAGCTACTTGAGAGACAGGCAGGAGAATCACTTAAACCTGGGAGGTGGAGGTTGCAGCGAGCCGAGATCATGCCACTCCACTCCAGCCTGGGTGACAGAGCAGGACTTGATCTCACAAAACAAAACAAAATGGTTAAGATGATAAATCCTATGTTATGGGTATTCACCTCTCCTACCTCTTCCTCCTCTGGAAGCGTCTTTTTCTTGCTCAGAAAAGCCCCAATCCTATCTCTGATTCCAGCTGCCCACAAAGCCCCAGGGAGAAAACCTTCCCAAAAAGGCAGTGGATAAATCAGAATGCAGTGAGGAGCGGATCCTTTCCAGAACTAAGACAGATGCTGAAGAAGACAGCAGGGACCGGAGCCCAGCAAACTGGATGAGAGCAGCAAGGCCATCACGCATCTTCAGGCTCCATCAGCAGAGGGAGAGAATGCGTTAGACGGGAGTTTCCTGACTCCTATTTTCTAATGTGGCAGTCCTAATGAGAAGAGGGTTTGAAGCACTAAGATGTGCTGACGGTCCTAATGGTTTGTTATGAGTTTCCTTAGAAAAATTAAACACTGAAAACCAAAACTGCCTCCGTCCCTCCCTTTGTGGTTGCTGACATCAGAGGTCAGGAATATAACAGGCCTGCTCATCAGCCAAGCTCTCCACGAGAGCCCTCTGTTCCAGAAGAGCACCAAGGCAGTGACCTCAACATACTTGGGCAACATTCCCTTTCTTGGTAACCCAGGCTGAGAAGGTAGAAGGAATGTCTCCAGGTTATGCAGGAAGAAAGCTAGAAGGGGGAGGGGTGAATATTAAAGTTCCAGTTCCCAGGGAAACCGGATATTACACAAAAAGGGCAAAAATAGCCAAGACCCAGGGGAAGGGCCCGAGCACAGAGGTGGGAGGTTCCAGCCGGCGCCCTGCGAGCTGGCTGAATTACCTCCCTCTCCTGGGAGGGTGACACACGCTCTTGGTACCATTCTCCATTAATCCCACTTTGGAAATTGGGAAAATATAACATGAATAGTTGTCATTATCCTGCCTATTTCACAGGGTTAGTCAGGAAGTAAAAGAAGACTCTGAATGTGAAATGCTTTCAAAATATAAAAATCTCAACATAAGTTAACTATACTGAAATCCATTAGGACAGAGGTCCCCAACCTTTTAGGCACCAGGGACCGGTTTCATGGAAGACAATTTTTCCATGGACAGGGAGGTGGGGATGGTTTCAGAATGAAACTGTTCCACCCCAGATCATCAGGCATTAGTTTGATTCTCATAAGGAGTGAACAACCTAGATCCCTCCCATGCGCAGTTCACAGTAGGGTTTGAGCTCCTATGAGAATCTAATGCCACCACGGATCTGACGGATCTGGTGGAGCTCAGGCAGTAATGCTCACTCGCCTGCTGCTGACCTCCTGCTGTGTGGCTCGGTTCCTAACAGGCCATGGACTAGGAATTGGAGCCCCTGCTTTAGGACATAGTACAAACAAATGCAAATATAAAGTGACTTTTTTTTTTTTAGATGGAGTTTCGCTCTTGTTGCCCAGGCTGGAGTAGTGCAATGGCACAATCTCGGCTCACTGCAACCTCCACCTCCCAGGTTCAAGCAATTCTCCTGCCTCAGCCTCCCTAGTAGCTGGGGTTACAGGCCTGCACCACCACGCCCAGCTAATTTTGTATTTTTAGTAGAGACGGGGTTTCGCCATGTTGGTCACGCTGGTTTCAAACTCACCTCAAGTGATCTGCCTCAAGTGATCTGCCCACCTTGGCCCTGCTGGGATTACAGGAGTGAGCCACCACACCTGGCAGGTGACTCTTTTTTACAATTACCACAATAACTACTATTATTTCATACTCTTTTCTTGGAGAGCGAGAGTCGATATGCCCCAGTACTTTTTTTACCCCAGAGCGCCACCAAAACATCTCCCATCCATGGTTGTCTTGATTAACTCATCTGGTGAGGACAAGAAATCACTTGAACACGCAAAGAGAAAAGAATGAAGAGGGCAGAAAGGAGGAGGGGAGGAACATGAAGCATTTTTGTTTATAGTTGTTGGTATTCACATTTCATTGTTTACAAGAAGAGGAGCACTCTTAATATTATACTTCCTTTTACAATAATAAGTTGGAGCAAAACTCTCAAGATGAACATTTGTCCTCCAGATTAAAAATAAATAGAAAGAAGACAAGTCAGAATAAAATTATGTTTGTGATTACATAGAAATGTAAATCATGGCCTATGTCTTGCTCCTGCAGTTGCAGAGAAGAAAACGAGAAGGAAATCCTATTAGAGTCTTCCTCTACTTCGCTAGACTCAAACCCCTTCTTCCTCTGTCACCTTTGGTTGTCAGGCTAAGTGGGAAGCTGGCCCACCTTCCAGGGTGTACTCGGGTTTATATAAGAATTCCTAGTATTTCCCTCCACTGTAGGGTTTCCAAATTTAGCAAATATTTGGGACATACTTATACTAGAAATTATTTTTTAATTCAAATTTAAGTGGATGTTCTGTAGTCTAGATTGATTTTTTAGAGACAGGATCTCCCTGTGTTACCCAGGCTGGAGTGCAGTGGCTATTAACAGACATGATCATGGTGCACTATAGCCTCAAACTCCTGGGCTCAGAGGATTCTCCCACTCCAGCCTCCTGAGTAGCTGGGACTACACGCACCAGGCTGGATGTTCTGTATTTATCTGGCAACCTTAACTCCACCTCCATCCACCTTGACCCCAACCCCAATGGCCCTTCGATTAGCAATGTTTGCCAAACTTGCTATCATAAAAACCCATTCTGATGTAACAGACCCAGGGTCCATCCTGGGAAGCTTTATTTTTAACAAGCACCCCAGGCAATTCTCAACACCAAATGAGTTTGGGAGGTTCTAGACTCCAGCATGGCACCACTGAGACTAAGACTATGAGTTGAGTCTCTGTATAAAGCCGGCCTCTTTGCTAGATTTACAGACCAGAGAGAGCACACCACCCCAACCCGTGTCAGTATCCAGCACTCCAAGAACACACCCTACGCAGATGGGCCCAAAACTCTGTGCTCATCCACATTGGCTATGTTTTCCTCTTACCCAGCCAAGCTCTCACTATACACACCCAAGAGCTCCGGTCCTCTAGGACCAAGGAGAAAGCCGAGCCCAACCAGTTGTTTTTCCAGGCACTGCCAGCTTGCCTGGAACAGCCAACTCAGGGGAGGAAGAACAGAGGGCTCTCCAGGGTTTGATTATTCAACAAATTACCTACAAAATGGACCAGACAGTTCACCTTTGGTTTTTTGAAGTCAATGTCCAAGGCATTTTCAGCAGTTAAACTTGGCCTATCCAGGGGAAGCCCTGCTCCTCTCAAGAACAAAATAGCATTTATGTTCAGGTTACAGTCCAGGATTCCCACCTCCCATCCCTCCCTGGTCACCACATTCTGTCCCACACTGGGCTCCGCCACCTTCCTTCTCTCACTCCTCCCTCTTGCTCAGAGATAGTTGTAGTCCTTCACTAACCTCGGCCCTGCCTCCTTTCATGTTCATATGCCATTCTCCCAGGGAATATCTTACTGGACTTTCTACCTCCCTCCATTTGTTTTCTTTGGTCCTAGCTGCGCCCATTTCCTCGCTGACTGCACCCCTCATTCCTAGGCTGGTCCTATGTCATGCTCTGATCTACCCTGCACCTTTCCCTCTGCCCTCCCCAGGCCTGCCCCAGGGGACAAGGAGCACAACAGTCACCCACAAATATTCTACATTTGCATCTTTGAAATCCGGTTACGTGACCTAAGGGCTTTGTCTGGTCAGTCCTCAGCCCACCTCAGCTGCATGGCTAGTCCCTACGCAGATCAAGAGGGATGAAAAATGGGGGATAGGGAGCAGGACAGACCCTCCAAGAAGGTTTTCTTTTTCCCCAGATTCTCTGGGCCAGAGATACCTGCATTTTCTCTTGCTTTGGGTTGGAAAGGAGGGAAGGAGGAAAAGGGAGAAGCACCCTTTGAGTGACACTAGGGCTTCTGTCCTGACCTTCCTCTGCTCCTGAAGGCTTTGGGCTACCCAAGGCCCCCTCCGCATTCAGCTCTCCCTTCTTCCAGCATTCAGTTGCAGAACTGCAACTTCCTGGTAAAAGAAGCTTTAGTAACAACACGATGGGAGGAAGGAGGACATAGTGAATAAGGAGGGAGGAGGCTACATCACACTGAGCAGCCCGCTCGGCACAGAGGGGAGGAGAACCTGCGGGGGTGGAGGAGAAGGTCTCATCCATGCCCCCCTTACTCCCCTTCCCCAGCCCCAGGGAATGTTTCATTTGCTAAATGAAGTCAATGTGGCCCAGATGTTGGGCAGCTGCCTCTGGAAGCAGTTCCCGTGCTGAACGGCAAAGAGGCCAAAGCAACGTGCGGAGCTGGCCTCTGCTGCTCTGGCAGCCCTCCTGGCCAGTGATAAACACAGCCTCCCAGCTCCCGCCCCTCCCCTCAGCCGGCCAGGGAGGTTGCCTTTTTAGGAAACTCAGCAGATCTGGAAAAGAAGCAGACAGAGAGACTGAGGGCGGGACTGGAGCGGTCATAAACTGGAGAGGGCTGGGACTTGCTGTGGGACAGAGAGGACGCCTCAGGTAGCTGAGCCGCAGCCAGGCCAGGAACTCAGGTAACCACCTGCTGGCCGGGCCAGTGACTCAGCCCCAGACTCTACAATCACCGAATCTCTTCAACCACATTCATCTCCCACCCCCACCCCATCAGCTCTTGCCAGCTCCAAATTTCCATCCCAGCCACAAACATAGCCATTCCCTCAGACACACTCATTCCCTAGGGCCCCAGACACAACAAACCCTCTGCCTGGACACAACTAACCCTTTCCTGTCCCCCTTCCGTCCTCACCAAGTAGGCCCAGCTCCTTTCCTCAACACCTGTGTGAGAAGGAAGGAAGGAAAGAAGAGAAAGAAAAATGTAAAGCCGGGGGGCCCAATCGTCAAAGAGAAGGGAAGAGAAAAGATCTTCTGACTAAACATCCCCACACACAAGCACAAGATTCCTCTTCTATTTGCCTTTTTTTAACCTCTAGGAAAAAGAAGTAAGCCAGCACCCCTTCCCAACCCCATCCATACCTATACCCCTTGCTGCCTCTCCTTTTGAGACCTGACACCCTGCCTCCCCAGGATATTCCACCCCAAGAAATGCAAGCAAAGGGCTGGGCATGGTGGCTCACATATGAAATCCCAGCACATTGGGAGGCCAAGGTGGGAGGATCTCTTGAGTCCAGGAATTCGAGACCAGCCTGGGCAACATAGTGAGACCCTGTCTCTACCAAAAAATTAAAAATTAACTATTTTTCTTAGGAAAAAAAGCAAGCAAAGTGTGAGAAAGGGCAGCAGTGGTTACAGAGAGGACAGGAGGTCGAGCCAAACTGGCAAGGGCCAGGGGCTATATGGTAGACTCGGGAGAGTATTCCTAGCAACATCCCCATGACGGCTCCTCACCATGCATCAATGGGAAAAAGTCATCAAAGTTTTGCTTAGAAGGGACAATGGGCATGTGTATTCAAGAGGGAGGTGATAACTTCATGGGTCTGTTTCTGCACAAAAGCAGCTTAGTCTGGAGAAGAAACAAGGTCTGGTATCTGCTCCTTACCTCATCAGAGCACCAGGCACACATGGGGCTCACAGCCAGGCACTGCTGGCAGGAGCTCACACCTCGCGTGGTACAGATGTTGGGCCCTGCAACAGACAGACAAAGGCATTAGCACCAGATTTGGCTCAGTGAAGGTACTTGCCTGCCTCATCCTTCCCAACTTTCCCAATGTCCAGGTTTACAGCTCTTAGGTGCACACAAACACACCCTAACCATACCACAGATGTCTACCAAATACAGGTTATTGGTAAGAAGGAGGAGGAGGAAAATCAGGGGAAACTCAACACTGCTCTCAACTGATGAGGCCACAGTGGTAACAAGTGATAGGGCAAGGCTGAGCCACGGACCCAAGTCTCAGATCGTAACTGATGGAAAGGCTTTAATTAACAATTGGTTTGACACCTACATTGTGCAAATGAAAATATCTCTGGGGCCCAGAAAAATGGCAATGTATCCCCTCTTCAGTCATTCTAGTGATATTCACAGCCACTACACAGGGGATCCAAGGCCCAGATGCACTAACATTAACACACAGCCTAAATACAGTGGGGGCGTGGAGGGTGAAGTGACTTTGGTGGCAGTGTCCCACTGGCTGGCAAAAGAAAAGCAAATTTGAAATCTTCTCAAGCTTCTCAATACATATATCTTGGAATCCAACCATAAAATGCTCTAGGAGGAAGTGCAGAAATGTTAGAAAAGGCTGACTGATATACACTGAATGAACATGGAATTTTAGAGTTGGAAGGTTTGTGCTTGAATTCTGAATGTTCTTCCTACTAACCACTTCATGACCTTGGGCAACTCAACTAGCCTCTATGGGATGACAATATCTGTCTCACAGGATTTGTACAAGAATTCAGTGAGGTAAGAGGAAGCACTTGGTACACTATAAGGTGCTGTTCAAATGTGAACAGTCCTCATACTGTCAAAGGACAGAACAAAGGCTAGGAGGAGGAGCAGGAACAACCAGGAGAACCAAAATTACCTTGAGAAGCTCAGCCAGGAAGCCAAACCCAGGCATCTGCTCAGAAAGAAGCCACTGTCCTCTCTAATTGCCTAGCTCAGCATTCCTGCTCCAGCCAGGTGAACCCTTCTTCCTGCAGTGCCTTAAGGAGGTTTTTTCCAATATAAGGAGCAGAATGTGAGGGACCTGTTCCTCTCCATGACCCAGTTACCCTGACAGCTCCTTCATGCAGTTTTCCAAAGGGACCTCTTTGCCCCCAGCTGGTAAGACCAGCAAACCTATTTTGGAGAAATCAGCCTGACCATTGCGATGTTTTCCCAGTGTCCCCAAAACTTCTCATTTAGCTGTCTCCATTCATTTTATTACAGTGTGACTGAATTCCCTACTTCCCAACACCTGGACAAAAACACACTCAGAAAATGAGTGTATACACACACACACACAATATTGTAAAGAAATTATGGCCGGGCGTGGTGGCTCATGCCTGTAATCCCCCCACTTTGGGAGGACAAGGCAGGCAGATCACTTGAGTTCAGGAGTTTGAGACCAGCCTGGCCAACATGGTGAAACTCCGTCTCTGCTAAAAAATACAAAATTAGCCGGGCATAGTGGTGCATGCCTGTAATCCCAGCTACTCAGGAGGCTGAGGCAGGAGAATCACTTGAACCAGGGAGGCAGAGGTCACAGTTAGCTGAGATCATGCCACCGCACTCCAGCCTGGGTGACACAGTGAGACTCCATCTCAGAAAAGAAAAAAAAGAAGGAAGGAAGGAAGGAAGGAAGAAAGAAGGGAAAGAAGGAAGGAAGGAAGGAAGGAAGGAAGGAAGGAAGGAAGGAAGGAAGGAAGGAAGGAAGAAAGAAGGGAAAGAAGGAAGGAAGGAAGGAAAGAAATTATATAAAGTTTGGAAACAGGCAAAGAAAATACGAATGTCCTTTCAATGTAATGCAGAGTGTTGACTAGCTGACCCACCATGCTTAGGGATTATCTGATTTTCTAAGAGTATTTACCTATTATTTGGCTTCTATTAATCAGGATATTTTACAATACTGTAAGAGTAGATGTTGACCTATCGAAAACCATAAAAATGGAAATGATCACCATTGCACTCCAACCCCGGGCAATAGTGCGAGACTCCGTCTCAAAAAAGAAAAAGAAATGATTTTTGGTGAGAACAATGTATATTATTCTTTTAAAAAAAAAAAAAAAAAAAAAAGGCCGGGCACGGTGGCTCACGCCTGTAATCCCAGCACTTTGGGAGGCCAAGGCGGGTAGATCACAAGGTCAGGAGATCAAGACCATCCTAGCTAACACAGTGAAACCCTGTCTCTACTAAAATACAAAAAATTAGCTGGGCGTGGTGGCAGGTGCCTGTAGTCCCAGCTACTCAGGAGGCTGAGGCAGGAGAATGGTGTGAACTCAGGAGGCAGAGCTTGCAGTGAGCCAAGATAGCGCCACTGCACTCCAGCCTGGGCAAGAGCCAGACTCCATCTCAAAAAAAAAAAAAAAAAAAAAAATAGCCCAGGTGAGGTGGCTTATGCCTGTAATCCCAGCACTTTGGGAGGCCGAGGCAGGTAGATCACCTGAGGTTAGGAGTTCAAGACCAGCCTGACCAACATGGTGAAACCCCGTCTCTATTAAAAATACAAAAAATTTGCCAGGCATTGGGGTGGGCGCCTGTAATCCCAGCTACTTGGGAGGCTACTCAAGAGGGGCAGGAGAATCACTTGAACCCAGGAGGCAGAGGTTGCAGTGAGCCGAGATCACGCCACTGCACTCTGCCTGGGCAACAAGAGCGAGACTCCGTCTCTAAATAAATAAATAAATAAATAAATAAATAAATAAATAAATAAGTGTTTGCTGTTTCAGCCACCCAGTTTATGGCATTTTGTTATAGCTGCTAGAACTGGCTAAGACAACATTTTAATCTAATAATGATCGTATTGTGGTGTATAAGGTAAATTATTTAGATAAGAGAACAATGTATATTATTCTTATCCAACAATAATACCAATGATTTCTGTCTGGTAGAAAAGGTTATCCCCCACAGGTTAAGGTTTATTGCCTTGTAGAATATTAACCAATTTTGAATCTATTCACTAATTCACTTCAGCATTCCTTTGACTGATCAACTATAAATCTCCCTTCTTTGAAATTCCTTTTGAACTACCCCTAATGTCTTACTGGTTCTTTAACTACTAAAGTTGAATAAAATATTTTACAAATATGTCCTTTATATTTGTGTGGAAATCATAGTTTTAACTCTGTGAAAATTATATATACTTTAACAGTACCCATTTCAGGACCTTACCTGGGGGCCAGGAGGTCTAACAGAGTGGGTACACACAATGAGTAGACTGTCATCCTAATCGAGTCACCCACTAATAGTGTGGCCATGGGTGAATCATTTAACTCCTCTCAGCCTCCATTTCTTCAATACTAATATTCCTACCACATCATAATAATTTACGTATCTGCCTTAACAACACTGCCACCCAACAGATTTTAAGTCCCTTTAGACCTGCTCTGCCCCCTGCCCAGCTCAGCTCCCGTTCTTACTCAGTGGAGACGCTCAGTAAATATGCACTGGGGCAAAATGAAAGGTAGGGGAATAGATGAAGTTTTGCTTTGCTTTTTTAAGCAACTGAGCTCATTTCTCAAAATTATGCATAGAATTCCAATATAAAACATGTAAATTGGCTGCAACAGTTCCTCAGGCAATTTAAACTTTCACTGTTCTCCCAAAAACCCTAGATTATATGTGGAATCCTTGAAGCACCTCCTGGAAGTCCCAGGTTTCCTCAGAGCCTTGAGTCCATCTAACTTCAAAGGCCTTGCCCAACTTTAAAATTCTACAAGTGAGATGCCATTATGAGCCCATGAGTAACCTCTGGGGCTCCACTCTCTGACTTAACTACAACTTCAGAACGTAAGTGTGAGGCCCGTGAGTGGGAATGATGACACTGGTTCCAAGCCTGGCCTTAAAGCATCAAGGTCACCTCTGAGATGGGGCAGCCCTGAACCATGCAATGCCTATAATGAAAGAAAAGTAGCTGCTAGTTTCAAGATTCCTGAATGTTCACAATGAACAATGCAACCCAAGACTTCTCCCTGCATGAGCTGCCTGGCCATCTCTTAGCCTTATAATTGCTCTCTTCCCAGGAATATGTGGACGTAGCCTCCCATTTTCCCCTATCAGAAGACTTCTGAGAGGAGCACAGCCTGAACTATTTTAGGTATCTCCCTCCCTTTCTGGAGTTTCCATGGGAATTGGCATGCAAAGGAGTAATTCTCGACATAAATGCCATTGATATTCACAAGAGAGAGAAGCGCAAGGAGACATCAAGAAGGGTTAGAAGAGGGAAGAGGACCATAGGAGATATGGGCACTGCTATGGTTTGGCTGTGTCTCCACCCAAATCTCATCTTGAATTGTAGTACCCATAATCCCAACAGGTCATGAGAGGGACCCAGTGGGAGGTAATAGAATCACAGGGATGATTACCCTCATGTTGCTGTTCTCTTAATAGTAAGTTCTCACAAGATCTGATAGTTTAATAAAAGGCTTTTCCTCCCTTTGCTCAGCACTTCTCCATCCTGCCACCATGTGAAGAAGGATGTGTTTGCTTCCCCTTCCACCGTGATTGTAAGTTTCCCGAGGCCTTCTCAGCCATGCTAAACTGTGAGTCAACGAAACCTCTTTCTTTTATAAATTACCTGGTATTGGGTATATCTTTATTAGCAGTGTGAGAACAGACTATTACAGTAAATTGGCAATGGTAGAGTGGAGTGCTGCTATAAGGTACCAAAAATGTGGAAGTGACTTTGGAACTGAGTAACAGGCAGAAATTGAAACAGTTTGGAGGGCTCAGAAGAAGATAGGAAAATGTGGGAAAGTTTGGAGCTTCCTAGAAACTTGGAGGGCTCAGAATACAGGAAAATGTGGTAAAGTCTGGAACTTCCTAGAGTTGAATGACTTTGACCAAAATGCTGATAGTGATATGGACAATGAAGTCCAGGCTGAGGTGGTCTCAGAAGGAGATTAGGAACTTATTGGGAACTGGAGTAAAGGTCATGCTTCCTATGCTTTAGCAAAGAGACTGGCAGCATTTTGCCCCTGCCCTAGAGCTCTGTGGAATATTGAACGTGAGAGAGATGATTTAGGGTATCCGTCAGATGAAATTTCTAAGGAGCAAAGCATAAAGCAGCAGGAAGCAGAGCATAAAGGTGTGGAAAATTTGCAGCTTGATGATGTGATAGAAAAGAAAAACCCATTTTCTGTGGAGAAATTCAAGCCAGCTGCAGAAATAAGTAACGAGGAGCTGAATGTTAATTACCAAGACAATGGGGAAAATGTCTCCAGGGCATGTCAGAGACCTTCATGGTAGCCCCTCTCATCACAGGCACAGAGGCCTAGGAGGAAAAAATGGTTTCCTGGGCCAGGCCCAGGGCCTGCCTGCTACGTGCAGCCTAGGAACTTGGTGAACTGCATCCCAGCCACTCTAGCCATGGCTAAAAGTGACCAACATAGAGCTCAGGCCGTGGTTTTGGAGGATACAAGCCCCAAGCCTTGGCAGCTTCCATATGGTGTTGAGCCTACAGGTGCACAGAAGTCAAGAATTGATGTTTGGGAACCTCTGCCTAGATTTCAGAGGATGTATGGAAACACCTGGATGTCCAGGCAGAAGTTTGCTACAGGGCAGGGCCCTCATGGAGAGCCTCTGCTAGGGGAGTGCACAAGGGAAATATGGGTTGAGGCCCCCACATAGAGCCCCCCACTTGGGCACTGCCTAGAGGAGCTGTGAGAAGAGGGCCACCATCCTCCAGACCCCAGAATGGTAGATCCATTGACAGCCTGCACCATGTGCCTGGAAAAGCCACAGATATTCAACGCCAGCCCATGAAAGTGGCTGGGAGAGAGGCTGTACCCTGCAAAGCCACAAGGGTGGAGCTGCCCAAGGCCATGGGAGCCCACCTCTTACAACAATGTGACCTAGGTGTGAGACATGGAGTCAAAAGAGATCATTTTGGAGCTTTAAGATTTGACTGTCCTGCTGGATTTCAGACTTGCGTGGGGCCAGTAGCCCGTTTGTTTTGGCCAATTTCTCCCATTTGGAATGGCTGTATTTACCCAATGCCTGTACTCCCATTGTATCTAGGAAGTAACTAATTTGCTTTCAATTTTACAGTCTCATAGGCAGAAGGGACTTGCCTTGTCTCAGATGAGACTTTGGACTTGGACTTTCGGGTTAATCCCTGGAATGAGTTAAGATTTGAAGGAACTGCTGGGAAGTCATGACTGTGTTTTGAAATGTGAGGACATGGGATTTGGGAGGGGCTAGGGGTGAAATGATATGGTTTGGCAGTGTGCCCCACCCCCCAAATCTCCTCTTGAATTGTAGTTCCCATAACCCTCGTGTGTTGTGGGAGGGACCTGATGGGAAGTAATTGAATCATGGGGGCAGTTACCTCCATGCTGCTGTTCTCATGATATTAAGTGGGTTCTCATGAGATCTGATGGTTTTATAAGGGGCTTTTCTCCCTTTTGCTTGGCACTTATCCTTCTTGCCACCATGTGAAGAAGGACGTGTTTGCTTCCCCTTCCACCATGGTTGTAAGTTTCCTGAGGCCTTCCCAGCCATGTCGAACTGTGAGTCAATTAAACCTCTTTCCTTTATAAACTACCAAATCTTGGATATGTTTTTATAAGCAGCATGAAAATGAACTAATGCAGACACTGTCAGATTACTTTTTAGGACTTTTCCCAGTCTATTCATTTAACCATCCATTCATTCTCAAATTAGCATTTCCCTATGAGTCCTTGACTTGTAGCCACAATAGAAAGCTTTGCAAGATACAAAATAAATAACACCAAGTCCCTCCCAGTGAACTAATGGTCCCTGACCCCAGAGGATAAAATTAGGTGCTAGGATTTGTTCTTTAGGAAATCATGCCTGCAGAGTCATGGTTACCCAGTCCCTTTATCCACTCTTTTTAATGAATCACAGGTTGATTTTATAAGAACCAATGAACCCCCCATGATACCCCCAACCAAGTCCTGCTACCCAGGCAGGTTCCCTGGAATGCAGTGGTTAAAAGTGACTGACTCATCAGAAGTCTCTGCACTGAGCCCATGCTGATTCAATGAGTTGTTGTTCTGAGCCCACCCCTCCCTCCTGAACATGTGGAAGGAGTTGGACCTCTGTTTCCAGTCATTCATAAAGCCTATGTTCCTGCTCATTCTCTGGGGCCCAGACTCAGTCCTGCTAAAGTGAGAATCTTCACCATAATGTCACTTAAAGAACAAACAGCTCCTACCTCCTACCACCCCTTTCGTCTGACAGGTTAGCCAGAGGCAGGGAAAAGGTGGATTGACCCCAGTCTTCACAGGGTGGTTGTAAGGATGAAATAAACCAAACCCTGTAAAACTCTGAGCACAACAGCTGGAACACAGAAAGTACTCAATAAATGCTGCTGCTGCTGCTGTAATTTATATTTGTTTTATTGCTGTTTTTATCCTGAGTCTCAAGTTGTTTAGGGCAGGTGAATACTTTTTTTCCTTGATGACATCATTCTAGGGGACACTAGATATGAAGTTAAGTATGCCCTGAGCAGAAGGAGTTGTGGGAGTGTGGAGCCGGAAAGTATCACACCAGGGTAAAATGTTTACTTGTCAGATCTGGCTACTAAATGGGGTTAGGAATATTAGTCTTCGAAAATCCAGGCTCATGCCTGTAATCCCAGCATTCTGGGAGGCCAAGGCAGGAGGATTGCTTGAGCTCAGTCGTTGGCGACTAGTCTGGGCAACATAGTGAGATCCCCATCTCTATGAAAATTGTTATAAAAATTAGCTGGACATGGTAGAATGCACCAGTAGTCCCAGCTACTCAGGAGGCTGAGGCAGGAAAATCAGCTGGGCCTGGGAGGTTGAGGCTGCAGTGAGCTGTGATCATGCCACTGCATTCCAGCCTGGGCAACAAAGTGAGACCCTGCCTCAAAAAAGTTTTTTGAAAATAAAAATTTTAATCCAATCAAGACCAGCCAAGAAGTTTGCCTGGAAAGTAGAAGTAGAAGGCTGTGGTTTGGCACATCAGCTTGAATCACAGAAGCAGAAGAGAGACAAAGGGTGGGAAAAATGGAGGAACAAAGGAAGAAAAGGAGGAAATTGGATCCAGTGGAAGTCATAATGCGTCAATGGGGGCTATTTTGAGGACATGTTGTCCAATGAGACAGGATGCTGGACTGTAGGAACAGGCCACCCTAATGAGGACAGGGGACACAGGAGAGGGCTAAGTCAGAGTGACAGGTGTTTATCGAGAAGGGAGGATGTTCCACTAACACTATGGACATCTATCACTCTGCCAGAAAGGAGTTCTAATCTGGGTCCCCAGCCCTGCCACTGACCTTTGACTGGTGACTTCCCAATTAGGTCCATGGGGACAGTGGGTGACTCACATGGTGCCTCATTGTAGTCACCTGGCCACGTGACTCATGAAAAAACAAAACATCTCATGTTTACTGTCCTACATAGGCACAAGTGGTTTCTCTAGAGCAAGTTGCTAAGAAAGTTTATTTTAATTTTGTTCCTTCCTTAAATGTAGCATCAGCTAAGTAACCCAAGGAAGGAGAAGGAGACAGGGAGGTGTAATTTAAGGTAACACACACCTCTGTGCTCTGAGCAAAAAGCTCCAGTAAGCATCACCCAAAGCTGTAGAGAACCCAGGCAACCATATTTCATCAAATCGAACACTATGGATATAGTATATATCCTGCTTTCAGAGATTTAGAACTGTTTTTAAGTATATCAGAGCCAGTTAAATATGGTATTTAACATTGGAAAACATTTGTGTTAACTTGCCTCCACCAATATTAAAATGTGTTATAAGTTGACTTATGTCCCCAAAAAAGATATGCTGAAGTCCTTACCCCAGTGCCCATGACCATGACCTTACAGAGAAATCAGGTCTTTGCAGATGTAATCAATTGATGTCGTTAGGGTGGGCCCTAATCCAACATGACTGATGTCCTTATGAGAAGAGGAAAACACCACACAAAGAGAGAGACATAAAGAGAGAATGCCACATGAGGCAGAGATTGGAGCGATACAGCCAGAAACTAAGGAACACCAAGGATTGCCAGCCAACACCAGAAGCTAGGAAGGAGGAAAGATTCTACCCAGAGTCTCAGAGGGACCATGGGCCTGCTGACACCTTCATTTCAGATTTCTAGCTTCCAACAAAAATAAATTTCTGTTGTTTTATGCCACCCAGTTTGTGGTGCTTTGTTACAACAGCCCTAAGAAACTAACACAAAATGGATTTGCATCTCCATCATGTATATGGCATGATTTTGAAGAACATTGCCATGAAATACTTTGCATGATTGAAAAAAGCCAGCATGAAATGAAATTTTTGTTGCATTTAATCCACATATGGATAAGGTTTGAAAAATGATTACTTTAGCTGTACATTTTTCTACCTATATATATATATCAATGGTGTCAGCATTCATTGATTCATTCATTCATTTACTCAACAAATATTCATTGAGCATCTACCTGTGCCAGGCACTCTCCTAGGCACTGGAGACACACTGATTAACTAAACAAAGACCCTGCTCTTTTGAAGCTTACATTTTAGTGAGGAAGATGATAACAAAAAATACACAACAAAAATGCACAATTTCAAACACTGGCAAATGCTGTAAGAAAATAAAACAGGATAAAGGAATAATAACCAATGAGGGAAAGGACTCTCTTTTAGAGCATGTGATCAGAAAAGGTCTCTCTGTGGAGCTGACATTTCAAAATGATGTTAAAGAGTGAATCATGGTAAGATCTAAGGCACAGACATTCCAGAAAGAACCCAAGACAAGACCTGGATGGACATCAGCCTGTTAAAGAAATAGCAGGCGGCGAAAGAAAGGAGGAAGAGAGAAGCACAGAGGAGGTTAGAGGAGCAGTTAGGGACCAGAACACTAGGAAGCTATAGGCCATGGTAGAGAGTGTGGCTTTTTTCTCCACATAGTGGGAAGCCACTGGAGGAATCTGAGCAGAGGTGAGCACAAAAAGATCATCCTGGCTGCTGAGTGGAAGACAGAAAGAAGGGAAGCAAAAAGGAAAGAGACTTATTATTCAATTAGAAACGTACTAAAATAATCCAGGCAACAGAAGGCAGTGGATTTGGACGGTAGCGGAACCAATGATGTGGTCAGACTGTAGATACGTTCCATCTAAAGACTTGCTGATGGATGGCTCATAGGGCATGAGGGTGTGAACAAATGTGAACCTGAAAGAGCCAATCCTTCGAGATAGATCCGGAGTGGCTAAGTGGGCCTAAATTTTAAATAGAGCAAAGCTGCCATTTGCTGACTAGAGGTCACAACCCACTTTGAGTTCCCTGAAAATCAACACCTCTGTTCAACTTTGGGACCTCCAGAGCTAACCTAAAATAACCAGTCAGGGCTCTGCTGCCTTGACCAATCAGGCCTCAGTTGTTTCAACCAAACAGAACTAAGCAAGTTGGAATTGTTCATTTGCATAAGTGGACCTCATCAGGATCCTGGGCAGGAACTTTCATTATAAACCCCCAATTCCGACACCAACAGTTGAGTTTCCCCAGTTTCCAAACTGTTCATTGGAATAAAGTCTTTCCTCCCAATTCCTTTTCAGAGAACTTTTGTTCACAAGGGAAAAACAGGAAGGATTTTTGTCTGAGCAAGTGGATTCCCTGTAGACAAAGTTCAAATGTCTTGACCACTGGCCATATCCTTTCACTGACCCTTCATGCAGTAAGAAAATAAAGCAGGATAGGCCGGGCATGGTGGCTCACACTGCAATCTTAGCACTTTGGGAGGCCAAGGCGGGTAGATCACCTGAGGTCAGGAGTTCAAGATCAGCCTGGCCAACATGGCGAAACCCTGTGTTTACTAAAACTACAAAAATTAGCTGGCCATGATGGCGTGTGCCTGTAATCCCAGCTACTGGGGAGGCTGAGCAGGAGAATTGCTTGAACACAGGAGGCGGAGTTTGCAGTGAGCCAAGATCGTGCCACTGCACTCCAGCTTGTGTGATGGAGTGAGACTCTGTCTCAAAGGGAAAAAAAAGGGTGGGGGGGGGGACAGGGAATAGCAAGCAATGAGGCAAGGAGTCTCCTTTAGAGCATGTGGTCAGGAAAGGTCTCTCTGTGGAGCTGACACTCCAAGATGATTTTAATGGGAAGATCTAGGGCAGGTCCTGTCCTTGTAAATGAAGCCAGATTATGTCTGGTTATCACCTCCAATGAGGTTAATTAGGTCGCCATGTGCTGAAGACTGCATAAAGCCCACCCTGGGACAGAGTCCTGTCTTCTCTAAGGTCGTGGTCTAAAATTAACACCCAGCTCCTGAGAAATGTGGTAAGGCAGGGGCAGTAAAACAACAGACACGGTGGATATGGCAGAAAAAGCAAGCAAAGCAGCAGGAAACCTCACATCTAAAGCCTTCTTTGCCCTTCCTCTGGCCGTATGACCTCAAGCACATCCCTTCATCTCTCTGGTGCTCTCTCTAAGGCCCAGTGCCTCTTTGAGTCTATGTCACATTCATAGTCAAGAAGATATAACTGCTCTGTAGTATTTAATGGGTTTAACCAGCCACATCAGCCAAGCACTGCTTGGCTCCAAACAGCTGCTTCCTTTCCACAGTGCTCCCAAGTTGTTAGGATTAAATGACATAACACATATGAAAGAACCCTCTATAGCGGATGCTCAATAAATGTTCATTTCCTTCCACCTTACTTTCACTCTAGTCACTTCCTACACCAGGAATCCCCATCCCCTCGCCTCCACCTCAGGGTCAGACGTGAAAGGGCCCTTTGTCTCTAACAGGATATAGTGAAGAAATCACTCTGGGCAGGAGACAAGAGCCCCCAGGGAGAGACCCAACCAATGCCACTAAGCCAGTTGTATGATCTTGGACAAGTCACTTCACGTCTCAGGAACTCCCTTTTTGCTTTTTCGTAAAACAAACAGGTGTCAAATTAGATGATCTTCAAGGTGCTGCCAGTCCTGGAAGTATCCTCTCTTCCAGCCAGAAAGCATCAGTAGGGGGACTCATATCCTAGAAAGCCTAGCAACCCCAGGCATGAGAACCCTCAAGCAATGCACAAGTGGCCATTTCTTCCTGATGGCCTGATATTTGACTCAAATGCTGCATCTCAAGAGTTCTGGAAAATTTTAGTAGCATGGACCCCACCTCTAATCTGACTCATTCAGTATACAGAAGAAGCAGGTCTGTACCAAGCTGTCCAAGGCTCAGCCCAGGGGTGCCCTACTGGTGACCTCCTTGGCATCCTGCTGTCCAGTTCTGCAGCCTTCCTCCCCCAGCTCATGTGTTACGGATGTGGACAGCAGGCCGTGGTGCTATCACCAGTCCTTACTGCCAGCCTGGCTTGGTAGGAAAGCAAACGGGTTCAACTGTTTTGGAGGACCAATTGACAACATCTATTAAAATTTGAATTTAAAATATGCATGCCCTTCGACCCACCAACTTTCGTTCAAGAAATTAAGTCTGTAGAAACACTTGAACAAAGGTGCATAATAAATGAATAAGGATATCCCCTGCAGCTTTATTTGTAGTAGCAAATAATTGGGAATGACCCCAATGTCTGCCAACAGGGAATTGGTTAAGTATATTCTGATATATTCATATAACGAACAGTATGCCTTATGGCTAGAATTATAGCTCTTGGGATAAATAATGGAAAGCCATAAACTGACATAAAAAGATGCCCAGAGTATATTATTAAGAGACAATGGGCCAGGTGCGGTGGCTTATGCCTGTGATCCCAGCACTTTGGGAGGCTGAGGCGGGTGGATCACCTGAGATCAGGAGTTCAAGACCAGCCTGGCCAACATGGCCAAATCCTGTCTCTACTGAAAATACAAAAAATAGCTGGGCGTGGTGGCAAATGCCTGTGATCCCAGCTACTCTGGAAGCTGAGGCAGGAGAACTGCTTGAACCCAGGAGGCGGAGGTTGCAGTGGGCCGGGATCACGCAACTGCACTCCAGCCTGGGCAACAGAGTGAGACTCCGTCTCAAAAAAAAAAAAAAAAAAAAAGACAATGATCCTATTATTGATTATCCTATTTGAGAAATAACAATAATGATAAATAATTATATATGTTGACAAATACATAGAAAAAAACTCTGCAGTAACTATCAACAGTGGTTATCTTTAAGGACAAGACTACAAGAACTGGTACTTGTACTTTCTGCATTATATTTCTGAGCTGCCTTTTTTTTTAATAATAAGCTTAATTACTTTTATACACTAAAAGAAAATTAAAGCTAATTTGAAATGTCTTCTGTTCTGCCTCCCTGTCGACATTTGCATTTATTTAAATGTAGGCTCCCCAGAGTCTGCTGGGCTTTCTACAAACTGCACCTTCAGCATCAAAACCTCTTGGAATGGCAAACTCAGCAGGAACACAAGAATGAGCTTTGGGGTATGGTTTGCATGAGGAGATGCTGGTCAAGGGATATAAATTTTTAGTTAGACAAGAGGAATAAGTTCAAGAGATCCACTGTACAACATAGTGACTATAGTTAATAACCATATGTCATCTACCTGAAAATTGCTGAGAGGAGATTTTTAAGTGTTCTCACCACAAATAAATGATAAGTATGTGTGTGAGGTAATGCATATATTATTTAACTTCATTTAACCATTCCACAATGTGTACATATTTCAAGACATCATGTTGTACATCATAAATATATATAATTTTTATTTGTCAATTTTAAACAATAATAATGATAAAAGAGAATGGAAAAAAAAAGGAATAAACTTTGTCAGACCCACTCTCACAGCCTTCAAGAACTGCCCAGGGCAGCATGGTCTGTTCTCAACTTGTGGAAGTCCCAGAAAGGAAACACCACCCTCCTCTCCACTGGGGATTGGTCAAACATGCTCCTTGCAGGCGGCTCCGGCAAACGCTCAATCTGGAGTTCAACACGTGCGATGGCTAAAGTTGGGGTTTGGAGCCATCAGTGGATCTCATAGACCCAGGTTTCTCTATCCAAAAATTCCATTAGCAAAGAGATGTAGGGTTGACTACAGGGACTTTTTAAGTGGCTACTGAATGTGTCTTTTGCCAAACTTCTGGAGCTCTCTTCTAGTGCAGTTTTTCAAGCTTGATTTTAACCGCAGGATCTTCTTTTTTTCCCAAAGAAATCCTTACATGAAATCCAAATTGTTAATTAGTTAAAGGAGTTCCACTTGAAGGTGGTGGGGAGGGGCAGGAGCAAATTGAAGTATCTCCCTTCATCTTCTCTGTCCCACTTTGCAGCCCCTGGGACACCAAGAGACTGAGGCCTAAAGGTAAGGTGACTTGTTCAAAGTCACCCAGCAAGCTGATGAAAAAGCCTGCAGAACTGTGAATCGAATGTAGGTTTCTTAATTCCAGATACATTGTTCTTTCCACACTGAGCTTTTTTCTATATGAAAGGAAGTACTATATATCATGGGTTTAAGTAAAGGAATACACACACACACACACACACACACACACACACACACACACACACACAAATAATCATAAATGCGAGGGGAAATGTCTAAATAGAACACACCACCTGATTAATATGAACATTATAGGGGAATAGAATTAGAAGGGAACCAGCAATTTTAATGACTGACAATGATCCTATGTGGATGAACCTATTTGAGAAATAACAATATTTGTTTTGTTTTGTTCTGTTTTTTGAGACAGAGTTTCGCTCTTGTTGCTCAGGCTGGAGTGCAATGGCTCGATCTCAGCTCACTGCAACCTCTGCCTCCTGGGTTCAAGCGATTCTCCTGCCTCAGCCTCCCGAGTAGCTGGGATTACAGGCTCCCACCACCGTGCCCAGCTAATTTTGTATTTTTAGTAGAGACGGGGTTTCTCCTTGTTGGTCAGGCTGTTCTCAAACTCCTGACTTCAGGTGATCCGCCCACCTCGGCCTCCCAAAGTGCTGGGATTACAGGCATGTGCCACGGTGCCCAGCCGAGAAATAACAATATTTGTTATTTTGACTTCTTTAAAATGAACATCACCTCATTTTTCCTCTTTGTTTCTCTCCTTGAATATTTAAATATCTTCACTAACTGAACTAAGAAACTGAACTAACTCAACTATAAAACCGAGAGAGGGGGGTTAGTAAATAGTCTTTTCATGGGAACATGACAGAAAAACAGAAGACATCCGGAGTTAGATCTAGTGTTAGAATCTGTCTAGCAAGCTTGCTGGTTTTGGCCAAAAAGCCAGCCACCCACCCACCCACTACCCCCAAAAAAGAGAAAAAAGGCCAGGCGCGGTGGCTCACGCTTGTAATCCCAGCACTTTGGGAGGCCGAGGCGGGCCGATCACGAGGTCAGGAGATCGAGACCACGGTGAAACCCCGTCTCTACTAAAAATACAAAAAATTAGCCGGGCGTGGTGGCGGGCGCCTGTAGTCCCAGCTACTCGGAGAGGCTGAGGCAGGAGAATGGCGTGAACCCGGGAGGCGGAGCTTGCAGTGAGCCGAGATTGCGCCACTGCACTCCAGCCTGGGTGACAGAGCGAGGCTCTGTCTCAAAAAAAAAAAAAAAAAGAAAAAGAAAAAAAAAGTTGAGTGGATTGTTTTTCCAGAGATGCTACCAAAAATGTAAAAATGTAGAATAGCCCCAGGTTTACTTAACAACTTCTGACTCCAAGCATCATGACATACAATATTTGGCCACAAAATATCTGTTACTCCTATGAGCAAGAATAATAAGTGTTGGTTGCTACAAAATCCTCTCTAATATCCTGAAGTCTTTAACTACTTAGCACATGGAAAATCTAATGGCTTATATATAGCCGAATACATCCATCCAATTAGAAAATTTAGAAGCTGAAAGCTGGGCAGCACCTCCAAGGTTTAATGGATCCAGTCCCACTGCTTTCAGGGTAACTGTTCCAACATGGAGGATGATGGAGTGGCCTCAGACGACATCTTAGAGTTACTGATAGATGCAGCATCATAGATTAACCCCAAATGTATTGTGCTAAGTGAAAGAAACCAGACTGAAAGTCTATACACTGCATGATTTCATTTATATGACATTTTGTAAAACATAGAACTACAGGGACAGGAAACAGATCAGCGGTTGCAACCGATGAGGGTTGAGGGTATGGTATCGATTACAAAAGAGCTGGGGGGTACCTGGCACAGTAGCTCACGCCTGTAATCCCAACACTTTGGGAGGCCGAGGTGGGCAGATTGCCTGAGCTCAGAAGTTCGAGACCAGCCTGGGCAATATGGTGAGACCCTGCCTCTATAAAGAAAAAGAAGGAAAAAAAGAGCTTGGGGGAATTTGGGGGGATGATGGAAATATTCTGTATCTTGATAATGGCAATGGTTACTTGACTGTATGCATTTGTCAAAATTCATAGAACTGTATGCACTAAAAAGGGTGAATTTTACTGTACATAAATTATACCTGAATTATCTAACCAAAAAAAAAAAGAGTGTTTCTGGTGAGACTGTGTGCATGGACAGAAAGGCAGATGCTATCACTTTTTTGCTGAAGAGTCTCACGTTTCAATAAATGCCAGCAGTTCCCAGACGGGGAATAGGCAGTTCCCCTAAACAGAGTCATTTCCCTGCTCCCACCGTCATTTCCACCAGTGGCCTGAGCTCCATCAGGCACAATGAAGGTCCCACTCAGGAAGGGCCAAGGTTCAGGAAGAGGGAGCAGAGGCGATGGGGTGGGGCAGCAGGCCCACTCTGTGGGCAGCAGAGAAGGCTGGGTAAAACGAAGCGGTTCATCCCCGAAGCTGCTCAGTCACTCCCTCGGTTAATTATCTGCCTGCTGATTCATGAGTTGTGGTTCCTGTGGGCATGCTTCCTGGAGATTTCTGCCAACAAGGGAAGAAGGGTTCTTGGGACTGGGAGGGGATGATAACCAGAGATCCCACGTAGGTGGGGAGCTTTGGAGGAGAAATTTCGATCAGGAAATTCTAAAGTCATAGCCAGACTCCCCCTCCTCACTGTGGTGTGCTTGACCCATCTTATGATCCTCCCAAGAGACCTCTGTCACTCCTCACCTTTGCCCTCACACCCACACGTCCAAGGCGGAGAAAGGAGAATGTTGCCCTTCTAATGGCTCCTCCCAGGAGGGAAAAAAAGGCAGACACTTTACAGAGGATCCATTGAGTTTTTCATACTCTCAGATCACAGGTCTAAATGGTGCAACAGTGCGGCGGCCCAAATGCCCAAAGAATTCATGATCTTGGCTATGTTTTAATATCCTCCAGATTATCCAAATGGAGCACTTGAGGATCTTACATGAATGAGTGCAAATATCCAAATATTGGGTTTCTTAAAGGGAGGCACATCATCTATAGATGCCTTTTCATAGCATTCCATAGATATTTATTTTGCTGCCTATGTGCCAGGCAGTGGGCATAGAGTATTGAACAAAATAGACATGACCCTCTCCTCATGGAACTTGAAATCTTATAGATCCTTTTATCTTCCTCTTTTTTCAGATACAGGGCTTGAAGTTTTCTCATGGGTAAAGCAAATGTATAAGCCTTTTTCCTTCTTGGCTTCTTCTGTGGATTCTTGCCAGGTTAGAGTAGCTGAGATACGCCAAGCCAGCAATGAGGAACGAGTTGAAATAAGAGGGACCCCTCTCTCACATATGTGTGGGGAAAGGGACCCCGTCAGTTTCATTCTGGAAGCCTGCATAGCGCATATGCATGAAGCAGTAACAGCTTTTGCCTCCGATACATGGTAGATAGCATGGATAGGAAGAATAATGACAATAGCAGTTGTCATTTATTAAACACTTATCTTGCGCCTCTGTTTCATTTAATCAGCATAATCATTGGCATTGTTTCCTCTGCCTTACAAATGAGGAAACTGAGGACTCAAGAGATTAGGTAACTTATTTAAGGCCACACAGCCTACAGGAGACAAAGTCAAGAATCAAACCCACATCTTACTGGCTTTAAACCATAGCGCTCCCTTTCCAAAGCCAACAAGCCTTCCTGCTGTGTTTCTCCAGGACCTGAGGATTCCTGCAGAGGGCTTCGATTGGAGAGTTTCTAGGATATAAACTCCAGAAGAGAAATAAGCACCTCAGCTTAGACCTAATTAGGTCAGAATAAAAACCTAAACACGAGGAAGACAAAAAACCCATACTTCATGGGTGAAGCTAAAAAGATCATCTTTGTACATAAAATAAAAAACTTGATGCTATCCTCAATCAACCTCTCTTCTCCCCAAAGCAGACTCCGCTACTCTAGGACAACCTCTCTGTGCCACTCAGCTCTTTCTGTGCCCCTTCAACACTTGGAGTCCCAACACAACTCTCCTACTCTCATCCCACCATCTGCTTCCCCAGGGATCTGAGGACCCTGCCACCAACACTGTGATGGCAGATATAAATATAGTAGAAACTGCTTTGCGGGGTTGGGGGCGAGGTATTACTCTGGAAGTCTGACTTTAGAGCCCCTGCCCTTAATCAGAACTGTACACTGCTTCTCAGACAGAGTGTGGGGCTAGCTCAGCACAACCCATCGCCACTTCTGGAATCGCCCCAATCACAAGATTAATCTGTGAACAGATCTCCTAAGGATTTTTTTTTTATTTTAGTAGAGATTAGGTCTCACTATGTTGCCCAAGCTGGTCTCGAACTCCTGGGCTCAAGCAATCCTTCTACTTCCACTTCCCAAAGTGGTGGGATTACAGGCATGAGCCACCGTGCCTGACCAGATATCTTAAAGGATCTTTTAATGCAAACTTAGGTATGTCAATGCAGTGGAATCCAATACACTCCAAAGTGAATTTAGAAGACTGTGAATGTGAAAAATTTTTAATGACAGCAAAAATTGTTGTAAGTGCATGGAAGCAAGCATCTCATCCTGGACAAGGCAAGGATACCTTTTTTTTTTTTTTTTTGACTGAGTTGCCCTGGTGGATTTCTCCATTCCCTGCATCAATAGCCAGCAGCATCTGACCCAAGGCTCCACATGTCCCAGGGCAGAATGCTGGAGATTCCTATTTCTGTGTCATAGTCATCAGACTGCTCACTGCAAGCTAACACTATCAGCTGATCTGTTTTAGTCCCTGTCACATAGGAAATGCAGCAATAACCACTGCAATATTCCCCTATATATCAACTGCAATCCCTCCTTCAAGATACCCTTGGCCAGGTGCGGTGGCTCACGCCTGTAATCCCAGCACCTTTGGGAGGCCAAGGCAGGCGGATCACGGGGTCAAGAGATCGAGAAGATCCTGCCAACATGGGGAAATCCCGTCTCTACTAAAAATACAAAAATTAGCTGGGTGTGGTGGGTGCCTGTAATCCCAGCTACTCGGGAGGCTGAGGCAGGAGAATCGCGTGAACCCGGGAGGCAGAGGTTGCAGTGAGCCGAGATCGCGCCACTGCACTCCAGCCTGGCGACAGCGAGAGTCCATCTCAAAAAAAAAAAAAAAAAAACAAGATATCCTTGCCCTGTCCAGGATGAGTTATACGTCTATACATACACAGAAGAGTCTTGAAGGGAATCACTGAAGTATTTTCGAATAGTTTATCTTTGAAGTGAACTTATCAACAAATCTTCCCTTTTTAAAATAAATCCTGGCCAGGTGCGGTGGCTCACGCCTGTATTCCCAGCACTTTGAGAGGCTGAGGTGGGCGGATTACTTGAGGCCAGCAGCTCCAGACCAGCCTGGCCAACATGGTGAAACCCCGTCTCTATTAAAAATACAAAAATTAGTCGGCCGTGGTGGCAGGCGCCTGTAATCCCAGCTACTCGGGAGACTGAGCCAGAAGAATCGCTTAAACCCAGGAGGCAGAAGTTGCAGTGAGTCGAGAACCCACCACTGCACTCCAGCCTGGGCGACAGAGCGACACTCCGTCTCAAAATAAATAAATAAATAAATAAATAAATAAATAACAAATCCCTTCTGCAGGGTGTAGATTGTTTTACGAGTACTACAGTTTTTATTAAAAATACTCACATGCACTCTTGTGTCATCCTCTGAGGCAGAGGCGGCTCCAGCAGACCAGGAGCCAGGGTTTCTCTCCACCCCAGGCAAAATCACCAAGGACTCAGAGAGGACCACGGGCAGCAACCCCGGGCTGTGCCTGCTCCATCCCTCCACCTGTGTCCCCAGCACCAAAGAGGCCGAATGCCAATTGCCCTGACGGCTGACGGTGTGCGCAGCAGCCAGAGACAAAGCCAAGGATCCCACCGGCCCAAGGGAGCCTTTTCGTGGCTCCCCGAATACACTAGAGATTTTTCGGGTGCAGGGTCTGCCCTGGGAGCAGAGGCACCGCTGCCACCTGGGACACTGGAGGAGGCAAAGCCCTCATCCTGCTCCAAAACAACTCCGCAGGAAGCCAAGTTGAAGGAAAAAAAAGAAAGAAAAAAAAAAGGAAAAGAAAAAACCTTCTGGAGAAAGCGTAACAGGAGAAATTGGAAATGTGAGGAAACTGGCAACCCCGCGCGCGCGCACGCTCTCACCCAGGAAGCTACAGCGGCATCCCTCTGCCAAGGCGCGGGAATAACCCCCGGAAGTCCCACCTCGCCTTGGCTCCTGGGCCAGTCGTCCTTGGCCCGACCAAGACCACCCGCGACGCGCGCAGCCCGGGCTGATCGCGGGGCTCAGAGATGCGCCCACCGCACCGTGCGCGCCGCGGCGGCTGGGAAGGCGCTTAGCCTGGCTGATGGCTTCGGCGTCGCGGAGGACCCGCTCCCAGGCACCAGGCGCCTCTCAGCCCCGCCACCGCCGGGACAGGAAGGTCCCCAGCTCCCGACTCCGACCGCGCCAGCCAGGACCCGCGCATTCCCAGCGCAGACGCGCGGGACCAGCCCTCCGGGTTTCCCGGCTCCAAGTCCGCAACTTGACGGCGGCGCAGACTTGGGGCAGCTGCGACGCTGCCGAGCCGGAGCCTCACTCACCTCCTACGCCAACGCCCGCCAGCGCCCCCAGCGCCAGCACAGTCGCCCAGAGCGGCCGGGGCCGCGGCCGCGCTCGCATCTCGTCCGCCTCCCGCGGCGCTCCACCCGCCCCACAGTGAGCGCCGCCGTCTGCGGCCGCTTTTCCCGCAGCGGGAGGGGAGGGGACGCGGTGGGTGGGACGCAACGGGGCGGGCCGCAGACTCGCGCTTCCTCCCCTCGGGCTTCTCTAGACCCTGCGCCTGAGAGAGAGCGGTGGGAAACTTCTACTCCTCTCCCGCCGCCTCCCTCGTCTCGCCCACGAGGACCCACCTGCCAGCCGGGTCGTCAGCGCATCCTGGTCCCGGGGGTCCGCGACTGGGCACTTGGTGTGCTCAGAAAGGCCAGGAGCCTGTGGCCCCTCTCTAGACCCTTCCAGTCCCGCCTCCTGGGAGACCCTGTTTCGCTGGATTCTTGGAACACATTCACCCACTGCCTCGAGTTTCATTCATTCACACTTTAATTCATTTGATTGGCAAACATCTGTTGAATGCCTTCTCTGAACCAGTTCAGTCCTTTATTATTCACTAGTTTTTTTCTTGCCTTAGTTTGGTTTTCCGGTAGGCTACCTACCCGTTGAGGGCGAGACTACATCCCAAGCTTGTGTAAGCAGTGAAAGGTCCATGAAGAGCCTCGCCCTACAAACACTGGCTTGCACCTAGCCGGTGTCTGAAAACGTCTCAGAACACAGTCAGCATATTGCCTCCAAATTCACACTCAGGCTTTGCGACTTTATCTATTTTCCTCAAAGGCCTCCTGCCTGACTCCCCCAACCTGTGGCCCCTTAACTCCCACTCCAATCTTTCTTTGAGGCCCTGGATCTTCCCCAGACTTAAAACCTCTGGAAGCTCAGAGAGAAAAATACTATGGCTATGAGCAAGAGGCCACCAGAAAGTAGCTGGGGTAGTGCAGCCGGCCTCAATGGGTAGTCCTGATGGTGATAAAAACAAGGCCTGAGGCATCAGTTCCCCTTTAGGGCTTTCACAGTGGCCCTGGGCTTCCCTATGCAGCGTGCCCACCCTCTTCTAAGACACACAAGATGCCAGACAACTGGCCCTGACCCATCTCTCCAGCCCATCTCCTGCCCTAGTCCAAGAAGATACTTGTCATTCCCAAATGCTCCATGCCTTCCTATCTGACTGATTTTCCTTCCTTTTTCCACTTGGAAAATTCCACTTATCTTTCAAAACATCTCAGATGCCATCTTTTCCATGTGATTTTTTTCTGACAATCCTCCACCTCCTGCCTCACCCTCCCAAACACTAGGACCTTAATAGTAACACACATCAGCAGAAGCGTCACTAGCAATTTGCAAGGGGAAAAGCCAGCTCTGCAAAGGGTAGCTGGGCCCTCTGACCTGGGCTTTCAGGCTGAAGCTCCATCTACCTCCCCTGGCTGCAGAGGGCCTCTAGGCCAGAAGCATTTTAACAGCAGTGTCAACGCGCTGGAGCAAAGTTCAGGTCACATGGCCTGGTTATATCTCTGCCTAAATATTTACTTATCTGCTGCATTCCCATATATATAAAACCAATCTCCAGCCACTTAGGTGTCTCCTCAGCCTATCCCTGCTGGCTGCAACCACTGGGATGGGCACTGGCCTCAGCAAATATGCTAAGTCCACAACCCTAGCCCAAGCCCTAGCAAACATGACATAATTGTGCAAGTGACTCCATCCTGCACTCCCAGCCCCAGGGAAGGCAAAGGAGCTAGTCCATTCACATTTAGTATAGTAATTGATGGTTGTGTTTACATTTACTATCTTGTTATTCGTTCTTTTTGGCTGGTTTCTCTGTTTCTGTTTTTCTGCTTTCTTTTGGGATAATTTTTTTTTCTCTATGGGCTTCCTAGCTACACCTCGTTTGTGTGTGTGTGTGTGTGTGTGTGTGTGTTTGCTCTAGGTATTACAATATTCCTCCTTAACTTATCATACAGTAGCCTATGTTGAATTAATATTGAACAATTCTATGTAAATTGTAAGAACCTGTAAACTACAAATAAAATTCTAAGCCCCCCCCAAAACTGTCTGAACTAACCCTTCCTCTCAGCCAAAGGCATTCCAAAGTTAATCTGAAAAACTAGTTCAGACCATGATGTGAAGCAGGTTTGGGGAAGGTGGGGGTGGGGGTGGTTGAATATGCCTCACAGCTGACCAGCATTAGCATCAACACAAAGACCTTAAGGCTGATAGAATAGACTCTCTAAGTCTGATAAGAAACATTAACAATCTATTCTGTCTGAAGCCTTTGGCTTCATCTGCATGATATAACTTTGGTCTCCACAACCTTTTATCCTAACTCAGACATTCCTTTCTGTTGATTCTAGGTCTTTAGATAATAACTCTTACAACCAATTGCCAATCAAAAAATCTCTGAATCCGTCTCTGACCTGGAAGTCCCTGTGTCAGATGTCCCGCATTTCTGGACTGAACCAATGTTCAATGTACATGTATTGATTGATGTCTTTTGTCTCCCTAAAATGCATAAAACCAAGCTGTAGCCCGACCACCTTGGGCAAGTGTCTTCAGGACTTCTTGAGGCTGTGTTATGGGCATGTGCTTAACCTTGGCCAAATAAACTTCTAAATTGATTGAGACTTGTCTCTTTAAGTACATTAAAGATGGTCTGCTGTTTGCTGTCTCCATCGTCTCTGGTGAAAAGTCTGCCATCCTTTATATTCTTGTTGCTCTTTCTTCTCCTCCTGGATTTTTTTCTGTAACTTTTAATTTTTAAATCATTAATACTTACAGAAGAGTTACAAAATACTAAAGAGAGTTTTCTTATGTCCTTCACCCAGCTTCCCCTAATGTTCACATCTTATATTTCTACATCATAATTATCAAACACAGGAAATTAACATTGATATAATACTATCAGTCTAGCTACAGAATTTGAATTTTACCATTTTTTTCCCACTAATGTTCTTTTTCTAGTCCAGGATCTAATTCATTGTATTTAGTCATCATGTCTCCTTAGTTGGCCTCAATCTGTGACATTTTCTCAGTCTTTCTCATTCATCACTTTGACACTTTTGAAAAGTCTAGGCCAGCTGGGTGCGGTAGCTAATGCCCATAATCCCAGCACTTTGGGAGGCCAAGGCAGGTAGATCACTTGAGGTCAGGAGTTCAAGACTAGCCTGGCCAAGATGGAAAAATGCTATCCCTACTAAAAATACAAAAAAAGGGCCAGGTGTGGTGGCTCACACCTGTAATCCCAGCACTTTGGGAGGCTAAGATGCGCAGATCACCTGAGGTCAGGAGTTTGAGGTCAGCCTGGCCAACATGGTGAAACCCTGTCTCTATCAAAAATACAAAAAATTAGCCAGGCATCATGGCAGGCACTTGTAATCCCAGCTGCTTGGGAGGCTGAGACAGGAGAATCGCTTGAACCTGGGAGGTGGAGTTGCAGTGAGCCAAGATCACACCACTGCACTCCAGCCTCGGTGACAGAGCAAGACTCCATCATATACACACACACACACACACACACACACACACTAGCTGGGCATGGTGGTACGTGCCTGTACTCCCAGCTACTCGGGAGGCTGAGGCAGGAGAATCACTTGAACCTGGGAGGCAGATGTTGCTGTGAGCCAAGATTGCACCACTGCACTCCAGCCTGGGTGACAGAGGAAGACTCCATCTCAAAAAGAAAAAAAAAGAAAAGAAAAGTCTAGGCCAGTTTTTTGTAGTGTTATGTTTATTTGGGGCTTGTCTGTTGTTTTCTCATTTTGGACAACAATGCCACAAAAATGATGCTGTGCCTTCTCAGTACATCATATCAAGGAGTATATGATGTTGTTATGGCTTATTACTTTGATCACATTGTTAAGGTGGTGTCTGCCAGGTTTATTCACTATAAAGCTACCCATTTCTGTGAATGATAGGGCCTTAGCAGATGGATAATAAAAAGTAAAAAAATACAAAAAAAAAAAGCTACCATTTTTCTCTTTGTAATCTATACATATTTAATGGGAGGATACTTTAATTTTATGCAAATATCATAATGGTTTCATAATTTCACCCACTAATTTTACCATCCATTGATGATTCTGAACTGCAGTAATTATTACTGTGGCATTTGATTCATAGTGATTTTCTATTTTCTTTTTTCTTATACAGTTATTAATTAACATTCAACAGTAAAGAAGAGCTGTCCCTTCTCTTCCACTTTAAAATTTGTTTATGTCAGTATAAACTCACAGATATTTATTTTATTGCAGGACAGATAATCCAGTACTATCATTATTATGCTGCTCAAATTGTCCCAGGTTTTTCCCTAGCTACTCTATTCAACATCATCTAGATATCATCCATCTATTTGGAGACAGTTTCCAAATCCTTTCTAAGATTTATGCTCTCTAGGTGATATGACCCCAATTTATCTTATTTTATTTTATTTTATTTTATTTCATTTCATTTCATTTTTGACACAGGATCTTGCTCTGTTGCCCAGGCTAGAGTGCAGTGACATGATCATAGCTGACTGTAGCCTTGAACTCCTGGGCTCAAGCAATCCTCCCACTCCAGCCTCCTGAATATCTAGGACTATAGGCACACACCACCACATCCAGATAATTTTTAAATTCTTTGTAGAGACAGAGTCTTCCTATGTTGCCCAGGGTTGTCTCAAACTCCTGGCCTCAAGTGATCCTCCTGCCTTGGCCTCCTAAAGTCTTGGGATTACAGGCATGAGACACTATGCCTAGCCTTCTCTAGTTACTTTTAAGTTCTTTATCTTTTTTTTTTTTTTTTTGAGATGGAGTCTTGCTCTGTCACCCAAGCTGGAGTACAGTGGTGCAATCTCTGCTCACTGCAACCTCTGCCTCCTGGGTTCAAGCAATTCTCCTGCCTCAGCCTCCTGAGTAGCTGAGAATACAGGCACCCACCACCACACCCAGCTAATTTTTTTGTATTTTTAGTAGAGACAGGGTTTCACCATGTTGGCCAGGCTGGTCTCGAACTCCTGACCTCAAGTGATCCACCCGCCTTTGCCTCCCAAAGTGCTGGGATTACAGGCTTGAGCCCAGCCTCCTTATTTGTATTCTTAAAAGACAGGTTTGAATCCTAGAGCCTCCATTTCCTAGCTGAGGGACCCTGGCGAGTTACTTGACTGCCCTAAGCCTCCATTTCCTCATCTATGAAATACAGTTAGAAGGGACATGATGGTTCACACCTGTAATCCCAGTGCTTGGGGAGGCTGAGGCAGGAGGATCACTTGAGCCCAGGAGTTCAAGACCAGCCTGAGAATCAAAGCAAGACTTCATCTCTACAGAAATGTTTAAAAATTAGCTGGGTGCACTGGCACACACCTGTAGTCCTAGCTACTTGGGAGGCTGAGGTGGGAGGACTGCTTGAGCCCAGAAATTCAAGGCTGCAGTGAGCTATGATCATGCCACTGCACTCCAACCTGGGCAACAGAGCAAGACCATCTCTTAAAAATATAAAACATAAATAAATGTTTTAAATAAGGTTAAATGAAAAAAATTAATGTAAGCCACTTAGCACAGAAATTAGCATGTAATAAGTATTCAATAAGTGGTGGGCATGGTGACTCACACCTATAATCCCTGTGTGGGAGATTTTAGGTGTGAGCATTGTGGGAGACCAAGGAGAGGATCCCTTGAGACTAAGAGTTTAAAACCAGCCTGGACAAAATGGTGAAACCGCATCTCTAAAAGTAAGTAAGTAAGTAAATAAATAAATAAATAAATAAGAGCTATTTTTTCCTCTTAGCATTAACTCATCTATGCTGGTTTAATCTACCCCCACATTCTGCCTACGAGTCAGGATACCCACTGATTTTCATTGTTGCTGCCCATCGCTAGCCCCCTGGCCAATGTTGGCTGAATGGAGGCAGGACGATGTTGCATACTGTCTGGGTAGCATCTTTACCAGTCAAACTGAACATCCTCTGACAGCTCCTGGATCAGGTCCTGTGCCCTGTGCCAACCCATGCGTGGATCTAGTGTCTAGTCCTTGGGCTTAATTAGTGGTGGTGGGACAAGTCCACCAGGTTTCTTCACCTGAAGTCCCTTGATGAGTTCCTGGGGGTCTGTCAGGCACCTCTAATATGCAAACATTTGTGTGATACACATTTTTCTATAGAAATGGTCCTTAGTTTTCACTAGCTTCTCAAATGGGTCTGTGATGTCTAGGGTTAACAACAATTGTTCCACCTTCTTAAAGAACTAAAAGTAGATCTACCACTCCATCCAGCAATCTCACTACTGGGTATCTACCCAAAGGAAAAGAAGTCATTGCCTCAAAAAGACACCTGCATGTGTAGGTTTATCACAGCACAATTCACAACTGCAAAGATATGGAACCAACCTAAGTACCTGTGAACTGATGAGTGGATAAAGAAAATGTGGTAGCTGGGCATGGTGGCTCATGCCTGTAATCCCAGCACTTTGGGAGGCCGAGGCGGGTGGATCACCTGAGATCAGGGGTTCGAGACCAGCCGGGCCAACGTGGTGAAACCCCGTCTCTACTAAAAATACAAAAGTTAGCTGGGGATGGAGGTGCACACCTGTAACCACAACTACTCGGGAGGCTGAGGCAGGAGAACCGCTTGAACCTGGGAGGCAGAGGTTGCAGTGAGCCAAGATTGCACCATCGCACTCCAGCCTGGACGACAGGGTGAGACTCGATCTCAAAAATAAAAAAGAAAATGTGGTATATAGACACCATAGGATACTACTCAGCCATAAAAAGGAAGGACATAATGTCTTTTGCAGTAACTTGGATGGAGCTGGAGGCCATCATTCTAAGTGAAGTAACTCAGGAGTGGAACACCAAATACTGTATGTTCTCATTTATAAGTGGGAGCTAAACTATGGGTATGCAAAGGCATACAGAGTGGTATAATGGACTTTGGAGACTCAGAAGGGGGAAGGTTGAGGGGGGGTAAGGGATTAAAAAAAACACACATTGGGTACAATATATACTACTCAGGTGATGGGTGCAGCAAAATATCAGACTTCACCATTATACAATTCATCCATATAACTAAAAACCGCTTGTACTCTAAAAGCTATTGAAATTTTTAAAAACATATCTATAAGAAGAAAAAAAAAAAGAACAATTGCTCCAGGGGAATCCTAGGATCTAGAACACCATGAGGCTAGTTTGGGCCACTGAGGACTGAGGAAGGCCCTTGCTATAGCCAGTACCCACACCATCAGGTATGTCCTGTCACTACTCCAGCCTGCCACTCACCAGCTTCTCTGGAGTAGCAGGACCTAGTGAGTTCTCCCAAATCTGCCCGAATTCAGTGCCAGTCCATTGTCCAGTCCCCGACATTTCTACTCAACAGAGGAGGTTAACTCCACAGGTCTACTCCAGCCAGGGACTGACCTCCCTTCCCCCAACCCCACTTCCCTTCAGCACATGAGCTGCTCACCCAGTTCCTCTTCCCCAGTGTTTGGCTCTCCTCCACGAGAAGAAACTAGAATTTGACAGCACCTACCATATACCACCTTCCATACAAATACTGATTATTTCCCTCAATCCTCATTTTACAGAGGCGCAAACTGAAGCTTGGTGGATGAAGGCACAGTGATGATGATGATGATGATTTTACTAGATGCCATTTATTTTGAGGTTATTGTGTTCGAGATACTACGCTAAGCATTCTTTCATACTTTTTTTTTAGTCTGCGGTAAGATATGCGGGAAAATCCTGATTTTACAAGTGAAAAAATGGAGGCACAGAGAGATGAGGTAATTCGCTCAAGAGCACCAGGGAGTTAGTGGCAAAGATGGGGTTCAGAAAAGTTCAGCCTGACTTCAGTGCTTACCCTACAACCTACTGTCTCCCTTATTGTAAGTGTGGGTATAGAATGTCAGGCACTCCCAAATGTTTCAAGTCAGCGTTGCTATGATAATGGGAGAAATTCCTGTTTGTCATAAAACACTACTGGATTTCCCATTGTCTGAGATAAAATTGGGAAATCCATGAAGACATTATCTCTAGCGTTGCTGCAGCCCAGGCCAAGTCCAGGAATTCTGTGCCACCAGCCTGAGGAGGCACCCAGAGCTGGGTCAGTCCTACCCACCCCCAAGGGCTGCTCTATTTCCAGGTCCTGACCACTTCCTGTCTTGACTATTACAAGAAGTTACCAACCACGTCTGGCTGAATCCTGAGATATGATAGTGGCACCGGAAAAACCTGGGCATTGGGCCAAGTTCTGAGCTAAACAGAGGGCCCTCGGGATACAGCTTTTCCTTGAAAGGATGACAAACAGAGAGATGACTGTGAGCTGGAAGTATGAATAGCAGCATGTCTCACTTCCCCCATGGCCCTATCTGTTTCCCACCCAGTAAGACCTGCCTGGAAGCCATGAGGCCCGAGGAAGCAGCCATGAGGCCACACCTCCTTCACTGCACAGGACCGCTGGCAGGAGCGCTCCTCTGCCTCTCTGGTCCTGGCTCCTCCCTCTCCTCTCCACCCCTCTGGCTCCATTCTCCTCCCTTCAGGGACTCAGACACCTGTGCCTACCCCAAGGGCTGTGTTCCCCGTCCCTGGGCAGTTACTCTCAACCACCATCCTCTGTCTGCCTCACCCTGATTCTTTGGTCCTTCCCTAGGAACTCTTGGCCTGCACGCCCATCCCTTAAATGCTCAGAGGATTCTGTACATGGTAAAACTTTCAGCCTAAGACCATTCTAGTTAATGAATGCCCTGTTTCCTAACGCTTTTCTTTGCTCGGGTCATAAAGTGGACTCGTTGTGCCTCAGAATTCTACTAGGCAATGCACTGAATAAGATTTAAGCTTATAAGGACAAGAATGTTGATAACTTTACCTCTGACATTTATTGAGGGCTCATTGTGGGCCAGGTGTTATTCTAATAAGTGCCTCATACATATTACCTTGTAACATCCTCACAACATCCCTTAATGAGGTGGGTGTTGTTTTTATCCCCATTTTACAGAGAAGGATGCCAAGGTGCAGAAAGGAAGAGGAGTCTCCAGTTCTAAACTCTGGCATTCTGGCTTCAGAAGCCAAACACTCAATAATCAAGCCATGCCCAGAAGCCTTCAATGCCTACACCCCCAAAAAGTAATTAATAATGGATATTTGGGGCACTGTGGCAGGTGACCATGGATGCCCTTCAAGGTAGGGGGATAGAACTCTCAAAGTCCCTCAAAATCTAATTGTAATGTGGCAGAGGATGGGAGGGAAGCACGTGAAGATTTGGCTATGATATTAATTACATAGGTTATAAGACATAAGCCCCAGCTCTGTTTATCTGTGCCAACTTTTTAAGTTGTATTTTTTCATCGAGACAGACGGGGGAAAAAAGTACCTTAAAAATATGAGCTAGCCAGGCACAGTGGCATGTGCTACTCAGGAGGCTAAGATGGGAGGATGGCATGAACCGAGAAGTTCGAATCCTCATCTCTAAAATTAAAAATATTTTAAAAAACATAAAAATATGAGAGTGATTTTGTAGAAAGACTATTCTTACTGATGGCAGCAGCGGGCCATCCAAAGCGGCAGCGACCATCACACCAGCTGCAGCAGGGAGGAGCCAGCAGTGGCGGCAGGAGCAGGTGTGGGAGCATCAGTGGCGGCGGTGGGACCCCTGCGCTCCACCTCTCACGTGCCCTGCATCCCGAGGCAGCCGACTGCACCGCCCCCACCATCGCACGGCTGGGTGGGACCCGCCCCCCGGCCTGGAGCCTCCATCACTTTTGACCCTGGCCCCATGTCGCCGCTGTCGCCCACCGCGGCTGCAGGGAGGGCGTGGGGAGGAGGCGGACAGTACTCAGAGCCCAGCCCAGGGAGCTGCCCCAGAGCCTGCCGCCCTGGGGGCCACCGCAATGGGGCCAGGCCCAGTCACCAGCCTGCAGGGGAACAATGCAGTTGGGCACAGAGAGGTGGGCAGAGAGGGGCCTGGGGTGCAGAGCTGGGGCCTAGCTTCGGGGACCAGGGGTGGAAAGTGGGAGCGGCACCTGCTTAGAGACCCAGCCAGCAGTACGGCCACGTGCCCAACCCACTGAGAGCAAGGGTTCCTGTGCCTCAAGAGGAGGCTCTGCGCAGGGTTGCCAGGGCTGCATCCCCAGGATCTGCCCTGCATCAGGGTGGCCACCGAGCCTGACACTCCAGATGGCCAGGCTCAGGACTTATAGTCCACTCTCGAAGTCACTCCCGGAGGTGCCCCTGGGCAAGGCCTGATACGGGGGAGCCCTGGGCCACCCCTGAGTGCTGGGGGCCATGGTAACAATGACACCCCTACACCAGATGCCGGCCCAGGCCCAGTGAGAACTTGAAGACCTCACTCCAGGCTGTGAGGAGGCACTGCCAGGGCTGATCGCTCCACAGAGCCAGCATGAGCCAGGGACAAGCAGAAGCCCCACCCCTGCCAAGTTGGTGGGTGGGAACTCCCCAGGTGCTGCTGCAGCCACGCTGCCCTGTGGAATCAGGCATCTCTGCACTCTTGAGAGCCCAGGAAAATCCCTCTGCCCCCTGCAAGCTTGGGGGTGCCTACTCCCGCTGCCTGGCTTCTCCCCACTGTTGGCGTCCACTCTGATCTCAGAGCAAGGCCAGGGCCTAGCCTGGGCACTGTCACAGCCCTGCCTGGGATGCACACACTTGGGGCAGTGCTGACACACTAGGCCCCTGCTGCTTTGGTCCCCTCTGGACTGTGGGTGCCAACAAGCACAGGAAGGAGGCTGAGGGGGGTGCTGAGGACAACCCGGAGCTGGCCTGCAGACTGAACAGCCTGGGCACCATGAAGTGGGCAGGAGGCAGACAGGCTCCTGGGTGGAAGAGGGAGGGTCCCCAGTGAAGCCCCATTTTCAAGGGAGTGGCGGGATGGGGGGCAGCAGCCAGTCCAAGACCACAGAGGGAACCTGTAGTGCTTTTCTCTGAGCCCTGCCCATAGCCACCTATGGACCAATCAGCATTCACTTCCTCCCTTATGAAGCCCATAAAAACCCTGGACTCAGCCAGACTGAGCAGAAGATGGAAAGCATGACACCCAGGGAGGTGATGACCAGCTGCAGAGAGGAGATGCCCTCCCCAGAGGAGCTGCCCACCCCAGGGTCTCCTCTCTGCTGAGAGCTGAGGAGATGACCATCTGCAGAGAGGAGCTACCCTCTCTGCTGAGAGCTGAACACTCATTGGGACACCCTGGCTATGGAGAGGAGCTGCTCACTACAGATCTCCTCTGAGCTGTTCTGTTGCTCCATAAAGCTCCTCTTCATCTTGCTCACCCTCCACTTGTCTATGTACTCATTCTTCCTGGTTGCAGGGCAATAACTTGGGACCTGCCAAATGGCAAGGCTAAAAGAGCTGTAACGCAAACAGTGCTGAAATGTGCCCCTTGTTTGCCCCATTGGGGACAAAGAGGAGAGAAAATCTGTGGCCCTTCAGGAATCTCAGACCTGGGAGCTCCCCAAGCCAGGGCTGTGACTCCCTCTTTGGGGCCCTGCAGTTCCTGGCATCTCCAAGCTTCTGGGTGCCACTGCATTCCCCAGTGCCAGCCGGGGAAGCTGTTTGTGCACCCAGTCCAGCAGCAGCCTCACAGAGAGCTGGCACCCATGCTACCACCTGGAGCTGCCCACCCTGTGGCAGCAGCCGGCATGTCCAACTGTGCACAGTGGCTAGACCCCATGCTCACCCATGCACCCCTTACCACTCCATGCCTGACCTGCAGTCTCCCTTGGAGGCATGGGATTCAGGCCAATAACATGAGCAGAGCATGGCCTGCCAGGCCGAGTGGGCGGAACGAGCCCAGCAGGCCTGAGCGAAACTTGGGCAAAGGCGCTACCAGCCGCAGAGGTTTCCAGCCAGAAAAGCAACACCCCAAAGATCCAATAACACTACCAAGTCCAAATAATCTGAGTCTCATCCACAGAAAAAAGAAATTTAGTAATAAGTATACCTGAGTTACAAATCACATGACACAAGTGACTTACTGTCTCTCCTGCTACTCCCTACCCACTCCATCTCTTCTCCCACAACCCACAAGACTCATTGCAACCAGATGCCACAAAGAAAGGACCAGAGGGACAGGGTCACCAGGACACATCCCCTCACTCCACCTTCCCAACTGGAGCCCCAAGCAGCATTCCTCATTTCCTTTAAGGTCTCTTTGGCTCTTATTCCCTGGGAAGTGTCCCTAACTCAGCTCTAATCTCTGATCATCTCTGTACTCTAAATCATTTCAGTATTTCTGCCCTAATTTTGTTAAGTGTTGGTTGGATTTATTTTATTTTATTTTTTACCTGCTAGCAGGTTTGTACCAAGGGGCCTGAATGCTTTGCTCTACACTTCTTTGAGTATTCCTAGTGTCATGTTATTTGGTGGCCAGAATGGTACATGATGGCCGAGTAACCAAAGCTGCAGAAGAGGGGAGAAAGAGAGCTGGAAGGGATCCCAGAGCACCTTTGTCTCCTATACTGCAAAAGGAAACTGAAGCCCAGGAGGAGAAAGTGACTTGACAAAGTGACAAGTTTGACTGGTGGTGAGGGAGAACCAGGTAGTTTTTGTTTCCTACTTCACGGCATTGGGTAGAGAGAATTGGGGTGGGGCCAAGGAAAGCAAAGGGCAATAAGGCATGGTGCTAAGAATGCAGGCAGCGAGCTGGTGTGGGTCTGATTCCTGAAGCTTCCACCCACTCACTGAGTTCCCTGGTGAGAGTTACTTAACCTCCAGAAGCCTCAGTTTTCTCATCTGTAGAATGGGGATAATCACACCTACCTCATGAGGAATCTCTGGAAAGGGTAAATGAACATGTACACAGAGCACTTGAAACAGCATTAGCGCAGGGGAAGTATGCAGAAGAGGAAGGGGTTCTTATTATTATGAGCAGTATTTCTCTCTCCGTTTGTCTTCTAGGCAATTTTTATTCTTCTTTCTTTCTTTCTTTTTTCTGTTTTTTTTTTTTTTTTTTTGGTCGGGGGCAGGGTCCCACTCTGTTGCCCAGGCTGGAGTGCAGAGGCACGATCAAGGCTCACTAAACCATTGACCTCCCAGGCTCAAGTGATCCTCCTACCTCAGCCATCGGAGTAGCAGGGACCAGAGACACACACCACCACACTGGCTTTTTTTTTTTTTCACTTTTTGTAGAGACAGGGTCTCACTGTGTTGCCCAGGCTGGTCTTGAAGTCCTGGGCTCATGTGCTCCTCCCACCCCGATCTCCCAAAGTGCTGGGATATCAGATGTGAGCCATGTGAGCCACACCCAGCCATTTCTATTATTTTTGAGTTTTCTGAAAGAATAATGGTTCTTTCATTTTCCTTCTTTTGCTAAGGCTATTCCCATTGCTTAGGATACCCTTCTCCCCTACAGAGTCCTTACTATATTGCAGACACTGTTTTAAGTGCTTTACACATTTTAAATTATTTGATCGTCTTAATAACCAAATTGGGTCAGTACGACTGTTATCCCCAGTTTATAGATTAGGAAATTAGCCAGGCATAGTGGCTCACTCCTGTAATCCAAGCAGACACTGTTTTAAGTGCTTTACACATTTTAAATTATTTGATCTTAATAACCAAATTGGGTCAGTACGACTGTTATCCCCAGTTTATAGATTAGGAAATGAGCCAGGCATAGTGGCTCACTCCTGTAATCCAAGCAGACACTGTTTTAAGTGCTTTACACATTTTAAATTATTTGATCTTCTTAATAACCAAATTGGGTCAGTACGACTGTTATCCCCAGTTTATAGATTAGGAAATTAGCCAGGCATGGTGGCTCACTCCTGTAATCCAAGCACCTTGGGAGGCTGAGGAAAGAGGATTGCTTGAGGCCAGGAGTTTGAGACCAGCCTGGGCAACACAGTAAGACCCCATCTCTACAAAAAGTAAAACAATAAAATAAAATAGCTAGGCATGGTGGCATCCACCTGTAGTCCCAGCTACTTGGGAAGCTGAGGCAGAAGGATGACTTGAGCCCAGGAGTTTGAGGTTGAAATGAACTATGCACAGCAAGACTCTGTCTCAAAAAAAAAAAAAAGGTAAGTTCTAATTCAAAACAAAACCAGCAATACAATGCATTAAGGACATGATTATGAAACTATACAGAGTTCTCTCCACATTCTGACTGGTAACCAAGCTTTTAATGCTAGATCTTTGACTTCTAGCTTTTGTTTGTTTGTTTGTTTGTTTTGAGACAGAGTCTCACTCTGTTGCCCAGGCTGTAGTGCAGTGGCATGTTCTCGGCTTACTGCAACCTCAACCTCCCAGGTCCAAGTGATTCTCCTGCCTCAGCCTCCCAGGTAGCTTGGATTACAGACATGCGCCACCATGCCCAGCTAATTTTTGTGTTTTTAGTAGAGATGGGGTTTCACCATGTTAGCCAGGCTGGTCTCGAACTCCTGGCCTCAAGTGATCCACCACTTGGGCTTCCAAAAGTGCTAGGATTACAGGTGTGAGCCACTACACCCAGCCAACTTCTAGCTTTTTTCATTAGCTTGTAGAGCACAGACAGACTGAGCTGATTACTGAAGAGTGTGGGTGGAAATGGAAAGGGAGAAGGTAGGGCCAAGGGGGCCATTATTGAATCTCCTTTGAAGCTCCAGGGCCAGGAAGTTGAGACCAGCTCTGCCAGATGTGCAGTTTCAAATTCTCAGACGCCAAGACCAAAGTCTCACACATCACAAAGAAAACTGAGACATGGATGCCCCCAGTTCCCTGTACCTACATCGACCACAGTCATCAGTTACAAAATGACACTTCTGTCCCTAATAACTAATACCATACAAGATATATGTAAATGCAAAATGACTGAGATTTTTAGGAACTGCACATACTCTCTTGAGTATGACCAAAAATTTGTGAGAGGAGAATCACTTCCATTGACAATGAACTTTATTCTAAAGAAAAATTAGGCCGAGTGCAATGGCTCACACCTGTAATCCCAGCACTTTGGGAGGCCGAGGCAGGTGGATTATCTGAGGTCAAGAGTTTGAGACCAGCCTGGCCAATATGGTGAAACCCCATCTCTACTAAAAACACAAAAATCAGCTGGGTGTGGTGGCAGGCGCCTGTAATCCCAGCTACTCAGGAGGCTGAGGCACGAGAATCACTTGAACCTGAGAGGCAGAGGTTGCAGTAAGCTGAGATCACACCACTGCACTTCAGCCTGGGCAACAGAGCAAGACTCTGTCTCAAAAATAAAACAAAAGAAAGGAAGAAAGAAAGAAAGAAAAGAAAGAAAGAAGAAAGAAAGAAAAGAAAATAAGAAAGAAAGAAAGGAAGAAAGAAAGAAAGAAAGAAAGAAAGAAAGAGAAAGAAAGAAAGAAAGAAGAAAGAAAGAAGAAAGAAAGAAAGAAAGAAAGAAAGAAAGAAAGAAAGAAAGAAAGAAAGAAGAGAAAGAGAAGAAAGAAAGAAGGAAAGGAAGGAAGGAAGACAGGAAGGAATTAAACTGATAGGAATGGAGGCATGTGAGTAAGTGCTGATCATCAGGAAGATTCAGATCTACTGGGGACCTGCCCATCTGAGGGATGACACCCAGTGGAGGCCATCAGAACATGATAAAGCAAGAGAGGAAAAGAGGTGGCCTCAGTGGTGTGCAAGCCTGTGCGCCCTCAGTTCCTACCAGGGGATATGTGCCCCGTGCAGATCCAGCAGGGTTTGGAACAAGATTGAGAGGAGCTTGGTGTTCATGCAGATCAAAGTGGCCCCACAGAAGAAGTAAAAGTTATAAGTGGAACTGTCTCTTTAAACCCAAGTGTGACCCAAAGAATGGCGGGGGGCAGAGCTGGAAGTGAAGAGAGTCCTGAGAGAAAGAGATGAGCTATCTTGGAGTTCATGGTAGCCTGAGAGGAAGACTGGCTACACCAGATGCAATGTCAAAACATTCAGGAAAAAGATAAACAGAATCCCACAAAGGCCCTGCAACAGCAGTTTTTAACCTTTTTTTTTTTTTTTTTTAGACCTCTGACCCCTTTGAAAATATAACAAAAAGGGCAAATCCTCCCCTTGGAAAAAGAGCAGAAATATGCCTACAATGGTTTCCTAGGGTTAAGAACCTCTGTTTCTATTGTAAAAAGAATGAATGGTACTCAAGATTGAAATTCTAGGCCGGGCACGGTGGCTCGTGCTTATAATCCCAGCACTTTAGGAGGCCAAGGCAGGAGAATCACCTGAGGCCAGGAGTTCAAGCCCAGCCTGGGCAACATAGCAAGACCCTGTCTCTATTTAAAAAAAATGTTTAATTAGCAAAGCATGGTGGCATATGCCTATAGTCCTCGCTACTCAGGAGGCTGAGGCAGGAAGATGGCTTGAGCCCAGGAGTCCAAGGGTGCAGTGAACTATGGTCATGCCACTGTACTCCAGCCTGGGAGCAGGGTTCCAGTCAGGAGGCACAGGGTGCCTTCCTCTTTGCCAACATAACCACAGTTTCTACCTTTTAGGATTTAGGTAAAAAGAAGTAAAGAAGAATAAAAGAAGAGTGAGAAAGGGAACTGGAAAATGGGATGGAGGCAAGGAAAAGGGAAAAAAGACAGGGTGGAGCGGGGAGCACCCATTCACTCTGGAGTGATGTGTACCCATTCAGAGGTCGAGAAGCCAAGTGAAACAATCTGAAGATAGGTCAGGTGTGGTGGCTCATGCCTGTGATCTCAGCACTTTTGGAGGCTGAGCAAGGCCGATCCCTTGAGCCGAGGAGGTCGAGACCAGCCTGGGCAATGTGGCAAAACTCCATCTGTACAAAAAATAGAAAAATTAGCCAGGCATGCTTGTAGTCCCAGCTACGTGGGAAACTGAGGTGGGAAGATCACCTGTTCCCCCCGGCAAGGCTGAGACCACACTGTGCTCCAGGCTGGGCAATGAAGTGAAACCCTGTCTCAAAAAAAAAAAAAAAAAATCTGAAGGTGAACTGGGAAAGCACTCATTCTTTTCTCCCCTAATCTTGTAGAACCACAGAACCACAGGTTTCAGGGTTGGAAGAGATCTTTAGCTCAAACTCTTCCATAAAGCCCCATGAAATATTTGCTAGTGTTCACCTGAATACCTACCATGACATGGGACTCAATACTTTGCAAGGTAGACCATTCCATTTGAGAAAACCTCTAGTTGACATTAAATTTTTCCTAGTAGGGATCTGACATCTATATCCCTGAGGTTTTCATCCACTGATCCTGGATTTGCCCCCAAAGTGACCCAGAAAAAATGTAGGACAATTTCCCATGATAGAAGTTGCTGTTTCCCCATTTCTCAGCCAAGTACTTTCCAGCAGGTGCTTGTTCTAGGCGAAGATTCTTGAATCTGTATTATGTGGCCATTTGCTCTGAAACCTGTTTTATCTTGGGTCTCAGTTCCCTCTAAGGTACGTATTTTCATATTTTAGAGTCAGAAGATTAATCTCCTTGACAGAAAAGATGGAACTGAGGTCAAAATAGCGGTTGAGTTCTACTAATGTCACACTGCTGGCACAAAGCGCGGTGCCCTTCCTGGTCTTCTTGCTCTTAACATAAGTAACAGCATATATTTGTTGATTTTAACATATAAACGTTTCCATTTCATTTTAGACTTATGCCCTCTTGGCTTGTTCTCACAGCTCTATGCCACAACTTTATGTCCATCAGTGGCTCTCAGTTCACCTTCAGATTTTTTTTTTTTTTTTTTTTTAAGACAGGGTTTCACTTCATTGCCCAGGCTGGAGCACAGTGTGGCGCAATCACGGCTCACTGCAGCCTCAACCTTCCCATGGGGGAACAGGTGATCTTCCCACCTCAGTCTCCCACATAGCTGGGACTACAGACATGCCTGACTAATTTTTCTATTTTTGTAGAGACGGGGTTTCGCCACATTGCCCAGGCTGGTCTTGACCTCCTGGGCTCAAGGGATCAGCCCTGTTCAGCCTCCAAAAGTGCTGGGATTCGGCGTGAGCCACCGCGCCTGACCTATCTTCAGGTTGTTTCACTTGGCTTCTCTACCTCTGAACGGGTACATGTCCCTCCAGAGTGAATTGGTGCTCCCCGCTCCACCTTGTCTTTTTTCCCTTTTCCTTGCCTCACATCCCATTCTCCAGTTCTTTTTCTCACTCTTCTTTTATTCTTCTTTACTTCTTTTTACCCAAATTCTAAAAGGCAGGAACTGTGGTTATGTTGGCAAAGAGGAAGGCACCCTGTGCCTCCTTACTGGAACCCCGCTCCCCGAGTTCTAGTCTATTGATATTCCATCAGAACTTGCCACCTCTCTTCCTTGAAAGCCCTCCCTGACCACCCCTCCTCCTCTGAGCTCCTAGTGTCCTGGTCCCACACCTCTGCCTTGCTCCTTAGACATATACTGCCTAGTGTCATTTCGATTATTTTGTCTTTTAATATAGTTCAGCTCCACTTTTATATTTTTTCCCTCAAGTATAAACTCATAGAGGGAGAGACCATAGATGACTTTGTTTTTACATCCTGAAGTACCTACTGCTGTGTACTTAATAATTTATTTTGAATGAATGCTTCCCACGGCTGAAGATTCTAAACACGCATATACAATAAGGATCAAAATAAAACAAATGGACTAAGGCTGACTGTAGTGAGGGAGTTGTTGAATGCTAAATGATTAGTATCAGAGAGCTGGAAGGGACATGAACCATGATCTAATCGACTCCCTCATTTTGCCACCTGTGGACTGAGCCTGAGTGGGGATGTGACTTGACCAGGTCCCCACATGTCCACAAGAGTTCTCTCTATGACCCTCATTGCAAAACCTTTGTGGGGGTACTGAAGCAAACGAACGAATTGCTGTGAGTCTTTAAAAGTAAACAAAAACTCCATTTGTCTGAAGGCAAAGAGACGGACTAAGTGACTTCTCAAGTTTCCTTTCAGCCCGGGCTGGCAATCGGTTTTCTTCAGCGTCTCAGAACACGTCAAACGTGGGCGTCCTGTTGGAAGCACGCTGTTGCAAGTTTGTCATCTAGTGGTGGAAGGTAGGTATTGCACCACCAGCCATCTCCACCAACCCAGTTTTCTCTAAAAGCCCTGGTCAACGGAGTTTGTGTAGGATGCCAAACGCGTGATGACACTCTGCTAACCGTGGCCCTCAGGTGATTACACTCTACTAGAAGTCTGCAGGGTCTCCTGTAGCTCTACAGTTCCAATCTGGCGACTGTGTTAGGGAGACTAAATTGTGACCATCACTAATACGGATGGGAAAATCTCTAGGGAAGGGGTGAGCCTGACTTGCGTCTTGAAGGGTGGGAATAACCTGGATGAGCAGAATGGGGCACATATCAGGAGAGAGGAACAAGATGAATCAAGAGGTCGTGGGGTGAGGAGAGAGGGGGAGAGGGAAGCAGCGTTGGGGAACTAACAGAAAGAAAGATCAGCTGGCTTCAGCCAGTGGTGCCTCTAGCAAATTTGGGGCAAATAAAGATCTTAGAAATTAGAAAGGTTTGAAAATGACCCAGTAGGGGATAGGAGCTCTTTTGAGTCCTAATTGGGGAAGAAATTTGGTTAAAACGGTGTTTTAGGAATATTAATATGCCATGCTACCATCTTTTTTTCTTTTTTCTTTTTCTCACCACCGCCCCATGACCGGCCCCACCCCCGAGACGGAGTCTTGCTCTGTCACACAGGCTGGAGTGCAGTGGCGCATTCTCAGCTCACTGCAACCTCCGCCTCCCAGGTTTAAGCAATTATCCTGACTCAGCCTCCCAGGTAGCTGGGATTACAGGCACCCACCACCGTGCCTGGCTAGTCTCACCACATTTGCCAGGCTGGTCTCGAACTCCTGACCTTGTGATCCACCTGCCTCAGCCTCCCAAAGTGCTGGATTACAAGTGTAAGCCACCGCACCCGGCCTTTTTTTTTTTTTTAAGATGGAGTCTCGGTCTGTTGTCCAGGCTGGAGTACAGTGGTGCGATCTCGGCTCACTGCAACCTCCACCTCCTGGGTTCAAGTGATTCTCCTGCCTCAGCCTCCTGAGTAGCTGGGATTACAGGCGTCCAACACCATGCCCGGCTAATTTTTGTATTTTTAGTAGAAACAGCGTTTCACCATGTTGGCCAAGCTGGTCTTGAACTCATGACCTCAGGGGATCTGCCCACGTCGGCCTCCCAAAGTGCTGGGATTACAGGCATGAGCCACCGTGCCTGGCCCATGCTACCATCTTTAACTGGAGAGGGGAAACTAGAAAAATTATGAGTCGAGTTTGTTATTATTCTTCCTATATATTTTTAAATTAATAAATTTTAATTAATACATATTTTTGATTAATAAATACAGAAACTCCTGAACTGCTATGAGAGATGATAGAAGTGCTTAGCATAGTGCCAGCACATAGTAGGTGCTCAGTAAGTTGATGATGCTCTTTATTATCATCTCTCTGAAATTCACCTTTGACATCAGGGGACCTCATATGATGATCGCCTTAGCTCTAGTGACTGCTTTGCTCATTTTCTCTCCGCTGGGTAGTAGAGGCTCTGGCCTCTGTCAGGGGCCTGTGACAGTGGGCAGGGAGGAGACTTACAGAAGGCCCCTGAATACCCTCTCCCCCTCTGCTCCTTTCCCACGTCCCTCCTGAAGGTCACTGGCTGTTCGTTCCTCTGACAGTGGGAAGTTTCCATGAAGATACCCATCCTCTCTGACAAATTTCTGGGCAACTTTCTCCCCAGCATCTGTCCACGGGGAGCAGAGAGCCTGGCCTTTGGGGGACACACAGTCATACTCTCTTTCCACAGAAGCAGCTTCCCTGTGTCCCCTCATGTGTCATCATCCCCTCAGGATAGTGCCATTGCTGGCTCCAGGCCAGAGCCCCCCTTAAATCTTCCCCAGAGCTGGGACACCCTCCCCCTCCTCCTTCTGGCCCACTTACTCACACTCATCCTGCCTGAGATGCCACCTTCTCAGGCCCTCATTCAGGAACCCCTCAGGGTGGTGGAAGGGCCCCCAGTGGGCTCAGTCCTATTTCCATGAACTACGGTTGACCCATGAACAACGTGGAGGCTGGAGGCACCAACCCACGTGCAATCAAAATGTGCATATAACTTTTGATTCCCCAAAAACTTAACTACTAATGGCCTACTGTTGACTGGAAGCATTACCAAAAACATAAACAATTAACATATATTTTGTATCTATATATTATAGACTGTATTCTTATCATAAAGTAAGTTGGAGAAAAGAAAATATTAAGAAAATCATAAGGAAAAGAAAATATATTTGCTACTAAGTGGAAGTGGATAATCTTCAAGGCCTTCATCTTCCTCATCTTCAGGATGAGTAGGCTGAGGAGGAGGAAGGGATGGTCTTGCGGTCCCAGTGTGGCAGAGGTAGAAGAGGAGGTGGAGGTGAAAGGAGAGGCAGGAGGGACAGGTACATTCAGTGTAAGTTTTATTGAAAAATGTCTGTATATAAGTGGATCCACACAGTTCAAGCCCATGCTGTTCAAGAGTCAACTGTACATGGTCTGGATCTGGGTTCGAAATAGTGGAAGTCAGTCTAGTTGAAGAAAATCGTGAACTTTATTTAGTCACTTTTTATGCATACCTCTTCCCAGGAGGAGCAAGTGCCGAACCTTAGTTATGGGCCGGGAAAAGTACGGGGTTGGGGAAGGGATGACTAGGAGGACAAGAGTCTCTTCTGTCTTCAGATAAACAAGCCCAACACCACGGAGGCAGCGAATAAGTTGCACTGGTTCCCAAGGAGGTTTGTGAAGTAGAAAATGCTTCCCGGCCAGGCGCGGTGGCTCACACCTGTAATCCCAGCACTTTGGGAGGCCAAGGTGGGTGGATCACCTGAGGTCAGGAGTTTGAGACCAGCCTGGCCAACACGGTGAAACCCCATCTCTACTAAAAATACAAAAAATTAGCCGGGTGTAGTGGCACATGCCTGTAATCTCAGCTACTTGGGAGGATGAGGCAGGAGAATCGCTTGAACCCGGGAGGCGGAGGTTGCAGTGAGCCGAGATCGTGCCACTGCACTCCAGCCTGGGTCACAGAGTGAGACTCCATTTCAAAAAAAAAAAAAAGAGAGAGAGAGAGAGAAAAGAAAACAAAGAAAAGAAAAGAAAAGAAAAGAAAAGAAAAGAAAAGAAAAGAAAAGAAAAGAAAGGAAAGGAAAGAAAGGAAAGAAAAGAAAAGAAAAGAAAAGAAAAGAAAGAAAAGGAAAGAAAAAAGAAAAGAAAAGAAAAGAAAAGAAAAAAAGAAAAATGCATCCTGAACTATTCTCTCAGTGGAAGTGATAGCTGAGCTGGAGCAGCATCTTAAGCCATGTGTAGAGGTCACACACTGAGACACCATACGATAAAAGAACTTGAGTCCCTGAGGACTGTGGAGCATGCCGGCTGTGCCAGCCAGGGACTGCCAATCTCTGGATTGTAATGGGAGGCAGAAATGCACTTCCATGTCTCTTAAGCCACTGTGTTTTGGTCTCCATACGCACAGCCAAATATAATCTTAATTAATACTGTGTTCAATAAATGTTGGCTGATGTTGTCACATGATTATAACTAATGTCTGTCTTCCCACTAGACTGAAAGCTCCATGAGGACAGGAGCCATGTCTGTGTGGTTCAGTATATCCCCAAGGCTCATGCCAGTGCCATGTGCACAGCAGGTACCCAATGGGCATCTGTTGAATTAGTGAGTGAGCTATGACCTCTGTTCATGCTCTTCTTCTCCCTGGACCTAAGCACCAACCTTGGGGCACCTTTTCCTGAAAGGTCTCACTGAAAGCCCTTCTCCCAGAGAAAATATTTGTAATGCCTCACTTCCTTCTGGTTCCTCCTCTTATTGGTTCCTTAAAACTTACACTGTATGTTGCATAGATGGAGTTATCCCTATGCTATTTGGGGATCATTCTCTATTTATCCCTGGATACTTATGTGCTTGCTTAAGTGGACAGTAAGCTACTTTGGGCAAGGAAAACACTTTCAGTTTTCAAATCACTGGGAACCTTAACTCCAGTTCCTCACAAGTGAATACAGTGAGCAATAAATACTTGCTGAAGAAAGAAAGAAGAGAGGGAGGAGGGTGAGGATCAAAAAACTACCTATCAGGTACTATGTGTATTACCTGGGTGGTGAAATAATCTGTACACCAAACCCCTGAGACATGCAATTTACCTACGTAACAAACCTGCACATGTGCCCCTGAACCTAAAATAAATGTTAAAAAAGAAAAAAACAAAAAGAAGGGAAGGAGGAAAACCTGACGAGGCCCCAGTGCTAAGGAGAATGTTGGCATTTCAAGTTGGAGGTGTGATTTAAAGAAAAGGAGCAGAAAGTGAGGCCAAAAAGAGCAGTCTGTGAGGTAGGGACAAGGAAAAGAGTCCCAAGAGCCAAGCTTGGAAAACATTTCAAAGGCAGGTTGAAAATGGTGTGTTGAAAATTGAAAAAATGTAGAATTCAGGGGACCTTGTCAACATTAGCTGTGACCTTGATTAAGTCACTTCCCCTTTAAGGATCTGTTTTCCTGATTTTGACACTTAGGAAGTCTGACTAATCGGTGAACTGGCTCTGCTCCAAGGAGCCTAGTTAGAGGCTCCAAGAAGCCTGAACCCAGCCCTCTCCTCCTCAGTCAGAGAAACTCTGTTCTCTTCAGCTTCACGCACTGACTTCCCCGTAAAATTTAGTTCGAACAAAAGGCTATGGGGCTAAACCAAAGTTTGAGAGCCACTGGATTCAACGAACCCCTCCTCAACAGTATAAAGATCCCTGGTTTTGAGATTCAACCAGTCACTCCCAAAGCTGAAACCCTTCCTCAAAGAAAATCTGGGAAACAAAGGGCATGTACATAGACCTTGGCCTTGTCTCCCCAGCCAGACTGCAAATTCTAGGAAGAGCAAACTTGGGCTCATGGTTCTCAGCTTCCCATGACAGGCAGGCAGCCTTGGCTGAATTCATAGATGTTCCACAGAGTTCTGTGGCTGGATGCTTGACAGTTAGGCAATAGAAAGGCCATGGGAAGGATTTACTTCACCTTGGGGAGTCCTCAGGGATGTAAGGACGCCCTTTCTGGGATGACTGGACCCCTGTGCTCCCATATAAATATTTCTACTCATATACATGTGTATTTAACTTCCTCACATCATCTTGCTCCTTCTTCTCAATTGCTGGTTTTCAGGCGTCTCTTTTGCACGTGCCTCTCCCCACTCTCCTCCTCTCTCAGCCTGACGTTCCTGACCTCTGACCCTGACTCTTTCCAGGGCACTGAGCTGGAATCCTGGGTCTGGAGTCACTGAGATGTCCAGAACAGGAAGGAATGAACCAGGTACCGGGAGCTTTGCACTCAGAGGAAGAGGCACCTAAAAAAGTGAGGACCAAACCAAACCGTGGTCGACCTATACAATGGGATATGATTCCGCCTTAAAAAAGGAATACGAGGACATTGTGCTAAGTGAAATAAGCCGGCCACAAAAGACAAACACTGTCTGATTTCACTTATCCAGGGTGGTCAAATTCCTAGAAATGGAAATAGAATGCTGATTGCCAGGGGCTGGGGGAAGGAGGGAATGGGGAGTTGTTTAATGAGTGCAGAGTTTCTGCTGGTGGAAATGAAAAGGTTCTGGAGATTGATTACTGATATGGTTTGGCTGTGTCCACACTCAAATCTCATCTTGAATTCTCACATGTTGTGGGAGGGACCCAGTAGGAGGTAACTTTCCCATGCTGTTCTCACGATAGTGAATAAGTCTCACAAGATCTGATGGTTTTTAAAAGGGGAATTTCCCTGCACAAGCTCTCTTTGCCTGCTGCCATCCATGTAAGATATGCCTTTGCTCCTCTTTGCCTTCCACCATGATTGTGAGGCCTCCTCAGCCACGTGGAACTGTAAATCCATTAAACCTCTTTTTCTTCCCAGTTTCAGGTATGTCTTTATCAGTAGCATGAAAAGAGACTAATACAGTTACACAACAATGTGAATATACCTCACTCTACTGAATTGTATGCCAAAAAATGGTTAAGATGGTAAATTTTATGTTATGTGTATTTTACAACAATTTTTGTTTAAAAGCAGCAACAGCAAGGACCAAAGGAGGAGTCCTTGCCTCAGCCTGGCCCCTCTCTGCCTGCCATCTGGAGGTGTGATTAGGTAGAGGGTGAGCCCAAAGGGAATAAAACTCCTCCAGGTGACAACTCCTCATGCTGCTGGCCTTCCAGAGCTTGCTCTCCTGGGTCTGACCCCAATATCTCTAGATCCACAGGCTTTTGTCCTTGTCTTCTAGCTCCCAGATACTACTCATTTCTCTGAGCACACATGAGGCCTCAGGTGACTTTATCTCACACACACACACACACACACACACAAACACACACAACACAAACCAACGCAATTTGTTAATTAGTTTTAAAAAAACAAACAAAACAGAGACTGGTCAGAATCCCAGAGCCCAGCCTGGCCGTATGAGAGCTGTTTATTAACAGGAAGGGCCTGTGAGGTCCTTGGGGCAGTGGTGTGGTGATAAGTTGAGGACTCCATCCCAGCTCAGCCATCCGGGGCCTCTCTCTAAGTCACCCTGGTATGGCTAGGGCCAAGGGCCAGGCACCTGAAAGAAAGTGCTAGGTGGAAAGGGCATTTCACTCTCCTATACCCAGCCCCTTACCACACCCAGGGGGATCCCAGGGAAAACCTAGGGAAAGAAGTGAGGAAGAACAAGGTCAAGAGCACAGGCCAGGGACCTTCTCTTCCACTTGGGATCTGGCTTTCTCACTCCCAGGAGCCTGCACAGGAGGCCCCAGGCCTGAGGGAAGGGCATTGCCTTGAGAGATCCTGGGAGAGGCAAGAGGAGGTGACTGATAGGGTCAAGACAGGGTGAACAGGCAACGGCAGGCAGGAGACAGGAGATGGTGAGTGAGCAGGGCTGTCCTCACGTCCTGATCCCAAGAGGTTTCCTCTTAAGGGGTCAGGGCTGGGGCAGATGCCTTCCAGGGCACGTGGTGTTATTCTTAAGGCCCTATGTGACCCCGGAAGGGACCAGGAGGGAGAGGCTGCACTCACCTGGAACACTCTGCTTCACCCTGACATGATGTGCTTGACAAAGGCTAGGAAAAAAGTGAAAATCAGCCACCATGTGGCTCAGTGCCTCTAGGCCCATAAACCACTTGTCCCTTCTCCACACTAACCCTCCTGTTCCCCTTTCTCCAGGCTGTGGAGAATAAGTTCCTGCTCTTATTTGGGGATTGGTGGGGAGAAGGTGAATGGAGGGCAGATACCTAAACTCTGCTCTGTGCCCACTCTCTGTGCTGATTCTCAACACAAATGGAATGAACTACATTATGTCTATGAATCCCCACAGCCTTGAGAAAGGTGCCAGCATCACCCCCATCCCTCAGATGAGAAAACTGAGGCTCAGAGAAAATAAGTGACTTAATCAAGCCCACCAGCTAATATATCACAGAGCTATCTCCAAAATCCATGCTCCCGCCATTACACTAGGAGGTTCACTGACAAGATGGAAAAGAACAACATCCAATGGGGGGTCTACCAAAGCCCACCTCAGACACATACCCTCCAGCTCCTGGGCCCACCCCATCCAAGCTGTTCCCACCCTACTATCCCTGGCTGCCCTGGGAAGCAAGGCGTGGCTTAATACCTTCGTAATTGATGCAGCCATTGGCATCCTCTTGCCCAGCTAACAGCTGCTCCACTTCAGCCTCAGTCATCTTCTCTCCTGCGGTGGGTTTGGGAGGTGGTGCGCTCTTAATTACAGATGACAAAGGAGGAACTGGCAATACCCAAGTACCCCCTTAAGTGTGAAGGTCCAAGACTGCCTGGATCTGGGAGGTGGTTCAAACCAAGCCTCCCCAGCAGGTTTTGAAGGGTGGGGCCAAGGGTCTAAAGGTCTTGCCTAGTCTCCGAAGCCTGCCCCTCTGCCTTACAGCTTCCAGGGCCTCAGTGTTTCAGGCAAAGACAAGGACAGAAGCCCTGAGTCCCACCTCTCAGGCCTCAGTAGTAACCCCTGCTCTGCCAACCTGCTCTCCCCTCGTCTTCCAAACCCTGGTACCTGCTGAGCAAACCCAACTGGGAATGGTTGTTCTTGCAGAGCCCAGGGACGCAGGGCCCGGATCAGGTCATTATCCTCAGGATGCAAAGACCCTTGTATACCACCCCCTGCCCAACCAGCATATGGCACCTTGGCACCTCCCACCCCTCGATTCCTCCCACTTGGTCTTCATCTCTGCCCAGCTGGCATACCCAAGGTGGCAAGGACATGCCGAAGCTCAGCACCCATGACCGTGCCATTGCTCTCTTTGTCAAAGACACGCAGGCCCTCCACGAAGTCCTCATAGGTGCCCTGCTCCTTGTTGCGGGAAATGTGCTGCAGGATGGGCAAGAATGTCTCAAAGTCCAGCATCTTGACATTCATCTCTTTACGCAGGCAGGGTAAAGAAAGAGAAAGCAATGTGAGCAGGTGCTCAAGGGAGCAGAAGGTCAAGAGGGGGCCTCACCCCAAGTCTGACAGCACCCAGGGCTTGGGCTGCAGCCACTTCTGGGTGGTACACCCATTAGTGCTCCTAGAGGACACAGAGCTGCCCATCCAAGCAAGGTAGGTGACTGGGGACTGGGGAGATGGTCTCAGGGGCCCTCTTTTCTCAGTGAAAGCAGTAGGGTGGAAGGAAAAAGGAACCCTTCACCCAGACCTCTAAGCACCAGGTGGCCAGCCAAGCGGAGGAGCTGAGGGTGGCAGCAGCAGGATGTGAGGGGCCTGAAGTGCCATGCGGCCCGGGCCTCACACTCAGTTTAGATCCTTGACATGTGACAGACCTATAATCACAGGGGCAAACCGACAGGATTGAAAAAACAAATGTTTGCATGGGGTCCCATCACTAGACCACACTGCTTGAAGCTACTCTGAATCAATAATTCTTATAAATTCACAGTTCTCTTGTGAATAGCACACTTCTCTCACATGGTAGTGTATTTAAAAGGCTTTAATTTAATAGAGGCAAACTATTTTTAAATATCACAAATGTGGGCATTTCTTTATTTTATAAGCACCCAGGACTTGCTTCTGACTTCTGAGATGCAAGCTCCTAGCCCTCTGGTCCTTTCCTGCCCACATCCTTCACCCCCGTGGTTATCTTCAGCCAGAGGAGAAGGGGGACGGGCCAGAACCAAGGGATGGAGAGGGAACAACTATGGGGCCCAGGAAGCCTTCAGAGACAGCCCACCCTTGCTGAGAGGCTCACCCCATCCCAAACCCCATGCCAACACCACTGAGGAGAAGCATGTGTGTGTGTTTTAGAGCAGCTGTTAACTTGACTGGCACACATGACAGATGACATTCACAAACAGGACACACTCTCTCGCACCTCTTTTCATCTGCCGTAATGATGATTGACAGAGGCACAGCTCACATGAGTATGCACACTCAACTATCACACTTAAGCCACAAAAGAATCGTTTGCACCACTTTCTAAGCACTCACTCACCATTCTAAACACTCACTCACCAAAACCTATTGAAATGCAAATGAATGAAAGAGGCAGCACGTAGAGCTAAGAATCTTGAAGCTGCTCTAATTTATATCAAACAATTTGCAAACGTCAGTACTCTAACCATTATTAGAAACAAATTGTCTGTAATACAGCTCACGATGGCCACCACAGGATACCTCGGTGCTGTGACAGATGCCCCTCCTGAGAGCTCCTGGGCTGGGAAGTGGGAACCATCAGTTATCAGATTTCCAGATTCCCACTCAGCCCTCCTCAGACACTGAGGCAACAGAATGTGGCTCTTGCCCCACAGGAGCTCCCAACCTCGTGAGGGAAACAAGCCCAGGCTACATTCCTCAAGGGTCACTTAAGTACGGGGACGTCTAGATAAATTCTCAAAATGGGACTAGGGTAAGCTGGGTAGGTGAGGCTGGTCCTGAGGGGCTAAAGCGGGAGAAGAGAGAGCACAGATGGCAGAGAAAATCTGGACAAGGAGGGAGCCAAGGGGCTGCCAGGCTGACCCTGGAAGAGGTCTGCCATGCGGCCGCACTGACCTTCGGGCTTGGGCTTGCCCAGCACGCGCAGCACCTCGGCGTTGGTAGGGTTCTGGCCCAGGGCCCGCAGTACATCCCCGCACTGGCCATAGGTGATCTTCATCTCTCCAGTTGGGGTCCGGTCAAACAATGAAAAGGCCTCTTTGAACTCTGTGGAGAGAAGACCCAGCTATACCCCCCGATCCCCAGTGAAGGTGGTGGCTGGTGGCCTAATCAGCCTCTATCCAAGCTGAATAGCAGGTGAGTATGGTTGTTAAAATATTCCAATATTTCTCTTTGTCCATTATCCCAGGCCCTCCCTCGAACACATCCCCATCCCATCTTCTGTCAACCAAACAGGCAGCCTGGTGTCTCCACGACCCATTCCACGGCTGGGCCTGGGATCTCTTCTATTGCTTCATTGTTATAAAATTCAAATGTTGGGAGGCTGCGGCCCGAGAATCGCTTGAGCTTGGGAGACAGAGGTTGCAGTGAGCCGAGATCGCACCACTGCACTCCAGCCTGGGAGACAGAGTGAAACTCCATCTCGGAAAAAAAAAAAAAAATTCAAATGTCTCCCTGGCCTCCACCCCTCCCACCTACAATCCTGCTCTGGTGTAGGTGAGGTTCCTGACTGCTGAAATGACAGACAAGTGAAAACAGCACTGGCCCAGAACCGAGGATTCCTAAATTCTCATCTTGACTCTGCCTCAGAGTGCAGGATAAGCTGGGCTGGGTCTCACCTTCCTGTGCACACAAAGGGAGTGACAACTACACCCCACTCCCTGGGCCTGTCACTGTGAGAGCAAAGGGAGGTCGCAGTGCGTGGAAGCACTTTACAAAGTGATAAGACCGCTGGAAAGTCAGCTGTTATCAGTACTGCCTGTTCCATGCTGAAAGGCGGCTCCCAGGCCAGATGAGGCAATGGTCAGACCACCCCAGCTCTGCCATCGACTCGCATACAGCCTTGGGCAAACTATTAACCCCTGTGGGCCCTCGTTTTCTTAGCTTTAAGTGGAGATACAATGATCACTTGAGTGGGTTGCAGGTGGGATCACAAAGCACACCAAGCAATGTCCAGCATATGGTAAGGGAATCGACAAATGGTGGTTACAACTGTTTCCTAGTTCTGTTTCCTACTTACCAGCTCAGAACCACAGGGACTGGACTCCTTGAAGGCAGCAGGGCAAGTAACCCTGCAGCAAGACCAAAGGAAGGCACTCCTGGTCCCTTTTTCAAAGAACCTTAACTCTTCATTGATTTGTTTTGGTTTTGTTTTTGTTTTTGTTTGAGACAGAGTCTCGCTCTGTCACCCAGGCTGGAGTGCAGTGGTGTGATCTCGGTTCACTGCAACTTCTGCCTCCCAGATTCAAGCAATTCCTGTGCCTCAGCCTCCCAAGTAGCTGGGACTACAGGTGCTCACCACCACCACACCTGGCTAATTTTTGTATTTTAGCAGAGACAGGGTTTCACCATGTTGGCCAGGCTGGTCTCGAATTCCTGGCCTCAAGTGATCCATCTGCCTTGGCCTCCCTAGTGCTGGGATGACAGGCGTGAGCCATCATACCCGGGCCCAATGCTTCATTGATTGGGATTCAACCAATTCATTAGTGGAGGTAATTTGGCCTGGGAGGGGCATTTAAGTAACCTTATGCTACTCACAAAGAAGTGGTTTACTAAGCAGATTAACAGTATAAGCCAAAAAAGAATTCATGAACTACTTAGGAAAAAAAGCCAGTTTTAATCCTTTCCAAGTACTTCTTTCCTTAGAGGCTGCATATGGATTATTTACAAATCATTCCACATATCACAGAAGATTCCCCAGACCTTTACTTTCAACTCTTTCTTCGGCTTTATATGAATTTAAAAGACATAAAACCACATTTCTTTCACATTACTGAATAATCGAGTTCAAATTTCATTCCCATTGCTTACTTGACTTTGGACAAATAAATATTTAACCTCTAAAAACCTCTTCTATAAATGGTACCTACATCATAGGTTTCTTTTTAGTTAGATTTTCTTTTTTTTTTTTTTTTTTGAGATGGAGTTTCACTCTTGTTGCCCAGTCTGGAGTGCAATGTCGCGATTTCGACTCACTGCAACCTCTGCCTCCCAGGTTTAAGCAATTCTCCTGCCTCAGCCTCCTGAGTAGCTGGGATTACAGGCATGCGCCACCATGCCTGGCTAATGTTTCTGTACTGTCAGTAGAGATGGGGTTTCTCCATGTTGGTCAGGCTGGTCTCAAACTCCCGACCTCAGGTGATCAGCCCATGTCGGCCTCCTAAAGTGTTGGGATTACAGGTGTGAGTCACTGCACCCAGCTACCATAGGTTTGTTAAATTACATTCAAATTAATATAATAATGTATGTAAATATACTATGTATATAAATACAATAATGTATGTAAAAATTTTTAACACAATGTCCAGCACATAGTAAATGCATCAACAATGCTGCTAGTATTATCTTATTGAGTTTAGTCCTAATTTGGATCACTTAACCATGTGATCTTGGCCAAATCACTTAACTTTGTTGAACCTTGGTTTCCTGCTTTGTAAAAAGGAAATAACAGCTACCTCATAGCCTTGTTATAAGGATGTAATCTTTTTTTTTTTTTTTTTGGAGACAAAGTCTTGCTCTGTCACCTGGGCTGGAGTGCAGTGGCACAATCTCAGCTCACTGCAACCTCCACCTCCCAGGTTCAAGCAATTCTCCTGCCTCAGCCTCCGGAGTAGCTGGGATTACAGGTGCGTGCCACCACCCCCAACTAATTTTTTATACTCTTGGTAGAGGCCGGGTTTCACCATGTTGGCCAGGCTGGTCTCAAACTCATGACCTTAAGTGATCCACCCTCCTCAGCCTGCCAAAGTGCTGAGATTATAGGTATGAGCCACCGCACCCAGCCAGGATTTAATCCTTTTTACCTTTAAAACAATTAGCATGGTGTCTGGCACAAATTCAGTGCTCAATAAATATATATTTGTTAGTTGAATCTGAAGTCAGACTTTTTGATCTCCTAGTTCATTCAGAAGAGTGAGGTCAAGTTTAACAAAAGAGGAAGTCTCCTCAAAAGAAGACGTAACGATGTGCCAGGCACAGTGGCTCATGCCTGTAATCCCAGTACTTTGGGAGGCCGAGGCGGGTGGATCACCTGAGGTTGGGAGTTTGAGACCAGCCTGACCAACATGGAGAAACCCCGTCTCTACTAAAAATACAAAATCAGCTGGGCGTGGTGATGCATGCCTGTAATCCCAGCTACTCAGGAGGCTGAGGCAGGAGAATTGCTTGAACCCGGGAGGCAGAGGTTGCGGTGAGCAGAGATCACACCATCGCACTCCAGCCTGGGCAACAAGAGCAAAACTCTGTCTCAAAAAAAAAAAAAAAAAAAAGAAAAAGAAAAAAAGATGTCACGATGCTTAATAAGAGGGTGAAAACTGAAGAGGAAGGTAATAAGAACAATGACCTATAATTTGAGCACTTACCATGAACCAGGCTCTGAGCAAATAATTTTGCATAGAACACTTTATTAATCTTTATGAAAAAAACATATGCTATAGGTATTATTATCCTCATGTAAAAGCCAATGTAGATATGACTTATGATCAACTATTAAAGAAACCAAGGAAATGATGGGGAGGAAGGAGGAAGAGAAGGAGACCTGCTTGTTATAACTGCTAATGCTCCAACCAATCACCTGGCCTGCTGGGAAGCCTGGTATGCACGTAAAAAAACCAAACACTGAAGTTTAGGACTACAACTAGAAAAAAAAAAAAAAGTCAGTGCGATCTTCAGGTATTAGAGGTGATGTTCAAGGGTCCAGAAGAGACCTTTCCTCAATAATCTGCAGTAGTGTAGTCACCTGCTTACTAGAGCAATGAGTCCAGTGGTAGTAACCCCTCTCTAAAAGAATACAGAAATCTGGAGAGGGATGAGAAGGAAGCCAAAGGTTAGAAGCTAATTCCTATGAGAAAAAAAAAAAGCACAAAAGAAATTGGGAGGCCAGGCACAGTGACTTAATGCCTATAATCCCAGCACTGTGGGAGGCCAAGGTGGGAGGATTGCTTGAGGCCAGGAGTTGGAGTCCAGTCTGGGCAACATAGCGAGACCCCCATCTCTACAAAACATAAAAACAATGGTACATGCCTGTAGTACAAGCTACTCAGGAGACTGAGGTGAAAGGATTGCTTAAAACCAGGAATTCAAGGTTACAGTGAGCTATGATAGCACCATTGCACTCCAGCCTAGCTGAGAGAGCAAGACCTTGTCTCAAAAT